>NW_012267272.1:9463699-9512198 GCF_000151885.1 Dipodomys ordii | reverse complement strand
TCCCGGGCGCCCGGGGCCGTGTGGCTGGCCGTGGAGGCTTTTTTCTGCGCTCCCGGGCGGTGCTTTACCAGTGCCGCATTGCTCCATCCCGCGTCCTGACACGGACGTTGGCGTGTGCTGGCTTTGTGTGGTTGGTCGAGCTGCCCGCAGGCCTGTCTTCCAGGGCCAGCATCTGAGCATCTCACCCTGGGCATTCTTGGAGGAAAAGGCCCCGGCACAGCCCCGGAGCCCGCGGGGCGACCACGGGCATCGCTTCTGCCCTTTGGCCTTTGCCAACAGGGTCTCTGGGGATCTGATCCCACTTGCACTGTTCCCTGGAGAGAGGCTTGGGAAGGGGGTGGGGATCCGTGGTCTGCGTACCCCTCTGTCTGACACAAGACCAAGATGCCAGCAGCAGCGGGGCAGAGCCTTTCCGCCCGGCTCCCCTCCTCCACCCCTCATCACCACCCCAGCCCCTCCCGCAGCTCCTCTGACGTCACCCACAAGCTCCGTGCGGACTGGGGTGGGGGCGGAGAGGGGGAGAGGGGAGCGGGCTCAGGCTTCGCCCCTGGTGGAGTTTGGGAAGACCTTTCTCCCACACTGCCCATTCCATAGAAACCTTCCGCAAGCTGACCAGGGCTAGGGAGCAGGCAGGAACTGAACTATAAAAAACAGCAGTCAGATCTCCTCACCCCAGGGCTGGAGCTCCTCAATTAGAATCTTCTGAGTTAGCCAGTGGGACAAAGGGGCAGATAGGAGCAAGAGAAAGCTTCCGGGGGGGGGGGGGGGAATCAGGAATGGAGAAGGAATGTGGTAAGATAGAAATAAGGGAATGGAAAAAGGTTTGAGTCCTTAATTCTGTGGAGGGCTTGCAGAGGGAGCTTCAGACACTAGGGTCTAGAGCTTGGGTTGTTTTTCTCTAATCCATGTGATAAATATATGGTGTGGGGGGGAGCTAATGTTTTACATTGATCTGTATTTTATTGACTATATTCTCCTGTGTACATTACATATTGTTTTAGATGCATGGATTAAACCATGTTTTCCTATTAAAATGAAATGAGATACAGCTGGGAATGTCTAGGATGAAATGCAAAAGAAAAAGGTCGAATCCGTTCCAGTTCTGGCTTAGTGGAAGTCGATAGACAGTGGAAAAGTTATTGAATGCATAAGGAAAAAGAAACAAAGGGCTCAAGGAAGACAATGGCATGAAGATGAGAGAGCATCTCCTCATGTCTGCATTATATCTTCTTCCATATTCAAGGCCCGGCTAACACGGGGACCTCAGGTTTGCTTTTATTCGCAGCATCATCCATGGAATCCTCTGATCGGTCTAGGGGATGCAGACAATGAAATACATTCTCTCACCTCAGGTCTGAAATGGAATGGAAGTACAAAATGTGAAAGGCCCAGTCACTCTCCAAGAAGGTCCCACCTTCCTGTCAGCATATCTCTTACAGGGAGAAGCCTGTGTAGGTTCCAGAGACAGGGCTGTTTTGTCATGGGAATAGGAAACTTACTCTTTCCCTGAGCTACAGGCTGTGACTAGGATACCTTTTGCTTCGAAGGTGACTGTAGACATTCAAATGGACCTCAGTGAGCCCAAAGAACCACCGGGGAGAAAGTCAAAGATGTAATTACATTGTTTGAAAAATCGCTTTCTAATATAATCAGGGCTTATGTGTTGAAATGTGTTGTTGCTCGTACCAAAACCTGGCACGAACAGACTACCAGAAGCTTAATATATTCTTGGTGCTGTGCTTAAGAATGTAGACCTCAATGTTGTAGTTCTTGGATTTGAATCCAAGATCCACTACTTTACATATAGGTGCCTTTGAGCAGGTATCACATCACCTTACCACACAAGGTTATTTCTCCCTAGTCGATACAATGAAGATAGTGATAATATATATATCTCATAGGTTTTTTTGGGTTACAATTTTTGAAACTACATAAACTGTGTATTATATTGCCAGAAACCTGATAAGCATTGCATTATTACTCCAGTTATGGTTATTTATTATGGTTATCTTGATCCTTATAAAAAATAGGTCCATGTTCTATGTAACATAAGGACTTGAAATTCGCACTTAAAATGTGTCTAGAACATTCTACGTAGATGTAAGATAGATGTAGTTCATCCTTGAGGTATCTTAGAGCCCAGTGGGTGACTGGGTAGTATGAGTTCTTTTCTGGGTGTGTGGTGTCTCCAGGCTGGGGAAGCACGGTTCTGCTGAGCGACTCCTGAGGAGATGCAGCGTGGGTGTGTGGGTGGGCCCGTGCCACAGGCTGTCCTTCTGGGTGCAGTGGAGTGTGTGGAGGAGAGGTCAAAATTAGGCAAGGGTGGCTTTGGATTTAAGGTCCTGATGCTAGGAAACATTCCTTGTCTTTGCTCTATGTCCACCTCTTGGTTTCCACTTACCTGTTTCCATTTCCAGGTCAGTGTGGCAGTCAGAATCCTTGTGCTCACGTCCTGCATGCTGCCACTCTTCACTGACACTCTTTAACTTACTACCTGTTGCTTTTAAAAGAGGACAGACTTTCTCAGTCCTTCCTTACATTGTGACAGGGTCCCTGTAGTCGATCCTCCATTAGATACCATTAGCCACTTTTATCTTCCTTACTCTCTTCTCTCTGTCCCCTAGTTCATCTCTTTGATGAAATAATATTATTTCCCACTGCCAGACTCGTGATGCTGAACATTCTTTCAGAGATGTGTTCATTTAAATTTCCTCATCTCTTAGAAGAATAATTTCCATAGCTAGAAAGGTGGAAGAGGGAAGGGAAAGGAAAGAGGCTCCTCTGAAATAAGAACTGGGCCTCATCCTAGGAGCCCCGCCAGCTGGAAGCGAAGAGGGAAGGATGGAGTGAGAAATAAAGCTAGAAACTTGAAGGAGCTGCCTACTCTGAAGACCTCACAGATCAGGAGGACCAAGTCAGATTTTTTCCCCCTGTGGACACAGTTGAAGCCCTGTGGAGTTTTCCTTCCAGAGCAGTAGTATAAATAGAGATTAAGAACAGACCCCACGGACGTGGAGACTGGATTAGTTTAGTCCAGACATGAATCATGTTTAACGACCTAAAGCCAGGTGGATGGGGTTGTAATTGGAAATTCTGAACAAGGATATCGACAGGACTGGTGACCAGTGAGTGTGGGAAGAATAGAAGAGACATTCTGTAACTTTGCACAATTCTCTGTCCTGGTAATTTGTGGTGTCTAGGAGGGGCAGGGAAGGAGGGCAAGCTTCTGAATAACCAGTTGTTGGCTCAGTAGTCTTTGAAGGGGGATAGGATACCGGTGCTTATATTTAACTGCCAGAAGCATCTAGCTTGTGCAGTTTATCTTGGAAGAACTATTTTGAAGAGAAGATAGTCCAGTTAAGACTTCATTAGTTTTTAAAGAAGTCTTTGATGACCACATAATGACTAATGTGTTCATTTACTGGGATCTTGAGTTTATGGGTTACCTCAAGACCGAGATTTTTCTATGGTCTGTAGATGACACATTTTCTACGCCAAGGACTTTGTCAAGGACATACCAAGATACTTGAGGAATAAATATAATAATCATTAGTACTAGTACTAACATGAGACTTAACATCAGCATCAAAATAGGAAAATTGTAAAATCACAATCAATAAATGCAGAACCCAGTGTTTGTAAAGCCTAACATTGGGTCAGATTTCTTTTTTCACTTTGCAAAAATTCCCTATTAACTTACAACTTAAATGGTTTACGCTGTTTGTTCATTTACTGTGGTTCTGAGGGTTGATTGTAGGGCTTCTTGCTTGCTAAGCAAGTGCTGAAACCACTTGAGCCATGTCCTTCAGTCCTAAAGGATTTGCTCTTAGAGTTAAGTATAAGCATTTGTGGGAATGTCTCTATACAAACAATTGAATGCTGATGAGAGATCTTGAAACATCCTTGAAAAGGAGCTTGTAGTGAAGAAGCGAAGGACAGTTGTGAGGTCACATCAGGAGGTAGAGGTGCCTTCCTCAGCTTTATCCTAGATAGTAAGAAGCTACCATCCTCTCCTAACTTAGTCTCTGCTCGTTGTTGTGTGGATTCAAGCCACAGACAGCGTTTACCTTCCTCCTACTCAACCTCCGATTCTCTGAGACGGGGGTAGGCTGTTTAGACTATAATTCCAAGAGCTCCAAGCTGAGATTTAAAAGACCAGTGTTCACAAGAGAGGATGATAGAAGGGGTGACATCGATCAAGAAGCATTATACTCATAAATTGACAACAGTGAGACCCCTGGGTACAACTACTAAAAGATAATTTGAAAGAAGATAAATAAACAATAGCAAAAATGAAATATAAATAAAATGTCGATCTTGGGGGTTGGAGATATGGTTCAAGTGGCAGAGTGTCTTCCTAGCAAGTGCAGGGCTGTAAATTGAAATGCCAATACCAATTCCACCCAGTGGAATGGGTGTGAGGTGGGCAGCTTGCTGCATGCTGTATTAGTTTCTAGAGGCTCTCATATCAAATGACCCCCAATAGAGTAATTTAAATCACAGCATTTTATTCAAGTCAGCACTGGGGGCATTTCAAAATCCAGGTCTCAGCCGTGCTGGTTGGTTCCTTCTGGGATTTTGGAGGTAGAATATATTGCCTTAGTCTTTGCTTCTGGTTTTTGCCAACAATCCGTGGAATTCCTTGGCTTGTAGATGTAGCATTCTAAGTCTCTGCCTCCATCTTCTAACAACAATTTCTCCTTGAGTTCCTATGTCTCTCTATGTCCAAATGGCCTCTCATCAGTCATCAGCTGAGAGCTGTGAGCTCATCTTAACTTGATTACATCTGCAGAGACCTTCCTTCTAAATACAGTCACATTCTCAGATGCTAAGGATTAGGATTTCACAATATTTCCTTGGGAGACATAATCTCACCTTCATTCCTCCCTTGTTTGGTTGGTTCTCTGTCAGGGAAAATATCATACTAACTTTAACCACTGAAAGTTTAAAAGGCAGGGGGGAGCACTCTGGGATTGTAGCCACTGACGCTGCGATTTGATTCAGTGCAATGTAAGTCTTCTTCAGAAGCTTGCCCAAGTAGTGGAAGAACAAACTAGTCTATTTTGTTGTTGTTTGCTTACCTTTCTTCACCAAGTTGAATTCTTGCTTTCCTCTTTCTCAGACCCAAACAGAGCCATGGCGACTCCCTCGGCTGCCTTTGAGGCCCTTATGAATGGAGTGACAAGCTGGGACCTTCCTGAAGATGCCATCCCTTGTGAACTGCTTCTAATCGGAGAGGCCTCATTTCCTGTCATGGTGAATGACATGGGCCAGGTGCTCATTGCTGCCTCCTCCTACGGTCGAGGCCGCCTGGTGGTGGTATCCCATGAGGACTACTTGGCTGAAACCCAGCTCACTCCCTTTCTCATCAATGCTGTGGGGTGGCTTCGTTCCTCCCCTGGGGCCCCCATTGGTATACACCCATCTGTGGCACCTTTGGTCAAAATCCTGGAGGGCGCTGGAGTAGAGTCCAAGATTGAACCGGAAGTGAATGACTCCCTGGGGGTTTACTGCATTGATGCCTACAATGAAACCATGACTGAAAAGCTGGTCCAGTTCATGAAACGTGGAGGAGGCTTGCTCATGGGAGGCCAAGCCTGGGACTGGGCCAACCAGGGTGAAGATGAAAGAGTTCTGTTCACCTTTCCGGGGAACCTGGTCACCAGTGTGGCTGGCGTGTACTTCACCGACAACAAAGGAGACACAAGTTTCTTCAAAGTCTCCAAGAAGATGCCCAAAATCCCAGTCTTAGTTAGGTGAGTACCCCAGAAGCTAAATTCTTCCAGCGCTGTGGGTAAACTTTTGCATATTAAGCAAGATGTGGTTAGGATAGGAAGAAAAACAACAGACAGTTCACAAGTTGAAATAGAAAAAAATAGGTGGTATAAGTTCTATGTGCTAAATCTAGGAGCTCTCTCTCTAGAAGCAAGAGACCATGCTGGCAAACGAAGGAGGCAGATGATGGCTAAGAGACAGACTGCTCTGCAGGCTCTTTGAGAACACTGCCCAGTCTTGTTTGTTTACATACAGGGCTGTCCATGTAACAGATCAATAGGTGCTCAGTCAACATTCGTTAGATGTCTATAATTGGAGGGATAAATGAGTGATTAAAAGCTAGAGCAGTCCACAAAGCAGAAAAAAATATACCAGGCCACTCCCTACTGTATACTAAAATTCTGTTTCCTTGGAATGAAGAACACTAATATCTGACTGAAGAGGCAAGGAAAGTGGGACTGGGCGAGGAAGATGCGCAGTGTAAGTTAAAGCTATGGGGAATGAGATAGAAATTCTTATTGTGAAATTTCAGGCAAATCACCCAGAATAGCTCATGACTCTGTCTTTTGCATAAGAAGACACTTTTCCTGGTTTTAACCCAAATACCAGGCATCTGTGAAGGAGTTCAAACTCTTCTGTTTATTCATCCATTTACTGTATATATTTTATACCCTAGATATTTTTTCATTTCAAGAATATTATTAGCAGGAAATAAGAGGCATGGAAGGATGGAAGGAGGTGACTTTGATCTAGACGCATTGTACTCATCAATTCACCTGTTGGATTGAATTTCCTTTGTACAGCTACTGAAAGATATTTTTTTTACTTAAAAGAAGGAGATATCTCTGTAGGGCTTATTCCAAGACCCTCATTGGATACCTGAAATTATACATAGTACCAAAGAAACCTTACATATATTACATCATTGTAAAAAGTATAATTCATAAATTAGGTACCATAAAAAAATAACAGTAACTAACTACAAAATAGAACAGTTATGCTCTAATAAAAGGTATGTAATGAGATCTCTCTCACACAGTATCTTACTGTAAAGTACTTATGGCTCTATGACAAGGCGACATGAGGTGACTGCTGTAGGCACTGTCATGTAGCATTAGGTCACTATTAGGTAAGGCTCACTTGAACGTGAATACCGCCGTACCACCACCCCCGGTGACTAAGATGGCTGCAGAGGGACCAAGGGTGGGTAGAGTACACAGTGTGGACACCCTGGACAGAGGAATGATTAATGTTCACCATATAGTAAGCATAAGAGTTCATTTCACACTACTCAGAATATGCACTATTTAAAATCTATGAATCATTTATTTGTGGAATTTTCCTTTTAATACTTTGAACCACAACTGACGACAGGCAACCAAACGTGCAGAAAATGAAACTGTAAATAAAGCAAACTTGGGTATGTATTTGCTAGAACTCTTACTAACAGACACAGGAGCCAAATTACTATAATATTAGCCAGACCAGCAAACTGGACGATATCGTCATTTTGTTTTGTTATTGATTTCTTCTGGAATTCTTACTTGCTAGATATTAAATCTTCAGGTATTATATCCTTCCTTATGTTTTATTTTATTTTTTGTATTGTTTTATTTATACCCTTAACACATCTCTCAGAAGGATGACTTCTTTAAATTTTTTTATTATCTTTAAGTAGTTGTACAGAGTAGGTGCCCTATAACCAAGCAGTTTATGGATAAATGCATCTTGACTAGTGTCACCTCTTCAACATTCTCACCCCCTTCGACTTATCCCTTCCCTTTTCTTAATTTTGTGGTGTATACTCCCTTCATTTGTCTACCCCTCTCCCCTCAGTTCCACCTCCCACTTCTTGCAGGTACCCTTTCCTGGTGTTGATTATGTTGGCCTTTGACCTAGTCTAGCTTTCCAGAGTCTATTACACTTCAGTTAATTCATTTGTAACCATTTGCATACTGTCCAATGTGTTTTCTTATAGATTTATAAGTATATTCTAGCTACCACAAGTGAAGAAAGCCATGTAACCTTTGCTCCTCTGTGCCTGGCTTACTTCACTTAATATAATTTTTTTCCCAGTCATTCCATTCCCTTGCAAATGGTACAAAATTATTCTTTGTCGTAAATAAATAAAATTCCATTGTGAATATAATCACCACATTTTTCTTGATCCATTTGTCCATTTAGGGGCATTTGGGCTAGAGGGGCCACTATCAAAAAAAAAAGTGCTGGCGAGGATTCAGCCAAAAGGGAACTATAATACACTGTTGATGGGAATATAAGATTGTTCAACCACTCTGGAAAGCATTATGGAAGTTCCTCAAAAAATTAATTATAGGGGCTGGGAAGGTGGCTTTAGTGGTAGAGTGCTTTCCTTGCATGTATGAGACCCTGGGTTCAATTCCTCAGCACCACATTAGCAGAAAAAGCCAGAAGTGGTGCTGTGGCTCAAGTGGTAGAGAGCTAGCCTTTAGCTGAAGAGCTGAGAGACAGTCCCCAGGCCCAGAGTTGAGGCCTCATGACCGACAAAAAAAATAAATAAATCTAGAACTACCCTATGACCCAGCAATGCCACTCCTGGGCATTTTTCCAATAGAACACAAACAATGACAGTAAAGCTATCATTACAGCCATGTTCATTGTAGCACTATGCACCATAGCCAAGAAGAATGACTTTTGCCCAATTTTCCACTTAATTTATTCACAGTCTTTAGCTGCGCCAAGACTTCTTTTCTTTTTTTTTTTTTTTTTTGGGTCCGGTCGTGGGGCCTGAACTCTGGGCCTGGGCGTTGCCCCTCAGCTCTTCAGCTCAAGGCTAGCGCTCTACCACTTGAGCCACAGCGCCACTTCCGGCTTTTTTCTGTTTGCTTATGTGGTGCTGAGGAATCGAACCCAGGGCCTCAGGCATGCAAGGCAAGAGCTCTACCACTGAGCCACCTTCCCAGCCCCCCAAGACTTATATTCTTCCCGTGTTAAAACTGAAATGATCTGTTTGACAATCCCATCATTATTCTTTCCATTAGTGAGTTTTTATAGCAGCGTGCCCCTCTCTTCCTCCACCTTTTTTTTTTTGAGGGAGATGTAATATGTCTTCTTAAACTCACTAGTGCCTAGGCATACATACTTAGGACTTTTGCTATTTCCTTGGAAGTTGGTTATTTCTTTTTTTTCTTTTTTTCTTTCTTTTTTGTTTTTTGGTCGGTCGTGGGGCTTGAATTCTGGGCTTGGCCGTTGTCCTTGCACTCTTTAGCTCAAGGTGAGCGCTCTACCGCTTGGGCCACAGCGCCACTTCCAGTTTTCTAGTGGTTTATTGGAGATAGGAGTCTCACGGACTTTCCTGCCCAGGCTGGCTTTGAACCTTGATCCTTAGATCTCAGCCTTCTGAGTAGCTAGGACTATAGGTGTGAGCTACTGGCACCCGGCTGGAAGTTGGTTATTTCTTTTGACTAGTTTCATACTTCTCTTTCATGCTATTAGTTCCCATCAGACATAGTTTGGTGACTCATTATTATTTAAATTGGAAATTACATTGAAATTATAGATAGATCATTACTGGTTTCTGCAGTGTATTTTCCAGGACAAATGATTATCCTAGTCCTTTTGTTTCCTTAGTTTTCTTTTCATACACATTCAGTCCAGGATTCTTTTGTTCCAGTGGATTACTGATCTATATAGTTCCATTTCACTTTACAATATAAAAGTACCCACCATTCAAGTTTGCAGATTGTGCTCTTTTCAAAATCCAGTGCTATGATGGAGTTCTATTACTACTACTACTACTACTGTTATCTCATAAGTAGTTATACAAAGGGATGTCAATTCAACAAATCAGTTATAGTTATAATGCATCTTGATCAATGTCACTCCTTCCGTCTTTCTCTCTCATCTGTCCTGGTAGAGTTCTTTTAAAATGACTTTTGTTTTATTTCAGAAAAGGGTGAGAAAGAGAAGTCATATTTGATTGCTTTCTTTTGCAATTTATGAAATTATTAGTTAGCTCCTCCACTTCCAATAGCCGGGATGTTGGAACTAACAGACAGATGTCCCTGAAAATAGCCCCTGGGCTGACCAGGAACTCAGATAGTTTTGTTTTTTAGATGTAGGCCTGGCAACTGTCTTATCTAGTCACACCAAGCTAGTTCAGAAATCCTGACATTTGCCGATGGGTTCATTTGAAGCACAATAATCAACCATCTTTGTTTGCTGGCTTCATTGGTGAAAAAGGAAAAAAAAAGGTTAAAAAATGTAAAGTACCGTAATCAAAAAATCAACAAAGGAGGGGGTGGGGAAAGCAAAATAACAACAACAAAAAAGTCCTCTTGTTTCCACTTATCTGTTTGGGGGAGGGTAAGAGAGGGCACAGAAATGGTAGGACAAAATGTGAACACATAGCAGTGATACTAGACACTGTTGAAAATGAACTATACAACTCTTAGGGCAGGAGTGACGGGAGAAAATGAGGGAAGAGGTGACAAGATTAAAAAAGATAAATATTCGTTACCTGATCTATGTAACTATAACCCCTCTGTACATCACCTCTACAATAAAAATAAATTTAAAAATAAGAAAAATAAATTTAAAAATAAGAAAAATAAATGTAAAGTACTAAACATTTTAAAATCTCGTTGTTAGAATCATCAAATTAGATTGTCCAAGACAAAACCAGGTCATTCATTCTGCCTGGCCTGGTGGCCAGTGACTTCTTGATATCTTTAAGCAGCTGATCTTGGACACAGGATTATCATCACAGAGGTGTTTGGTGAGCGTGCAATCAAAGCAGAAGAACTAGTTGAATGATTTTAGTGGCTAATACTTCAGGGACAGGGGCAGTCGGCTCCAAACTGTAGAGCAATGCCTTTCTCTTCAGGGAAGGGTCTGCTGGGAAGCCCACCCACTTCCAATACTACAGCTGTGTTGTCTACATGTTCCTGCAGGTTTGGGAGTTTCTTTAAAAGCTGTCTTCTGACCACATCATTGCCACAGCTCTGTACCTAACAAAAATGGCAGAACTGGGTCTGAAATCTCAGACTTATGAGAGCTGACCCTATCCCCAGTCATCCTGCTAGGTATTCAGGGTCACATCCACCAGTTGGGACTTGTGGGTATGCTGAGGCCCTCCGGGGATAGGTTAGTAACCCACGCAAAATAGACACATGATGCTGAGCAAACTCTCCTCCCCCCTTCCACCCCCAACACAGGAATTCTTCTCTCCTGTGGCAGCCAAAGAATGAGTAGAGTTCTAGATATAATCAGTCCTCTTGGGTCAGGTTGCCAGAGGTTCTCACTGGAATTGAGGCCAGTCAGCTCTCTTGATCCTCTCCTTAGATAATAACTGAGCTGTCCTTAGACTTTGTCGAAAATTAGCTGTATGAAGTTGCTAAGAGACTCCTTATCAAAATAAAAGCACACTTTCCTATTCAGTGCTTTTACTGATGTTCGAAAGACTTGAAATATTTTTTTAAAGAACTAAAATCTAGACTCTTTCAAATAAAGTACTTGGTACACAGAACAGGATCTCTTTTGCAATGTCCTTTGGAGAACTTAGACAGAGCAGAATTCATATGAGACCGTAAAACCTCCCTCCAACAGAATTTCCATGCCCAGGGAGTTCAGATCTATCCAGTCTGTTCTCCCAGCTCTCCTGTAAGAGCTATAAAGAGGATTGGTACGAGCAGATGATCTGAAGGCCTTGCTGTGTACCAGGTGCTGGCCTAGGGGCTTTGTGTAGGGACCACGCATGCCTCTAACACGGAATGCTTGTGTCTTTTCGCAGTTGTGAAGACGACCTCTCTGAGGACAGAGACGAGCTCCTGCATGGCATTTCAGAGCTGGACATCAGCAATTCAGACTGTTTCCCATCTCAGCTGCTAGTGCATGGGGCTTTGGCTTTTCCTCTGGGGTTAGATTCCTACCACGGCTGTGTGATAGCGGCTGCCCGCTATGGCCGGGGCCGGGTGGTGGTGACTGGTCATAAGGTTCTATTCACGGTGGGGAAGCTAGGCCCCTTTCTGCTCAATGCTGTGCGCTGGCTGGACGGGGGCCGCAGAGGCAAGATTGTAGTGCAGACAGAGCTGAGAACACTGAGCGGTCTGCTAGCCGTAGGGGGCATAGACACCAGCATCGAGCCCAATCTAACCAGCGATGCCAGTGTCTATTGCTTTGAACCTATGAGTGATATCGGGGTCAAGGAGCTGCAGGAGTTTGTGGCAGAGGGTGGAGGGCTCTTCGTTGGTGCCCAGGCCTGGTGGTGGGCCTTCAAAAACCCAGGGGTGTCCCCCCTGGCTCGATTCCCAGGAAATTTGCTCCTCAACCCCTTTGGCATCAGCATTACAAGCCAAAGCCTCAACCCGGGCCCCTTCCGTACCCCTAAAGCAGGGATAAGGACCTACCACTTCCGCTCCACCCTGGCTGAGTTCCAGGTTATAATGGGCAGAAAGAGAGGGAATGTGGAGAAAGGCTGGCTGGCGAAGCTGGGCCCCGACGGCGCGGCATTCCTCCAGATCCCCGCAGAAGAGATCCCTGCCTACATGTCAGTGCACCGGCTCCTGAGGAAGCTGCTGAGCCGCTATCGGCTCCCCGTGGCCACCCGAGAGAACCCTGTGATCAATGACTGTTGCCGAGGGGCCATGCTCTCCCTGGCCACAGGTCTGGCCCACTCTGGAAGTGACCTCTCGCTGCTCGTCCCAGAAATTGAAGACATCTACAGCAGCGCCTACATGCGCCCCTCAGAAGCTCCCATCACCGTGGAGGTCAACTGCACCAATCCAGGTATGGAAGGAGGGCCTGAGCTCAAGGTCGGGAGAAGCTCTGGGGAGAGGATGTGACTACCAGAAAGCCCCTGGCTGTCCTTGGCTGTGCACTTTCAAGAGAGCAAGGGCTGGGGCTGTGGGTGCTCTTAGAAGAGATCAAGCAGGGCAGCGTGGATGGGAAGAGGTTTGCAGTCCTCAGGAAGGGCTGTAGATGTTACATAGGGGCGTTATAAAGTCTGTCCTTCCTGTGCTTTGGGCAGGCACCCGATACTGCTGGATGAGCACGGGTCTCTACATACCTGGAAGACAAATTATAGAAGTCTCATTGCCCGAAGCCGCTGCCTCTGCTGATCTGAAGGTGAGGCCACACCCCTCTCCCACGAAGAGACTGGGAAGGGAAAATCCCAGTGCTCTCTCCTTCCCACTTAGCATCTTACTTTGTCCTCATCCAACCCCATGGGCAATACAAGGCAGGTATTGTTACCCTTATTAAGGAAGAGACAACTACCTTCCAGAAAAGCAAGATGAATAGAGCTGATACATGTCAGAGCCCAGAACTCAAACCACTTTCATCCTCTTCAGCATTATGCTTTTAACTTACATTACAGAGTCAAGGGCTAAGAGAGATAGCAAAAGGGGGCTGGGAAGGTGGCTCAGTGGTAGAGCGCATGCCTTGCATGCATGAGGCCCTGGGTTCGATTCCTTAGCACCACATAAGCAAAAAGAAAAGAGCCAGAAGTGGTGCTGTGGCTCAAGTGGTAGAGTACTAGCCTTGAGCTGAAGAGCTGAGGGACAGCGCCCAGGCCCAGAATTCAGGCCCCACTACTGGACCCCCCCCCAAAATAAAAAAGAGAGATAGCAAAAGGAAGGTCCGCTATTCTTCTATGGAGATTCATCTTAGCTCACTTTTCCTCTTCAGGAACACTTCCCATTGTAGCACAAGAGCCTCCCTGACTGATGTCTGTTCTTCACCACATTCAGGACCATTTCTTAATTGTTCATGTCCACTTCCACACATGCACACCCTATTTGCAAAATTCATCTGCCATCCTGTTCTGTCCCCCAACAGTGGGGCCATTGTAAAGGTAAGGGCCAATGCTGTGCCCTGTTTCGCATCATTTCTGCCATTTATTTAACTTAAACTTGAGGAAAACAGTCCCAGACTACCTAATACAGGAGTCCTTCTCCCTTCTCCAGAAAGAAGGCCTTGAGAAGGTGAGGAATTAAATCCACTCTCTGCTCTATCATCTGGATCACACTGCCTCGTGCCTGATTAGCCTAGTTCAGGGCCGCCTCTGCCCCCTTCCAGTGCCAGGATCACCACAGTGGAACAAGCAACCTAGGATTCTGTCTGACACAAAGTCACTGGTTCTCAGAATGAGCCTTTAGGGTTGTATCATACCTCAGAGCACCATGCCCACATCTCAGATGACCCGTTGTGGAGCCGTGTGACTCTCTGGGAGACTCTATGACCTTGAGGAATGCCACAATTCCTGTTTATTTCACATTCTCTCACAGGTCTCATCCATGATGTCATGATGTCATGGCCTAATGACCCTTCCAAGCCCCTGCTTCCTGGGCTTCCTTCTCCCCGCCCCCTCGCTTTATTTCCCCCCCCCCATACCCTGTGGTGACTCTGAGGGGGATTTCTCTTCCAGATACAGATTGGCTGCCACACAGATGACCTGACCAGAGCCAGCAAGCTGTTCCGAGGCCCACTCGTGATTAACCGGTGCTGCCTGGACAAGCCTACAAAATCAATCACCTGTCTCTGGGGTGGCCTGCTGTACATCATCGTGCCTCAGAGCAGCAAACTGGGTTCTGTGCCCATCACCATTAAGGGGGCTGTACATGCTCCATATTACAAACTGGGTGAGTGAAAGCTGTGGGGAAGAGCTGGGAATGTTAGATTCACTGGGACTGTTTAGAGAAAAATGTAAACTGGTGGAGACAGGAGGGTGGCTTCCTCAGATGTAGCACTGGGGCCAAGAAGAAAAGACTGAACGTCGTGGCACATGCCTGATCATGTTTTCAGGCCAGATGGGGCAAAAGCATGAGACCTTATCTGAAAAACAAAAAAGCAAAAGGATTGGGGACATGGCCCAAAGTGGTAGAGGCCCTAAGTCCAATCACCAGTGCCACAAAACATGAATATGTGTATATGCATATGTTTGTATATATGTGTTTATCTTCATGTATATATACATACATAGATACAAGTGTATATGTATATGTATGTGTATATATAGATACATGGGTGTAGATAGATAGATAGATGTATGTATCCATCCAATAGGGATATCAGAAGGATGGAAAGAAGAGGGGATGTGGCTATTCATGACCTGGGTGTTCTCCTGGAGCCCAGGTTGTATATTTGAACTTAAAGGATGTGGTAAAGAAGCCGGGCATCAGTGGCTCACGCCTGTCATCCTAGCTACTCAGGAAGCTGAGATCTGAGGATCACAGTTCAAAGCCAGCCTGGGCAGGAAAGTCATGAGACTCTTATCTCCAGTTAACCAGCAGAAAAGCAAGCGTTCACCTTGATTGAAGAGCTCAGGGTCAGTGCCCAGACCCCGAGTTCAAGCCCCATGACCAACCAAAAACAAAAAAGAATGTGGTAAAGTGTGTTCAAGCCCCATGGCCTCTTTTCTAGGAGAGACATCCCAGGAAGAGTGGAAGAGGCGTATCCAAGAGCACCCAGGTCCCTGGGGTGAGCTGGCTACAGACAACATCATCCTGACAGTGCCAACTGCCAACCTGCGTGCCCTGGAGAACCCCGAGCCACTGCTCCGCCTCTGGGACGAGGTGATGCAGGCTGTGGCTCGGCTGGGAGCAGAGCCCTTCCCGCTGCGTCTGCCTCAGAGAATCGTGGCCGACGTGCAGATCTCCGTCGGTGGGTGCAAATCCCTGTCCGTAGTACCTTCCTTGGCTCCACAGCAGGTAGCCAGGGGGGTAGGAGTGTTCTGCTAGCAAGGTGTAGATAATTAAAGGATGAATTAATAGAAGCAATTAATTAAAATTAAATAATCATAAATAAAACGTTTAAAGGAAAAATTAATATCCGAAATCATAGTAGAGGTCACATGTTGTAAGCTGTCAGAGGCCTCCAGAGATGTCACCCAAGCCTTCAAGGTATCCCGTGGGGGTAAAGTGGAGGACCTGGACCTAGCTCAGAGTTAGAAGACACTGAATCTTGAGCTCTTTGCCTTTGGGTCAGGGAGGCTAAAAAATACGGGTGAAGGGTGTACAAGCCTTAAGGAACCAATGAAGGTTTTCTTGGCTTGCATGCATCATTACTATTCAGTGTCAACCTGAACAACTCCACATGTAATAATGAACAGTCTGTGAGACTGCTCATAGAGCTGAATTTTGAGAAGATGATGTAACAGCGTGGGCTTATATGGATAAGGTGCCATCATCAAAACGAAAACCTCCAATGCCGCCCTGAATGGCCATCTGCACCCTGCCTCCTCCTGCCTCTGCTGTCCCGCTTCAAGTCGGAAGGCAGCTGGAGACACTACTGCAGGATGAGCGTAGGAATGGAAGCCCCAGAACTGGCTGAGGTGGGAAGATCAGGAGTTCGAGGCCAGCCTTGGACTATAGAATGAGTTCCAGAAAACTTGGGTTATGTCACAAGATGCTATCTCAAAGAAAGAGAAAAGGAATTCTGGAAAGATTTGGGTTTGGATTGATTGCCCTTTTGGAGCATGGAAGTTGCTGAATGCTGTCTGTAGCTACTGGGTATTTGGGAAGGGAAATGGTTCAGAGAAGTATTTCATGAGATGAGCAGTTCAGCCATGACCCTCTCCTCTCCCCCTCCCCCTGCCTTTCCAGGCTGGATGCACGCAGGGTACCCCATCATGTGCCACCTGGAGTCAGTGCAGGAGCTCATCAATGAGAAGCTCATCAGAACCAAGGGGCTGTGGGGCCCGGTGCACGAGCTGGGCCGCAACCAGCAGCGGCAGGAGTGGGAGTTCCCCCCGCACACCACTGAGGCCACCTGCAACCTGTGGTGTGTCTATGTACACGAAACGGTCCTGGGCATTCCACGGAGCCGTGCTAACATTGCCCTGTGGCCCCCTGTGCGGGAGAAGAGAGTTCGAATCTACCTGGGCAAGGGGCCTAATGTGAAAAACTGGAATGCATGGACTGCACTGGAAACATATTTGCAGGTACTGGGCAAGAATCAAGGGCAATGAGGCTCCTTGCTGTGGGGACCGCATGTTGGATGAGATGATAACTCTAGTGACCAAAAAGACCTACCATCACACCTCGGTACCAGAGAAAGCGCTGAGGAACTGTAAAGCTATTTGCAGGGCCAAATAGAATACTATTAATACGCTTACTCTCACTGGCTTTAAAAGCCAACCATACCTGTAGTTAAAGCCAAATGCTCCTACTCAGTAGCTATTGAACAACCTTCCTCACACACACACACACTATATATAGGTTATGACCTGTTTCTTCCTTAGAGGAGTATATCAGTTCCACCTCTTGTAGGCAGTCCAAGATTCCTCGCTGTCCTGTGCCTGGAGGTTGGCTTGTTGTTCGATGCCCCAGTTCTCTGTCCCAGAGGCCTGGATCAGCTCCGAGGCCTGGATCACTATAGTCTCAGCTTAAGGCCAGGATGTTCTATTCTGGTGTTTCCACCTGCCAGAGTATTTCTCTGTCGATTCTCTCTGCTGTGAGAAGGATGTAAAATGGCCAGGGAGCCCCTGCTTTCACCTTAGTGTTGGCGTTGCTTTGCCCCCAGGAACAAACATTCCTCATCCAAAAGAGACTGTCCAAGTGCCTCTCGACTTGAAAGTTCTGTCACCCTGACTAACATGAGCTCTTTCCGTGGCTTCGGGGAGCCTACCTCTTTCTAAAATTGTTATTTAATTTTTCGTTCTGGCTAGCTAGACTGTCTATCATTTTCTGCTTCTAACTAACTCTTCTGCTTCTAACTTACTCTGCTTCTAACTAACTTTTTCTTCCAAAGGCCATTTTATTAGCCTTGTGCATTAATGCAGAGCTCTAATTCATGAGCTTCGCATTACACCAAGATAGGGGTGGGAATCTTCCAGTTATTGGGGTTTAACGTCACAACTATGAAAGTTAATGAGGGCGGTTCTACTTCCGCCCTCGTGTACTATCCCACCACTATCTTCACAATCACGAGAAAGATGAACGATATGGGTAGAAAATACTGATGCTGATCATTACAATTATTGCTATAACCGTCACCGATGGTGTCTGCTTTGTGCCATGCACCGTGCCAGCCCCAAGACCGTATTTAAAATTTTGCATGCCTCTGAGTCCAGGATGCAAAACAGAGAGAGGCCAGTGATGGATAGGAAGCTAATGGTTACTGTGTTCAATACCTCGACTTTGTATTTGCTGTCTTTGTGAATTGGATGTCTCACTTACTTCTCCCCTCTCTTTCTAGCTTCAGGAGGCCTTTGGTTGGGAGCCATTCATCCGTCTCTTCACTGAGTATAGAAACCAGACCAACTTGCCCACAGATAATGTGGACAAAATGAATCTGTGGGTCAAGATGTTCTCCCACCAAGTACAGAAGAATCTGGCTCCGTTCTTTGAGGCCTGGGCCTGGCCCATCCAGAAGGAAGTGGCTACCAGCCTGGCCTATCTGCCTGAATGGAAGGAAAATATTATGAAATTGTACCTCCTCACACAGATGTAAGGAGTGCCCATCGAGGTGGCAGGTAGAGAGGTTTGGGGAGGTAGCAGAGGTGGGGATTTACTCCCCTACCTCTGTCCACGAGGGTCCTGGCCTTGCCTTCCTAGATCAGTGCCCCTGTGTCTTATGACCAACTTCTGTCTCTAGGAAGTGGGTTAAGAACACAGCAAGACACCGGTAAGAATTCTTCAGGAACAAGGCCTTCTGATGGTTCATGAGCCCTGCTCTTTTACTCTTAGTGGTCAGATTCCTTCCCGTCCCATATTGACCCCATTCTGAGAGCTTGGGCACCTGTTTCTAGATTTATTGGCCTTTGGTCCCTCTTCCCAGATTGTAGCTAGAGGGTGGTTCTTAGCTTGGCATTCTGAGGATTCTCTCTGGGCTTCTACTTGCTGGTCAAAAATATCACCATAGATCTCCCCTTTAAGACAAATTTATTTTGTTATCCAGACAGCTCCCAGATGACTCACCCATTTTGTAAGTTTACAAAGCTCTTGAAAAGCAGCCTGGTATAGTGGGAAGAACCTAGATCCTAGCTTTTGGGAAAGTCACTTAAAGAGTGTACATTTCCTTGTGTGTGAAATGGGTCTCACAGGAATCTCCATGAAAATTCAGGTGGATGAATTGAAAGACTTGGATGAACTATATATACAGTGCATACTATCTATAGTGCATACTATCTTAAGGGGTTGTTTGATTTCATGCTGCCCCACAAAATGGGGAATCTACTGCTTTCCATAGCTTTGCAATTAAGATCCTCATTTCTACTAGTGTAATCCTAGAGTTCAAGTCCTGGGTCTTTCACTTATTAATCGTATGGCTCTGAAAAATCCTTTCACTTCTCTGTGACTCAGTTTCCTCATTCTATAAAATGGAATCTGCTTCACAGGATTATTGTGAGGGTTCAATTGTGTACAACAGAAAGGGTAACTAGAACAGCACCTCAAAATTAGTAAGAATAGAGGGGAAATCTTGGTTAGCATTTTTATCTAATTAGCTCAATATCATTTTAGAGCTAGACTTAACTTTTACATGGAATTTTCACATAAATACATAATTTTTCATTTCTTTAAACTGATATATGGAAATATAAAAATTATCTCTCGTTAGCCACAAAAAAGACCAAAAGTGGAGCTGTGGCTCAAATGATAGAACACTAGCCCTGAGAAAAAACACCCCAAGGACAGTGCCCAGGCCTGCACACACACACACACACACACACACACACACGTCATGCTAATGTGCTAGATATTATGTGATGTTTGATATGTTTATGCATTCTGTAAAACATATCTGTCTCCTCAAACACCTGTCATTTCTTCACAGTCTAAACATTAAAAATCATTTCTGAAATATATTTTTAAATAGACAGTTCAAAACTGAAATATAAGTTGAAATGTACAGTTCATAGTTGTTTTCTATCCCACTCATTTTATACCGCACCCTGCAAGGATTCTGGTATGTTGCTCTATGAGTCTAAAGACATTAAATTTAGAGTAGGTTTTTGGTTGGCTTGGTTGAAACAGGTCCTTGCTATGTATCTCTGACCTCAAGCTGTATTCTTCTTTCCAAGTTCTAGGGTCATAGGCATAAGCTACCTATCGCTTTGGCCCTAGTTAGCTATAAAACGAAACAAAAACCACATTGTAAAAACTGCCAAGAAACAAAAACAAAAGTTCATTAGGTTTGGTTTCTTTGGGGCCAAATTCCTTCTTTAAATCCACAGTGGAAGTCTGTGTAAAAACCAGAACAATTCCTCAATGCTATTCATCCTTCACAAACTGTAAACATCCAACTTCTTCGTAATGGTGTTCAGATTTCATAGTGACACACATTCAGAACACAGTCTCTGTCAAAAGTCACTTGCCACACACATCTTACTTTTGGAACAAAATAGAAATAACCCAAATTTATCTAGTTGCCAAACATTCAAAGATGTTCCAGTGTCCTGCTATCTTTTCTTCACAGTTTTAACTAGAATTGTGCTCTAGGATTGAGTTTGCAGGCATCCAGCTGTTTTTTTTTTATTAGATCACTTCTTTATTTACATTAACACACCATTTTTATTTGCTTAATTAGTAATTTGGAGAATCTGTAGACATTAAGATTTGAACTACATAAAGTTTTTGTGTTTAGGGGAAGGGAGGGGATTTCTTCATCATGTCATTTCTGAGTTCTGTAATTATGTCCCCTTATTTCATAAACATCTGTTGTTTAGATTCCTTGAACTTAGGTGTTGAATATTCACTCAACATTGAATTGCCATTAATTATGAAGTGTTGAGTATGTGCCAGATATTGAGTCTTCCTTTGTGTACATTGTTTCATTTAATCTTCACAATAATTTCATGGAGATAGAAACCATTACCACTGCCACTTTTAGAATGGGAGAACTGAGTTTGCAGCAAATTATATAAGGCTATATTGCTAATAAGTGGAGGATCTGTGAGTTGAACCCAGGCATCCTGGTTCCAGACCAGATACAAATAATTACAGTGCTTCAAATGAACAGATACATGCTTAAATACAGAAACCAGTCGGCAAACAAAAGGACCTTTATGCTATAACATGCCAGAGTTTTTGGCTCCTTATATTTACTCCTCATCTAATTTTAGCAAAGCAAAAAATCCTTTGCTTACACTAAATGCCAGCCCAAAGGAAGAATGAAAGATGTTTCCAAATAAGCAACACTTAAGGCGAACCCTTTCCATCAGACAAGTCTTTTAGGTTCTGAGCCATTCAGGTTTTAGTCATTTTCTCCAGAGTGCCCTGAAAAAAAAATCCTCTAGTTTATTCGATTTTGAGTGATGGATTATTTTGGTAAGTGCCTGACACCCTCCCCCTAGGTCCTATATATTGCATGTTCTCAGGGAGGAAATTAGATCCTCAGCCTTTCAGAATTCAGTTTTATCCACCCCTGCCCCCTGCTTAATCCATTCTCAGCAGTAAATCCTGGGAATCCTTTAAAATAAAAAAAAAAAGCAAAGTTATCTATGTTACACCCCTGTGTAAAAGCCTCCAATGGAACTTCCAATTTAAGATGATGGACTAAACATGTAAGTTTACCTTCCCTCCTTCCCTAGGCCCCACTGAAATTGAAGTCCAAGAAAAACAAAAAGAGAATTGAATCTCAGCAAAGGAAACAGAAGGCATTTGATTGGAGAAGATCTCAACACTTGTCCAGAAGAGAGAAAAAAACAGGAGGAAGTATGGTAATGCATGGAACGAAGGTACCTTTCAGACAGAATATACGCTGGTCTGAACATCATAACCCCAAAGAGACTTGAACATTGAAAATGTCTATTTACAAAAGAATTGTACCAGTTGTAAATTTGTTCCCTATCCTATTCTACTCCAACCCTTGTGCACAAAACACAGGCAACCTATTCTTGGTAACAGTTTAAAATTCATTGTCATTGTGGTTGTATGTATAAAGGAGTTGCATAAACTGCCTAAGGAGAGGTAAGAGTTGGTGCTGCAAATAAAATTCGTTCTGTGGAAATGAGTGGTCCCCTAGCCTATTCCCCAACTCTCTACTGAGAGTTGAGACCGACAGTGAAGTGTCCAGTTACAGAAGAAACTTGCTGTTGAAACAGATCCAAACACAGAATCACAGAAGAAACCCATACCAATTCCTGAGAAGTCAGTACTTCACATTTAAGCTTCAGTGTGAATTTTCATCTAGGGATTCCCAAACATGGAGGTGAGGAGGGAAGAGAAGGGAGAAGTATAAGGAAAATAACCATGTAGAATTAAAGGTTTGAAAATTACTACCAACACTAGAGGAAATTAAGTCAATGAGGGGAAAAGTATGACATAAAATTCTGTCTATCTTTAGAGAGATTTTACTACCAGAAAAAAAAAAGAGAAAACTCAGAATAACAAAAATCCTTTGTAGGTAAAATAGAACTGCCAAAAGTATTCATTTGGTAGACAGGCTGAAAAGTGAAATGAAAGAAATCTCCCTAGATTCACAGCAAAAAAGACATATAGACAGAAAATATGAGGAAAGGAAGAGACATAGACAACCAATTATATGTAATCATTAGGTTCCCTAGAAAACATGGAGAAAGAAATAAAAAGGAAAATAATTGAACTGAAAAAACTAAGTCTCCAGACTAACAGACCAAAACAGCCTATACACCTAGACACAATCTGAAGAAATTTTGGAATACTAAAGAAAGAGGGAAGATGTTAAAGTGGCCAAAGGGGAAAATTAGGTCATCATAATTAGTTCACCAAAGCAGAGATGAGAAATAGACCACAGCAGAATTTTCAACAGCAGCACTGATGCTGTAGGACAATGGATCAGTGTGTTCGCATAGCTTCTGGAAAATTTCAGTACCCAGGATTGCATGGAAGGCAGGCTTTCAAGACGAAGGCCAAAGGCATTTTCTGGCAAGCACATTTTCAGTAAAGTTTTCAGTTTAGTTCCTCAGTAAATGGTCTAAAGACCTTCCTTAGGACCTTTACTGTGGAAGTACCTTGAGAAAGTTCTCCAGAGAAATGAAGATGGAAACCACAAAAGAGGAAATAGGATATAGAAAACAATAGGCCTCTCCCATGTTATCTTGTTCTAGAGCAGTGGTTGTTCCAAAAGAATGCCTGAGTCCAGAGTGATGGTTATTCCCAAGGATTTCTGACTGTAGAGTTACAATTGCCCAGCAGTACCATTTTGTATGAGAGCACAGTCTCATCTCGGGCTCTGAAAAATATGCATTCTGTGCCATAGTATCCATGAGACACTGGGATGATTGAAAATAAAAGACACACATTCTTTAATCAACAGAAAGATAGACAAATCAGAAAGGTGTCAAGAATCCAAGGCTCAATGATGAAGAAAAAAAAAAGTGAGTACCTGACTTGGCTTACCCATGAGTCTAAGAAGAGAGTCGTGTTGACTTTGGCGGTAGGTACATTTCCTTTCCCAAGGTACAGGTATGGCGTTGGGTGTGTATGAGAGAAAATATCTTGACTTTTGCTTGTCTCCCAGTGAAAACCATTTTCATAGCCAAAATAATGGTAATAACTGTGTATTTGTCATCCATGTTCTGATCTGTCAACAAAGCATGGAAGGCTTACTTTCTGATTCTGAATTGAAGTTGAAAGTGATGCTGATATTCTGAGTAGAAAGAAAGCAGAAAGAGGTTGAGATTTAGTGGGAGAGGGGAAGAGGAGTGGAAGGAAGAGTAGGATATCACGTATGTATGCAAAATGGGGAGGAAATAAAGGTATATCAACCCATGCTATACATTAAACCAATAGAAACAGTAAACAGACATGTCTCTCATACATTGGAAGAATGGGCAAAGGAAAATGGGAGATATGTAAGTTAAAATCCTTATCTTTTGTAATGAGGAATTATTAAAGATTAAAAATTGTTCTAAAGTCCATAAATCAAGAAACTTATCGTTGAAACGTTATTTAAATGTAGGAAGTTAGTGGCCAGAAGATTCAGAAATAGATAATTGTGAAAAGCATCTAGGGCGTGGGAGTAAGGAAGACTGGCAAGGAAAACTGATTTTCATTTCAACTCCTTCTGTACTATTTAATTTTGTACCTTGTGCATGTGTGACTTTGAAAATGTTTCTAATAAACTCAAATAAAAATTCTTCAGTGGCTTCATATTGACTTAAGATATAACAGGACCAAAATCCTTGCTTTGCCTTATAAAACCTTCAAGTTAACTATCTGTTGAGCCGGTACTAGGGCTTGAACTCAGGGTCTGAGTGCTATACTTAGTTCTTTTGTACAAGGCGGATGCTCTACCACTTGAGCCACAGTTCCGCTTCTGGTTTTTTTGGTGATGAATTGGAGATAGAGTCTCACAGACTTTCTGCCTGGGCTGGCTTTGAACTACAGTCCTCAGATCTCAGCCTCCTGAGTAGCTAGGATGACACACATGAGCCACCATCAAAATATGTGGATTTCCCTGACATGTAACTCAGCATATAACCTAATTCTTCAGTTTTAGCCACATGAAATACCTGGCAATGATTCAATCATACTTCTCTCATGTTTCTATAGATGTTACTGGAAAAGTGAAAGACTTGTGCTGCTTGCACACTGTCTGATTAAACAGGTGAGTGAAGGGATGCTCACGAGGGCCTTCCCTGAAGGATACCACAGCTAGTGTTCTAGCTGGGAATCATGCTCTACTGCCTCTTATTTTGGGAAACATTTCAAGAAGAACCGTATGAGACTACAATCTCTTCTGCGCTCTTGTCCATTTAGTCACTCTTCAGGTTTTAGTCTCTCATGATACCAGCTGGCATCTGAGGACTTCTGCCCATCTGTCAGTCCCTTTTCTATCTTCTTTGCCACCTCCCTGTACTTGCTCATCTGCTTACAGCTGTTCCCCTACACATGAAAAACCAGTCACCTATCCGATGGAAATCTTCAGCCTCCCAAGCTTCTTACGCCCTGCTTTTTTAGCATCTCTTCCTTCTCCATTTTCATGAACATCTCTGGTTGGAAATAAGTATTTATAACAAAGGCTTTCCTTGCCTGAACTGGCATCTCCTCTATGTGCCCTGCATCCTTCAATTCTGGAATAAGGACTTGCCCTCACAGAGAACAGTTCCTAGATTGTTATTGTCATAGAAATAACCCAAGTTCTTTTCTGTCTCCTACCACACCACCCTGCACCCTGAACCCTGGTAAAGGGGAAGTAAAATACACCGTGTATTTACTTTCCAGTGTTGTTGAACACAGGGTTATCTGCAGCTCTCTGGTGAGTATTAGCTTTACAGGAAATAATTCTGAGGCAGTATTTTTTAGAAATCTTATGTACTCTTTCTTCATGGGTCAGTCACTGATATACTTAGACACTAAGTATGTATGTAATATACATAATATATATATATATACTAAGCATATACACTTAAGTGTATATATAGTGTCTAAGTATATCAGTATATATATAGTATATAATATATACTTTGTATATATACTTAGGGTCTAAGTATATCAGCACTCTACCCCCAAGGCCACAACCTCATTTCCTGTATGGTAGTGTCCTTACAGGCTAATAGACTAATAGTTTAGGCTAGAGTGGCTTTTCTATTCCTTGTAAAACCTAGGACTTCCTTCTGGAAAAAAAAAAATATTTGAATCATCTCATTGGGTCGGGGGGGGGGGTTCAATAAGAAGTAGAAGGTGATCTTCCACTTCCCAGAGACATTTCTTCTCAACACACACACACACACACACACGTATGCACATACATATATACACACTTGCATATATGAACTCATGCACACACTTCCATGTGTAAATCATTTGGACTCATGTATTTAATGCTGTGGAGAAGCAATTCTTTAGTTGTTCTAGTCTTTGGATAGGTGGTTGGTTTCATAGCTAGTCATTACTTTAGGAATAAATTGAATACATGAGAGATAAACAGGTGGAAACAGAGGTGGGACAAAAGGTAGAATATAAAGATAGGAAGAAATAAGCTATACAGTGATCACTGATGAGAGTATCAGGAAACAGTTTATGTCAATACCAATATGTGCACCTGAGAGCCATTAAAAAGTTACTCCTAGGCCAGGTGCCAGGGGCTCACGCCTGTCATCCTAGGTACTCAGGAGGCTGCGATCTGAAAATTAGGGTTACAAGCCAACCTGGGCAGGAAAGTCTGTGAGACTCTCATCTCCAATGAACCACCAGGAAACTGGAAATAGAGCTCTGGCTCCAAGTGATAGAATGCTTAGCCTTGAGCAAGAAGAGTTCAGGGACAGCACCCGGGACCTGAGTTTCAAGCCCCACAACCAACAAAACACAAAATAAGTTACTTCTGTTCATTTGAAATGTACAGAAACTCAAATTTAAAAACACGTGAACTGCTGACATTTTGATAAAAGATTCCTCTTTAGAGATTGCCAAAAATTATTTATGAGCCTTCCAAGTCTGAGTGTATTCCAAGAATTAAATTGAGACTGTAAGATAGAACTTGTGGGACACATGCTTATTATTTGAGGATGAGATGATCAAAGATACAAATGCAAAATTCCTTCTAGGAAGGGGCGGGGCAAGGAGAGGGGTGAGGAAGAGGCCCCAGGACAGAGGCCCCTCTCCTCCCCAACAGCACTTGTAGCCCCAGGGCCCAGGAACATTCTACAGGTGACATCCATGCCCAGGGCTGTTTGAAGGGTCTGTGCCTTCAATGAGAGCCAAGAACCTGGAAAGTGGTGCTAATTCACTTTAGTCTGCACTAATGGTAGTAAGTCGAGGCACCAACTCCAGTGTTAAGTTTTTTCAGACACTGAGTTTCTGGGTTTTTTTTTTAATTTTTTATTGTGAAAATACCATACAGAGGGGTTACAATTACATGGGCAAGGTAATGAGTACATTTCTTATCAAGCATTGCCTCCTCCTTTGTTTCCCCTTCCTATCCCTTCCCATCTCCCCTCCACACCCCCACCCCACCCGGCCAAAGTTGTTTGCTTTTCAACATAACGACTTGTACATCTCATTGTTGCAATGGGTCCACCTGTATCCCTATTTAAACGGTTTGTTTTTGCTCTTCCCCTCCACAAATTATACCAACATCAAATACAATGAAAGCAGGGGTTATACCGTGGGGGAGGGATATACAAAGCAACAAAGAAATCATAAATATGTTGTTAGGTGAACTGAAACCCAAGATAAGTATTCAATTTTTTTTTCTTTCTTGCAATTGAGTTCCTGTTTTTATACTCCCTGTCTTCATAGCTTAGTGACCCTCTTTGGCAAAGGAAATAATAGGCCTTCATTAGGACTTTTAATAATTAATCAAAAGATAACAAACCATATGAGCTTATTATTTGTTGTTCTCACTAGCTGGGGCAGATTTAAACCTCAGCTCTTCATAGGAAATTAATTATTAAAAAAAGAGGTAGGCAGGTGGCTCACAGATGTAATGTTAAGAATGACTTTTGGCATAAATCCTATTGGATGTACAGTATTGGGGGGGGGATAAGGTAAAAAGACACTCCCCTCCCCTGGTCCCTTAGTGGAGGAAGGAATTTCATCATAGCTATCTTAGGGACACTGATTTGCTTCAAGACACCCTCTGTCATGGCACTATTGGTTCCAGACATCTGTGATACAAAGCACATAAAAATGTTAAGTTTATCTGGTGTCAGTGGCTCACACCTGTAATCCTGGCTACTACTCACGAGGCTGAGATCTTAGGATTGTCATTCAAAGCCAGCCTGAGCAGAAAAGTCTATGAGAGTCTTCTCTCCAAATAACTGCCCCAAAGCCAGAAATGGCCTTGTGGCACAAAGTGATAGAGCACTAGCCTTGAGCACAAATGTAAAGGCCCAGGCCCTGAGATCAAGCCCCAGGACTGATACACAAAAAGGTATGTTTAGCTTACTTTCAAAAATGAAACCAGAGGAGGATCAAATACTTTATAACTCTGAGCTTGAACCTGCCCCCATCAAGAGAAGCCAACATCAGCTTCGTTGCTGTTGATGAAAAAGCAGGCAGAAATTTACTCTTGGAGAGAAACTGTGCTATAATTTAAGCATCCTTATAAACATACTAAATAATGAAACATGTCATCGGTTAAGTCTTTCATAAATAATCTTAACTTTTCCTTTATTCCCCCCATGACACCAGTTTAATAAACACACTGGAGAGTTATGTGAGGATTATAATGATAAAAATTGTTGTGTTCTTCTTGGATTCTCCAAGAGGCAGAAACCAAGACAGGATCTGATATGCATGAGGCTTATGATGTGATAGAATATGGAGAGAGAACTGCCGGAGGTTGGGAGCAGCACCAGACTTTGGTGTAGATTTAACCTTGGGAAAGAGAGAAGAGGAAAGAAAAGCTTACACTGCAGTGCGAGTCTCGGGGAGTCTCGTGAAGGCCTCTGAGGAGTTCTTGAGCCCAGAGTATCCATCCACAGAGTCCTCCGTCTCCTCACCATCAACCTTCATCACTGGCTGGGAAAAGCCCTTGGGCAGCATGGCCTGGACACCAAGGATTCCAGACCCCACCAGCTGGGGCCACCTGACACGCATAGATCCGCAGTTGGAAATGTGAGAGCAGCACTTTTGTGGCCACCACATTACTTCTTCTTAAAGCAGCTGTGGACACCTGCTGCGGATCATCTTAAAGAGTGACTCTGTAAACCTCCCCAGTCACTCAGGTCAGGAAATGGACATAGGTGGACCCGACATCTCTGTTCCTAAATTAGAATGAGGCTAATCCTTTCCACATTCTTAATGCCCTGAAGGGAAAGAATCTACAGGAACACATTAAGTTAAAGTCACGACTAAAAATAACTGAAGGAATCCAAAGAGTAATTCATGATAGCTCACAACTGAAAAGCATTTGTAGGAAGAAGTCCCTGAGCTCGCTTTAGTGGTAAACTGAAATGACAGCACAGACACTTGAACAGAATTTGACCCCCAAACATTAAACAGTATGCCCTGGTAGCAATAACTGTTTCTGTAGATGCCTTTAGTGTGCTGGATAATTAAGTATAATATTGCTTATATAGTTATGAATAACCCAGGAAAAGCCCCTCATGGCAATGCAAAGGATATGTTTGTTTGACAGAAGCTTATATATATCTACTTAGCTTTACAACTTGAAAGAGCTTCATTTTCTCCCAAACTTCTTAAGGGAGAGGTTGACTCTCCACACAAAACTAGGATTTGGTTTAGAAAGAAGAGAGGTAGGATAGGGAATAGATGCTGAAGAGGCAACTATGATGTTTACTCTGTGCTTTTTCTTAAATAAAGACTGTTGGATTCAATCTGTACTCCTCAGTAAGGCCCATGACAACCCTCAAAATCTGGCTTAAATGTCTCCTAGGTAGTCCTGTCAACACATGGCCATGATGATGAACTCTGGTCATCTTTCTCATGTGTATCTCCCACTGAGCAACCTCACAGCATAACGCCTTCCACTCACCCCTGCCCACAGATGACATCTATTAAGATAGATAGATAGATAGACAGACAAGTCCAATCAGATGAATGAAGTACGAAAATAAAGTTAAGACTTGAACATCAACAGGAGAAAAATAAAGTAGCAATCTAGATGGGAAATTCAGCAAGGAAAGAAATTAAAATTGCATTAAAATATGGAAACATATTAAGTAAAGATTCAATTATTCCAAAATAAAATATAGCAGAAAGACTCGTCAAAACTAGGTAAAACCAAAGATAGATGTTCAGGATCAGTTAAATAATTGCCCGTCAACACTGTCTTTATTCAGCAAGTCAATAGAGAAAGACCATTCAAGCATAAACTAAAGCAACTACTGCCCATCAAGCCAGTACTGCAAAGGATACTTGCAGGAGCCCTACACACCGTGAGGAAGAAAGACGGTGGCAAACAGGAGAGCTCTGGAAAGAACAAGTTTCATCAGACAAACAGGAGAACTGGGAAATCACCAAACAAGTCAGTAAAACAAAAAACTAAGATGAATGGGAGAGAAAGAACAAACAGCACACCAGTTAATCAGAAATCAACAAATGCAACAGTCATCCCAAGGTAAGTGTCTGTATACCTCAAGTAAAGTTGTTTAGACTAGTTGGATTGAGATTAAAAACGAAGATCCAGTGATTGTCTGCCATGCACAGAAAACACTGCACTGACAAAGCCAGACAAAAATGGAAAACACAGAAATCATAGAACCAGCAAGTC
The DNA here is from genome assembly GCF_000151885.1 of Dipodomys ordii. Taxonomy (NCBI): domain Eukaryota; kingdom Metazoa; phylum Chordata; class Mammalia; order Rodentia; family Heteromyidae; genus Dipodomys; species Dipodomys ordii. The sequence continues at coordinate 9,482,345 of NW_012267272.1, read as the reverse complement.
CGACGATGTTCACTTCGGGCCAAAAATCAGCCAGAAGAGCTCCAGCAGGTCATGATCTATTGATAAAGGCAGCAATCCTTCAAGAAAATAGGACGATGGTGAATATCCATGTACTCAATGTTGATATATTCCATTTCATTAAACAAATAGCGCTGATTATTAAGTAAAAGGGCCAGGGGGCAAATTTTAAAATTCCTAGTATCAAAGAAAAACACACAAGCCACAACGTACCACCAGGCGACTCTCATAGTGTATGACTGAGGGCCTCCACTTAAAAACAAAATCAGAGCAGTCTCTGTGTTCGTGGCTCAAACCCACGTCCAACCCTGGGCGAAACTCCAGAGATCCTGGGCCAGGTCTCAAGGCCTTCTTAGCACACGTGGGCCTGGGTGAGGGACACCTTCAGAAAGGGAAAGGCCCGCGGCCCGGAGGGTGCACGGCCGCCTGCGGCCGCCAGGGGGAGCGCGCGCCGCGGCGGCGTCCACGCGGCAGTGGCCCAGCCGCACCCCAGGGAGGACCCGCCGGGAGGAGCCACACCCCACGCGCGGCTGCGGGCCACGCAGTTGTTGCGGGGGGTGGCTGTTTCCCCCGAATATGGTTTGTGGGAGATTTTCTGACAACTTGCCGAGGCCTTGCCCGACAGCGGGCAGGCCGCGACCCCGGAGGAGGCGCTCTGCCGGCCGCCGTCCCGCCCCAGGTAAGGCCGCCCCGGGAAGAGAGCAACCTCCGGAAAGGAGGCAGTGGTTGGGGCGCGGCCGATCCACCACAAATCCCTGCATGGCCCCCCTTCCAGCCGCACTCCCTCCTCCGGACACGCCACCCCGAGTCAGCCGCCCAGCGGGACCACTCCGGTCAGCCCTGGCATCCTCAGCCTCCGACAGCCACGCCCCAATGCGGCCCTCCGGGAGGCCACGCCCCCACGGAGCCACGCCCCAGCACCGCCCTTCTGAGACGCCACGCCCCCGTTTGAGCCACGCCCCGCTGTGGCCCTTCTGAGATGCCACGCCCCCACTTAAGCCACGCCCAATGCGGCCTTTCCTACATGCCACTCCCCCGTGACGCCCAGTGCAGGCCTGCGAGACCACGCCCCCATGTAAAACACGCCCTTCTCCGGAGAAGTTATCCCCCTGCTGGAAGCCACCCCAAGGCAGCCGCTCTCCTAGAAAGCCCCAAGCAACCACTACTTATCCACGTTTACTGACACAGCAGTCTCCCTCCACAGATCCACTCCTGGTTGGCCAGGTCCTTGAGAGGCTTCGCCCGGCACAACCCCGCCCCGTGCAGCCCCGCCCCGCGAAACCCCGCCACTGAGACCTTGCCTCTGGAAGAGCTGCTCACTTAGGCTCCGCCCCTGGAGGCCCCGCCCCGGGGAGACCCCGCCCGCCGAGGCCCCGCCCCGGGGAGACCCCGCCCCGCCGAGGCCCCGCCCCCGGGAAGCTCCGCTGCCGTCCGCAGCGCCTGTCCGCACCGCGAGTCCGCGGGGATCCCAGCACTCAGGAGTGAGTTTTTCAGGTTTCCTGAGTCGCGGGCGGGTGGTCCAGCCCCTGGGGGCCCTGGGTCCCTCGAGCTGCCCGAAGGATGCTGGGGGCCGTTCCCTCCCGGACGCAGAGGTGTTTGTGGGGTCTGGGTTCCGCAGGCCGCCGGCTGCCCCGCACCCCGTCCCCCCCCACACCTGGGGTCCGGACGGGACGCCCGCCCGTCCACCCGTGTCCGCGGGGGCCCGCAGCTGGGGACATTCTCGTGTGTTTCCTTCGCTTATCTGCTCAGAGGTGCCGTGCACTCCGGCTTCCGGATCCGTCTCCACTTAACCCCGAGCGGGAACACCTCAAGCTTTCCAGCCAGAAATTGTAGGAACGCGGTGGAAGAGAAGGAGGGAGGGGAGGTGGAGGGGCAGGCCTGTGAGCGCCACGGGGATTGCGGGCAGACTGCGTGGCGCCGGGTCCGCTGGGACTTTAGGAAGGAAAGTGGAGTGGGGGCGCAGGGAGGGCTGCTAAATAACCCTAGAGGCCTACAAACGAAATGTGCCCGAGAGCTCTGCAGATCTCACCTTCTGAGGCTGAAATTTGGAATGCAGCCTGGAGACTTAACCCTAGCTCAGTCTGGATAGGCACGTCATAGGGAGAGGGCTGGCAGAATGAAGTAACTGCCCACAGGAATGGGAGGGACGAAGAAAGGGAGACAGGGAGGGATTAAATCTGGTACCTGACTTGGTTTAAGTTGTCCTCCAGAGCAAAGCCTCATACAGAGATTTGCCTGCAAGGGGTTTATTTGGGAGGAGAGGCAGAAAGCCAAGTGAGGAAGTGGCCAGAATGAGACAGGGAGGGAAAGGAGACCAATAAGAGGATGTGGCTGGCAGGTGGGGAGCAGGGGAAGACCCCTGGAGCATGGGAGGGGCTGGTAAGCTGCATTCAGGACAGCACTGGCCATGTGTCTGTGGCTCCCTCCATCTGCGATGTCACTGTCACCACTGTCACCCACCCTTAGAGGTGGGTGAAGGAAGTGCCAAGGGTCCCCACAGCACCATGTCCCCCTGCCCATGTCACTCAGGGGAGCCCAAAGGGGCAGCTGAGGAACAGGTTGGAGTGTTTGTCCTGTGCCTGTAATGAACTCAGTTTTCAGCATATTAAGTGAACAAACACTTTTTCAGAAGTATCTAGAAAGTGCAGAATGCCACAGCCAGAGAAAAGCAGGGACCAGTCCATGGGGGAAGAGATGAACATTTCCAACAACTCACATTTGTGACAGGTCAGTGACATTTCTATCCAAGGAAATAAAACACCAAGTCAGCTGGCAAGTCTCAACTTGAGCCTTTCCCTGAACTACCCACCCTGCTGAATCCAGTCCTGCCCCTTGGCTTGCTAGTCACCTGCTGGGAGCCTTTTCTACAGAATTTCTACTTCAGCTCAATGCCACTTTGCCACAGAGGACTTTCCAAGGTCTCAATCTAAAGTAGTGCTCCAGTTGTTCCATATCTTATCTTTATATTTCCATCACAGTGGTTTTTAATGGCTGCATTTTCTTTATCTACCTACTTACTGTCTTTCCCTTCCTGTAGTATCTGAGTCATGACAGCATGGTTCCTTGTCTGTCTTGCTCCTGGCTCTGTTTCCCAGTGCTAGAGCAGTGGTTAGCAGTGGGGAGTCTGGTATAGCTTTGTGGGTGAATATATTTAATTGCTGAATTGTTTTTTCGGTGTGTATATGTGTCCTTTCTTGAGTTTGAACTCAGGACCTTATACTCTTAACTTGGCTTTTTCACTCCAGGCTGGCACTCTACCCATTGAGCTATAGCTACACTTTCAGGTTCTTGCTTGTTAATTGGAGATAAGAGTCTCATGGTCTTTTCTGCCCAGGCTTAGATCTCAGCCTCCTTAGTAGCTAGGATTACAGGCATGAGTTACCAGACCTGGCAGATGTTTGGTTTTATTTTTTAACTTGGTCTTCTATCTGTTTTGATCACAACCTGGGCCTTTGCTTCCTCTGCAGCTATTGCCAAAACCATGGCAACATCTCCTGCTGCGGCTTTTGAGACTCTCATGAATGGAGTGAAGAGCTGGGACCTCCCCAGAGGGCCCATTCCCAGTGAGCTCCTTCTTACTGGGGAGGCTGCCTTCCCCGTGATGGTGAATGACAAGGGCCAGGTGCTTATTGCTGCGTCCTCCTATGGCCGGGGCCGCCTGGTGGTTGTCTCCCACGAGGGCTACCTGTGTCATTCTGGATTGGCTCCCTTTCTTCTTAATGCCGTAGGCTGGCTCCGGCCTTCTCCGGGAGCCCCTGTAACAGTGCATCCGTCCCTGGCATCACTAGCAAGCCTTTTGCAGGCCTCTGGCATCGAGACACAAATTGGGCCACAACCCGGAGAGCCCTTAGGAGTTTACTGCACCAATGCCTACAGTGACACCTTGCCTGAGAAACTGGTCCAGTTTATGAAACGTGGAGGCGGCGTGCTCACTGGGGGCCAAGCCTGGTATTGGGCCAGTCAGCACGGCCGTGACAAGGTGCTGTCCACGTTCCCTGGGAACCAGCTGACCGGCGTGGCAGGCGTGTACTTCACTGACGTCTATGGTGATGTAGGCCGTTTCAAGGTCTCTAAGAAGGTGCCAAAGATTCCACTCCATGTCAGGTGAGTGTGTGTTCCCCACTAGGGAGTCTGAATTGTGTTTAATAATCAAGCTGAAGTGTCTTCTTCAGTGAGCTTCTCTTTCAATACGGATAGTACTTTTTTACTCAATGTTGGAACGCCCACAGATCAAAAGGAGGGTAATTGAAACGTACCAAGACCCAAAAGAGGCTGGTCCTCACTGCCAGGCAGTCCTTCTTCCAGTCCAGGCAATAATCTGCTTCAGAGAAAAGCTCATCTTACGTGCTACTCTATCCCTGCCTATCAGTTTCTTAAGAAAATGGAAGGACATTTGTGGGTGTGAGCAACTAGCATTAAGCCAAGCCCTGTTCTGGACACATGGTGGTGCAGCAGAGCACAGCACCAGCAAACCATGCTGCCCAGGAGGCCTGTGTTCCAATGGAGATCTAGGTGTGTAAGGAAACAAATCAACAGATATTCTGTCAGGTTTTTACAAAGCGGGGAAATCAAGCAAGTTTTGCAGACAGCGTGTGAAGAGGAGAGTGGGAGCTATTTTATTTAGTATCTTCAGGGAAAGTGTGTGGGTCAGAAGACCTGGCAATCACACTGAATCAATATTTAATGGTGTTTTAAAGAAGGATTCAAGATATGGAATAGATGGAAAAGTAGAAGCGCACCAGGACATCAGCTACATCAGGACAGACAGTGGAGGGGGTGGTGTTATAAAAGGCCAGGTGCAATGGCCACCTTGTGTATAATGGAGCTGTGGCTAGCACTGTCCAACCGGGCTGGACCCGAGATGGGAGGTCAACCTGGGCAGAGCTGGAACCCTTTCTTCTACCTTCAGTTGTCTCTCTCCTTCTCATGGGTTGAGCCCACCTGTATCTGGGGGTAAGCAAGCCAAGGTAATACAACTTCCTGTAGCACAGAGGGTGGCCAGAGAGAGGGACCAGTGGCTTTACATGCAAACAAGCAAATGGCCAGCATGGAAGGCTTCTCTGGGAGGTAATGTTTGAAAAGGACACCTTAAAGAAGTGAGAGAACAAGCCCCATCTACAACCATCAGCTGAGGAATCGAGACCTAGCAAGGAACCAGGGCTGAAACCCAAAACAGAAGCAGGCTGGGTACATTCCAGGAACATCTAGGAAGCAAAGATGGTTGGAGCTGCGTGAACAAAGGCTGGATCAAAAGGAAGCAAGGTCCTGCAAGAAAGACCATCTCAGCTAGACCCATCGATAGAACTTGTTTGGGGATAGAAGACAGAGAATCTATACAGAGAATTTATACCAAGGACTCACGTGATGTGAAGGATGGAGAGGCTGATCAGGAGGCCACTGAACTAAGCCGCCTAGCTAGTGGCTTCCGCTACCCTGGCCATAGTGGAGCTGCAAGGGAGAACTTCCATTGTATACGCTGAGGTAGCACTTGCAGACTTGGCTGTTGGGATGAATATGGAAGAAGAGGGGAATGAGGAGTTGAGAGTTGGGGTTTGAGTTGCCTAAAGACAGGTATTGCCATCTACTGAGTTGTGAAAGACAAGAGATCAAAAGCCAGTTTTGGATATTTGGGCTTTGATATGGCAGTGACTCTGTCTATATAGTGGAGGCTTTTCTATAGCAGATGCGTTAAACATGTTGAAGTTTATTTTTCTTGTGCAGGATGAAGCCTGGGTAGGAAATGCAGGCTTCTGGCATTGCTCCCATGGGCCCCAGTCTATGACTCTCTCTCTCTTCTCTACTTTTGTCACAGTGCATTGCTTTTATGTTTATCGCCATAAGATAATGACTCCAGGCACTATAATTATGTATACCTAGACAATAATTAGCTAGAATAGATACACCTGCTGGGTCTGTCTCTTTTAATTTCGAAAGCCTTTTATTGTGGGGGAAGTCAGAACCATTAGACTTTCATTTATATCTTAGGAAGCAGGATTAAAGCTTGGCCAGCCTCAGCTCCCTGGGGGCCTGAGAGATCAAATCTTTTTAAATGGGCAGTATCTCTGAAGAAAGAAAGACCCTGGCAAAAGAAGAAGGGGGTCCTGTCAATATCGAGTGAAAAGCTAGCAGGGCCCTGGACCCTCACTCCCAAGACAGGCAGGCTTGGAATTCTTTCCCTTCTAACTGGGTTGGGGAGGTGCTGCGGTTACCAGGGAGACTGGGTGAATCAAATTTGTTTGTTTGTTTTTTTAAAAAAATTCTTATATTAGGAAACAGACAGGTTAAATTCTGTCAGCACGATCCTCTTAATTACCCCCAGGAGCCTCTACCTCAGCAAATGAAAGCTGTTTTGCTTCATCTACAGCTCCATGTTGTATCTCTGCCATTGCATTGGAAGTGTGTTTTACATGGGTGCTTTTTTAACCTCTTCATGATGGCCCAAATGTTATTGATCAGCAATGGAAAGGTGGACAGGAGCCCTGCAGTCTTTCCACTGTAAGTGAGCTCTTACTACTCACTGTAGCCTCTTGGTCTCTTGTGTCTCCTCAGGTGCGGGGTGGAACTCAGACAGGACCAGCAGCAGCTCTTGGCGGGGATCTCTGAGCTGGACATCAAGACAGGGGGGGTCCCCTCACAGCTGCTGGTCCACGGGGCCCTGGCCTTCCCTGTGGGACTCGATGCCTCCCTCGGCTGCTTCCTGGCAGCTGCCCGCCATGGCCGTGGGCGAGTGGTCGTGGCTGCTCACGAAGGCCTGCTCTGTGCTCCCAAGATGAGACCTTTTTTGCTCAATGCTGTTCACTGGTTGGCCAGAGGCCAGAAGGGCAAAGTTGGGGTGAATACAAGTCTTACAAAGCTGCACTCATTGCTTGTGGAGCAGGACCTGGAATGCACCCTGGAGTCCCAGCTAACCAAAGACCTGTGTGTCTATTGCTGTGTGGCTTACAGTGACCGGGAGGCCAAGAAGATCCATGAGTTTGTGGCTGAGGGCGGGGGGTTGCTGATAGGTGGGCAGGCCTGGTGGTGGGCTTCCCAGAACCCAGGCCGCAACCCCTTGGCTGGCTTCCCTGGAAATGTCATCCTCAACTGCTTTGGCCTCAGCATCCTACCTCAGACCCTCAGCCCGGGCTGCTTCCCTGCCCCTACTCCAGACATGCAGAGCTACCACCTCCGCAAGGCGCTGTCTGAGTTCCAGGCAGTGTTGAACCATGGCGGGGAAACTATGGAAAAAAGCCATCTGGCGAAGCTGGGGGTAGATGGCGCGGCCTTCCTTCAGATTCCTGCAGAGGGCCTTCCCGCCTATATATCCCTACACAGGCTGCTCAGGAAGATGCTCACACAGGCTGGCCTCCCAGCTGTGAGCAAGAACAATCCAGTAGCCAGAGGCTCCCATGAGGCCACCATGCTCTGTCTGGCCACAGAGTTGGCACACTCAGGGACTGATTGCTCCCAGCTGGCTCAGCGCCTTGGCAATCGGACCTGCTCCTCCACGCTGCCCCCATCAGACCATCCCATCGCCCTGGAGATCAATGGAAACAACCCAGGTAGGGGTGAGCAGTGCTCACCGCATCCCAGGCTGGGATGGTAGGTAGACATGGCTGATTTCGCAAGGCCTTAGACATGCTGGGCTTCAGGAAGGCTGGCTCCATGCTTTACTAGGCATTTTCAAGAAGATAGGCCTTAGAGTTCCATGGAAGGCCTAGAAGGTAGGAGGCAGAGACTGGGAAGGTGGTGGTTCAAGGCTAGACTGGGCATAAAAGTAATGAGCGAGTCCCTGTCTTCATGCTTGTAGTGCCGGCTTTGAAGGAGATAGAGGGAGGAGGATCCTAGTCCAAGGCCAGCCTGAAGCAAAAACCTGAGAGCCTATTCAAATTATAACCAAAGTAAAAACGGGCAGTGACATGTCTTAAGTCATAGACTCCTGGGTCGAAAGAACAGTGCCCTAATTTCAACCATCCATTCCAAAAAAAAAAGCCAAGAAGAAATACAAAGACAGGAGGGGTAGGTGCAGGGAGCGTGAACAGCCTGGATTCAGCAGGGAGACGCTGGGATGAGGGTGGGGATGGGGTCATAGTAACGTGCGAGCAGAGAGCTCAGCCTTCTCTTGGACTCTTGGCAGGCGACGGTGAAGCCTGGGTGAGCACGGGGCTCTATGTCCTAGAAGGGCAAAGTGCAGAGGTCTCCTTGCCGGAAGCGGCTGCCTCTGCTGGCCTGAAGGTAAGGCGGTCCTTCCCACTTCCCTATCTAGCTCAAGGCTTCAGGGGGGACGGGGAGAAAACCACCCTGTCCCTCTCAGGGTCTGTGAGTGACTGCAGCCCAGAGACCAGTCCCACAGCCACCACCACATCCCTGCCCTGGGACATCTGACTGCACCCATCCCTCTTAGACCTGCTAGCACCGGCCTGGCTGGGTTTTACCTCCTCATCTGGACATCCAAAGGCCCTTTGGATTATGCTCTTCCTGGAGTTTCACCCCTGCTCAACTCTGAGAGTCACCCCCGCCCCACTTCAGTGGGGCTCTGTTGTGTTAGCGTTCCCTCCAGAGCTCCCCTGCTTCTACCCAAGCAAGCCCAGGACCGCAGATAAAGTGGCAGGGGCGTGTGGAATAAAGGGGAGCCAGGCCTCTGTGCCTGAGCCCCATGACTCAGCCTCTGTTGGCAAGGGGCCGCCGCAATCTCCCGGTCCCCTTGCAGCACAGGACTTGCTCTGCTGCGCAGGCCTGGTACAGGCTAGGCTTCGGCCTGGTAGGAAGACAGCACGGTGCCCTCCCGCCTCAGCCTCAGCCTTGGGTTATACCTACTGGTATCTCACCGAGACATGCTGGAGGTCTGGCCGCCGTCGGGCTCTTTCTATTCCTAGGAAAGAATGCTTGTACGTTTTAGTCTGCATGACATCGGAGTGCTACAGCTTTGTAAGTTTCCATGTGTCACTCGCTAGTGGAAAAGAGAAGTTGGGAGCTATGTCTAATACCCTTCCTGTAGACACACACACACACACACACACACGTACACACGTACATATATCCATACCCATACCCCCCACACACATACCTACACATGTACACACACATACCTACACATGTACACACACATACCCCTCCATACACACGTATACACTCACACATACCCCCCACTTAACCCCCCACATACACATATAGTCACACACACACACACACATACCCTCAGGGACTCTACTTCCCACACACACACATGGTGACCACACCTGTCCAGGTACAGATTGGCTGCCACACCGACGACCTGACCAACGCCAGCCAGCTGTCTCGGGCCCCCGTGGTCACTCACCAGTGCTGCATGGACAGGCCCCAGCGGTCTGTCTCCTGTCTATGGGGTGGCCTCCTGTACATCGTCGTGCCCAAGCACAGCCAACTTGGCCTGGTACCCGTCACCATCAGGAGGGCAGTGCCTGCCCCCTACTACAAGCTGGGTGAGTGCAGGGATGGAGGGAAGAAGAGCTGCCGACACGGTGGAGTGAGCGCTGGCTGCCCCAGGGAAGGGGAAGAAGGGTCAGTGGAGAGGAAAAGGAGAACTTTGAGCGGTGAGCATGCAGAGTAGAGATACAGAACACCGGGTGTCCATGGAGACTTCGGGGCAGAGCAGAGCAGAGAGAAAGGTCTGGAAGTTTCTCTTCATGACACAGCCTAGAGCTCCGTGGGAAGGCAGTTCATTATTTCAGTGTTCTCCTCACGGAGTTCAAGTTGTATTTGGTCAGCTCTAAGAGAAGTTGGGACAGCATGTGGCAGGTTGGTGTTTATTACAGGTAAGACGACCCGGGAGGAATGGAGGCGGAATGTCAAGGAGAATGCGGCCCCTTGGGGAGAGCTGGCCACAGACAACATCATCCTGACAGTGCCAACCACACACCTCCAGGCCCTGGAGGACCCCGAGCCTCTGCTCCGGCTCTGGGATCAGATGATGCAGGCCATAGCCAGGCTGGCAGCCCAGCCCTTCCCTTTCTGCAGACCTGAGAGGATTGTGGCTGACGTGCAGATCTCCGCTGGTGGGTACCCTGGGGAGCATGCGCAGTCAGTGCGCACGATTTAGTCATCGTTTTTTCACTTTGGTGGTACAGGGTGTTGTAACCAGGGTCTCATGCTCGCTAGGCTGAATGCCTGTCACAATTACCCCTTCCCTTTTTTCCTTGTATCTTTGGGAGATGGCTCTTAACTTTTGCCTAGGCCAACTGGACCATGATCCTCCTATTTATGTTTCCCATGTCTTTTGGGGTAGCAGGCGTGGGCCGCCATACTTTGAACTGAAATCCTCCCAGTCCCAGTCTCTGACCCCCAAGTACCTGGAATAACAGGCATGAGCCTCTGGACCCGACTTGCACTTCACTTAATGTCCAAGATATAATAAAGAGTAAATAAGGAGGGGAAAAAAGACATAGAAGACATGTACCATGACAGAGCTAAAAGATGTTTCTGATTTTAAAAAAAAAGGTAAATAATTGCTGTCTGCAAGATTCATAGGACAGACAGTAGGACAGTCTCCTTAAGTTGGTATTGGGCGGTCCCTTACGTCAGTGAAGGTTATTCCAAGGAGAGTATACAAGTGAATTATTTTCTTTAAAGATAGTCAGCATTGAAAATGAATGAGGAAACAGAATAATGAAGTTTGCACTAGGTGTGGATTGGTAGAAAGGAAAGGGCAGGAAATCAAGAGCTCTGCTCCCCCCGTGGGAAGATTGCATTGAACTTCAACTTCCTTACCAGTAAAGAAAGAAAGGACGAAGCTATTTCTGTCGTGGAGTACAAATCCAGATGGCAGTGTAGAGTTGAGGGAAGGGTGGAACTGAGCCTGTGCTAGCCTGCGAGACCTCGCATGGAGACAGAGGACCCACAAAAGAAGCCTGGGATTCCAGGGAGGATCCTGTAGAGTGCATCCCTGTACGCTCCAAAGTAGAGTCAGGAGGGGAAGGGTGGGACGGGAAGGAGGTGCTCCCACAAATCCATCTACTTTACAGCCACCAGAGGCATTCTGCCATTATTAGAGACATCCATATGGGGCGGTGGGGAAACGTTCCCCAGTGGAAGGAAGTGGAGGGAGAAGGTTGGAGTGGCGCTTCCTTCCCAGCTGCAACTCTCCCTCCCCCCCCCAGGCTGGATGCACTCGGGGTACCCCATCATGTGCCACCTGGAGTCGGTGCAGGAGCTCCTCCACGAGCCGAGCATGAAAAGCAGAGGTCTGTGGGGACCCATCCACGAGTTGGGCCACAACCAGCAGCGCCATGCGTGGGAGTTCCCCCCGCACACCACCGAGGCCACCTGCAACCTGTGGTCAGTGTACGTGCATGAGACCGTCCTGGGCATCCCCCGGGCACTGGCCCACTGCGCCCTGAGACCAGCCGAGAGAGAGAAGAGAATCAAAGCATACCGGAGCAAAGGCGCGCCGCTGCAAGACTGGAATGTGTGGACGGCTTTGGAGACATACCTGCAGGTACCGAGCGGAAATCGGAGAGGATTTCATGGGCTTTCCACACCCTTCATTCTCCATCTCCTTTATGACCTCTCCCAGCCTGGGGTACCACCTCCCCTCCGTGTGGTTCGTGGGGCTGGGTGCGTGTATGATGAGAATAACCCAGGGTCCCCCTCGCTTGAGCTGATATACTGCAATGAAAAAGCTATTACAAAAGAATGAAACAGGGTAATTGTCTCTGTTCTCTAGCACATTGGTGAGGAGCTTACATAAGCTCTGAGTGAGCCATGCTGAGACTGAGTCACAGTTCCTCCCCTGCTGGTTTTGGCTTTGATCTCCTAATACGTTTCCATTCACTCATTGTCTCTTGTGTTTTCCTCTCCTTACTTTTATGGGTCTATGGGTCCCATGAATGTTAGCATCCTTATATAATGACTAGAACTTGACAACAGAGCAATTGAATTGCAGTAGAGCCTTGTAAGAATTAAATGGCACCCATTTGAATCAACATTCATTAAAGAAAATAACTGATAAACCTGCTTGAGCAACACAAAAGTTGAGCCTGTTTCCTATGAAATAAGCACACATTTCTATCTATTCCCCCCACCCCACACCCGGGCCCTGGGCCTCCAATTCTGCTTTGCATTTCATCCCTTGTGAGTTGTCAGAGCTGTTTCCTGGTCTGATTCCTCCTGCTCACTACTGCAGTTCTACTGCTAAGGGTGGTATGACCTGCTTTCCACAGTTTCATGCAAGGGCCGTTCAGGTAAATGATGAACTTAGAACTGAAACTTGGCAGCTAGTGAAAGGCCAAGCTTTCGTACCATCTTTGCTTTTTTTTTTTTGTTTCTTTCAATAATTTTTGGAAGAATGATTGTAAGATTATCTCAGTCCAGGCACAATTTTGCATTGTGCTCCTTCCTTCCTTCCTTCCTTCCTTCCTTCCTTCCTTCCTTCCTTCCTTCCTCCTTCCCTCCCTTCCTTCCTTCCTTCCTTCCCTCCTCCTTCCCTCCCTTCCTTCTTTCTTTTCTTCCTTCCTTCCTTCCTTCCTTCCTTCCTTCCTTCCTCCTTCCTTCCTTCCTTCCTTCCTTCCTTCCTCCCTCCTTCCCTCCCTTCCTTCCTTCCTCCTTCCCTCCCTTCCTTCCTTCCTTCCATTTTTCTTCCATCCTCCTGTTCCTCTTCCTTCTCATTGTCTTCCTCTTTATCCTCTTCTTTCTCTTCCTCCTCTTCCTCTCATCCTTCTTTATTGTGAAGATCAAACCCAGGTGTTTCCACACAGTTTCTATATGCTTTATTCAGCCAGCCCGTGGACCTACAGAACAGCAGATTTTAATGGTAGCTTGTCACCAAAGTATCAGTTAAAACTCTCCTTCCATCCCATCCACCCACTCGTTCACTCTCCATGAACTGATTCCTGCCTATTTATATATCTGTCACTTCCACTGACCTGGGTCCTCCAAACAGATACAAGTTCTTCATCATTTTTGCCAAGCACCATGTCTGGCATATTGTAGCTAACTCACAACTATTTCATCTTTAATAAAGTTTAATCTATGAATGCATTAATTAATAGGCCATGGTCAGGGAGACTGCCAGAGGCTAACTATCAAGGACAGATGAGCAGTAATGAACGCTGAGGGAGGCTTGCCTCAAGCTTCTTCTGTCCTGGGGTTTTACATCCAGATTTAAAGAATTTTCTTCCATAAAACAGGAGAGAAGGGAATGGAAATCCACAGACCTCTACTAATTGCAAATTTCTGTAATCTTATTTAAGTGAGTTTCTCTACTTTTAAGCTGCTTATAACATGCCTGTTTCTTTTTCTTTGCCTATAGAGCACCTTACAGTTAGTCAAAGGTCTGAGGTGGCTTGTAAAAAATACAGTTATTGTTATGTCTGGAAAATGTTGGAAGTCACCAACACTGATAGGCCAAATATTTAGGCTATGGTAGTTTCAGGGTTGGAGGCATGGCTCAGGTGGTAGAGCATCAGCCAGTGAGCAAAAACATCAGATACCCAGTTCAAGTCCTGGTCTTAAACCAACAAAATGAAAAGGGTATGGTGGTTTCCAATCTTAATCAGGCCCAAGTTTGTCCTGAAGCTGAGGAAAACTTCTTAAGATTTGATTAGGTTTTGGTACAGATAATCATTCATTGACTATTTTCCTCTTTCCATGTATTATGTCTCCCATGAGCCCCTCTGCTAGGCTAGACATTATTGTTTTATGGCAGAGAGCTGGAGTGAGCTATGGAGGTTATGTTTGTGCAGTGAGATGTTTGGCTTATGTTTGGTGGAGAGATGGGGGCCAGAAGAGAAGTGAATCTGATGACAAGGGGGAGGAACTCACAGTAAATGAAGTATATTCACGAATATGCTTTGGCAAACCTGACTGTGCTTCTGGCTGTTCTTTCTCTTTCCAGCTCCAGGAGACCTTTGGTTGGGAGCCATTCACCCAGCTTTTTGCCGACTACCAGACTTTCTCTGGGCTCCCCAAAGACAACACGAGCAAGATGAATCTCTGGGTGAAGAAGTTCTCTGAAAAAGTACAGAAGAATCTGGTCCCCTTCTTTCAAGCCTGGGGCTGGCCTGTGCAGAAGGAAGTGGCCAATAGTCTGGCCTGCCTGCCTTGTTGGTTGGAGCACCCCATGACCGTGTACATGGATACCAAGGAGTAAAAGACATGGAGCAGATAGGGCAGGAGATGGAAAACGATCCCACTGTGATCCGGCCTGCCGCACTCGGTGCCTTGAAGCATTTCTCTCAGCCGAATTAATTGCGTGTCTTGACAGTCATTCCATGAGGAAGTCTCATGAGGACAGCTGATCTGGAGAATGTGCTCTTAGGACTCCCCTCATCTCATTCTTCTCTACCACAGGGTCATTTTCCACATGTTCAGGAAATACTTCACTGAAAGGACAATAATGACCCCTGACACCTATTGAAATCCTGGAGTAAGAATTGGGAGTTTAGACATGGTGTTGTCTCTTTGTTTCCCCAATCATATTTATGTTTTATTAAACTTTCTAAAAAATAATCTTTAAAGAGTTGTACGAAGCATTCGCCCTTCCAAAGCAGTTTATTCATGCAATCTTGATCAATGCCACCCCGTTCGTCCCTCACAACCCTACCCCCACTCAATTTTCTTAATGTTGTAGGATGTGCATTGAATTTTATAACTACATTCTCCCCCCACCCCCCGGTCCCCATAACACACTAGCAGCAAACGTGAGCAATGTTTTAATCCGGGATGGGGCCTGGGAAATGGAAGGAAAAGCCTTATAAGATCCATTCAGAAACTGGCAATATTTGTTATAAAAATGAGCTTTTAAAAAGCATAAAAAAAACATTTTTGTGTATGTTGTGATGGTCCCTACACGGATTATAACATGATCTAAAAGCTAAAGTTGGCCTTTTTTAGGGTCACAGCAAGACAGCACATAACATTCCCCTTTCTTTTTTCTTTTTTTGGAAGTACTGAGGTCTGAAAACAAGGCACTGGCTTTGTGCTTGCTGGGCAGCTGTGTTCCACTGAGTCTTACCTCCAAGCCCTCTTTGTAGGGGCTGATTTTAAGATAGTATCTCACTTTCGGTCCAGGCACATGCATCTGGGCTGTGATCCGCCTATTTTAGCTTTTCTTTTGTAGTTGGGATAGCATACATGACCCCCCCCCCCACTCAGCTCTAAGTTGAGAACTTTTCCACTCAGGCTGGTCTAGATCAAGCTCAGCCTTCCAAGTGACTAGGATTACACGCATGAGCTACCTTCCCCAGGTTCCAGAAACATTCTTTAATTATAAAATACATCATATTCACCAAGCTCTAACTAGGATACTGGACCATTAAGGTAATTGTTATAAAATGAATTATCAGACCAGCATTATATTAAGAGATGGTTGTCAATAATCAAAATTCCCCAAGTCCCCCAAGACTATAAACTCCTCTCCTACCGCCAAATGGAAAACTACCCACGCCTTGGGATTTTCCTTTGTTTTCCTTTCAGGTTTACTGCCTGTGTACACAGCCTTGAACAACATAGTTTATTTTTAATTGATTTTAAGTTTTATAAGAATATGATAAGGTTGAATTTCAGTGTCATCTATGACTTCCTTCTGGTGTCAGATATTGTTTGTGAAATTCTTCTGGGTTGATACATAGAGCCAGAGGTTATTTTTATTTCCGCCTAATATTCTGCTGTATGACAATGATTCACTCAGCTAATCTATTTTGCTACATTTTTGATACATATTCAAAGTTTTAAATTTGGGTACAATTCATTACTATAAACATGTTTTCTATGGGTTTTGGTGCAGGTAAGCAAGAGTTTCCCTAAAATACCTTAAAAATAGGACTATTATATCACAAAATATGGAAAACTTCCATTTTGATAGATCAAAGCAAGTTGAAGACAAATTAGACATCGGAATTTGTGAGTTTCTATTGCCTTAAGCACTTGTGATCACGATATTATTAGATATTTTCATTGGGTCAAACTTGTGAATACTTTATTATTGTGGTTTTAGTTTGTTTGCCTGCTAATGAAGTCCATCAGCTTCCATGTTAGTAATGCATTTGAGGTGATACTTTTTGAAGTTCAAACTTGTTGTGCATTTTTCTGTTGCTTTTCTGTGTGTCATGGTATTTTGGCCTGGTGGTAGATGGCGGCTTCAAACATTTCTGTGTATTGCAGATGCCTTCTCCCACTCTGGAGGCTGCCCTGTCACTTTCCTTAGACTCTGTTCAGAAATACAGTTTCTTACAAATCGTTTAAATAGTGATGCATGTGGACCCATTGCAACAATGAGATGTACAAGTCATTATGTCGAAAAACGAACTTTACGACTTTGGTGGGGTGGGGAGGATCGGGTAGGGGGCGGGGGGGGTGGTAATGGGAAGCGATGGGAAGGGGAAACAAAGGAGGGGGCAACAATGCTTGATAAGAAATGTACCCATTATCTTGCCCATGTAATTGTAACCCCTCTGTACAGTATTTTCACAATAAAAAATGTACAAAAAAAAGAAAAAAAACTAAATACAGTTTCTTAATTTCGGTGTTGTCAGAGTTATCAGTTCTCTTTTTTTATGGTTAGTGCTGTCTGTAGACCGAGTGACAAAAATGTGTCTCCAAATTTGATTAAGCTTTATATTAATATTATCTCCCAAAAGTTTCATAATGTTGCCTTTAAGCTTAGATCTTTCCACGAGGCCTGTGTTATGAGAACCTGAAGTACAATTTCAATATTTGAAGAAATGGATTCTAACTATAGCAAAGGTCATCATAAAGTTCTTTCTTCCTCGTGTGTCTCTACAATCATTCTGTATATGTGTGGGTCTTTTTGGAGGTTGTCTATTCTTCTATACTGATTTTTTTTCTCTATTTCAATGTCAATGCAATACTTCTGTAACATCTTTATAAGAAATCTTCTATAGCTCAAGTGATAGAACACTAGCCTTGATCAAAAAAGCCAAGCAGGAGTCCTGGAGTTTAAGCCCAAGTATGGGCATTTAAAAAGACAAAATGATTTAAACTGACTGAATAGATTTTGAAAAATATAAAACATAATCACATGCTACCTGAAAGAAATTCTCTGAGTAAGAAGAGTAAAGCTGGAAGCATTACAATTTCCAGCCTCAAAACATACTACAAAGCTATAGCAAACAAAATTACAGTGCTGATACTAACAACAACAACAAAGACTCACACAAGTGGGGAAGGGGAAACAAAGGAGGAGGCTGCAACGCTTGATAAGAAATGTACTCACTATCTTGCGCATGTAATTGTAACCCCTCTGTACAGTATCTTCACAATAAAAAAAAAAACTCACACAAGAACAGACACAGAGACAATGGAAGAGAGTAGACAACTCAGAAACAAATCCATGTATGCCTAACTAATCTATTTTTCACAAAAATGCCAATAAAACACATTAGATAAAGGAAAGTCTCTTCAATAAATGGTACTAGAGAAACTAGATAACCAATTTACATAAGAAATAAACTAGACTTCTTCGTCCTTTTATTAGTTTGCAAATTAATTCAAAATATTTTTTTAAAACTTAAATGGAATACACCAAACTATAAAACTACTAGAAGAAAACACAGGGGAAGTACTTTATGACATTGGTCTGAGCAGAGACTTTCTGGTTTCAACTTTTAAAGCACAGATTAAAAAAAAAAACAATAACTAGCATATGTCTAGGACAAGCAGAAAAGGTCAAAAGCTATTTACATCTAATCATTTAAGATGATGTTAAGCAAAATGAACCCCAAGATAGGGATACAGATGTTTTATCTTTGTTGCTGTTTTTTTTAATGTACTTATAATGTACTGTGTGATTTTTTTGTGTGTATTTTGTATGTTCTTCCCCCATGGTATAACCCCTGTTTTTACTGTATTTGATTAAGGTGCCCTGCATCTTGTATATACATTTATCTAATTTGGGGAAGGGAAGGGGAATAACAAAATGCTAAATAAGGATACAGGTTGACTCAATGTAACAATGAGATGTACAAGACATTATGTTGAAAATGAACTTTACAACTTCGTGGGGAGGTGGAGGGTAGGTGAGAAGTTGTGGTGGTGGGGAGGGAGGGATGGTAGGGGGAAAACAAAGGAGGGGGTAACAATGCTCGATAGGAAATGGACTCATTACCTTACTCACGTAACTGTAACCCCTCTGTACAGTATTTTTACAATAAAAATTTTTAAAAAAGCAAAAACCTTGGCAAATGGGATTATAGAAAACTAAACAGTTTCTGCACAACAAAGGAAACAACTTACAGTGAATAAACAACCTAAAGAATGAAATAAAATGTATTCAGACACATTCTAATTACCAAGGGATTAGTATCCAGAAATATATGGAACAGTCAAATGGCAAATGGCCTGAAAAAATGTTTCTTAAAAGACATACAAAGGGCCAAGAAATATATGGGAAAAAACGTTTCACATCACTAACCATTAGAGAAATGGATGTCAGAGCCATGGTGGATTATCAGCTCACTCCCAGCAAGAGTGACTGTTGCCAAAAAAAAATTAGAAACAAAACCACACAACAAACAAATAACCAATAATACAAATGCCAGTGAGTATGAAGAGACAGAGCAACTCTCAATGTAGTTGTGTTAGGGGTAACTCAAGGATGAAACAGCAGTGTGGGGGTTTCAAGGGAAGGAAGGAAGGAAAGGAAGGAAGGAAGGAA
>NW_012267272.1:9401866-9463649 GCF_000151885.1 Dipodomys ordii | reverse complement strand
GAAGGGAGGGAGGGAGGGAGGGAAGGAGGGAGGGAAGGAGGGAGGGAGGGAGGGAGGGAAGAAGAAAAAAGGAAGGAAAAAAGGAAGGGAGGAACAGAGGGAGAAAAAAGGAAGGAAAGGAAAGATCACTAGTGGTACCCTAAAAACCAAAAGTATTAATCTTATAGAACTATAGTGATTTCTAGAATCTGGACAGGTGTAGGGGAAGGGGAGAGAGAAAGCTGGTTAATGAGTTCAGGGTTGGATGAGAGGAAACTTCTCTTGTTCTGTGTCACAATAGAATACAGGCAACAATTATCTACACATTTCAAAATAGTAGAGAGGATATGGGATGCACCCAACACAAAGAGAATGTATGCGTCTATATGGCTAAGATGACACATACCATTTATCCAATCTGATCATTACATATTATGTGAGTATTGAACTGTCATCATGTTATATAATATGTACAATAATATGTACAATTTTATTACATGTCAATTAAAAGTAAAAGTAGAATTTTAAAAGTAATAAAATTAGACATCTTTATCTTCTCATGATCTGAAAGGGAAACATTTGACCAACTAATGTTTAACACATATTTTTATATGCACCAATGATCAGATTAGCATGTTTGTTTTCATTTTCTATTGAGATTTTTTTATTGCATGACCTTGGAGTTTAATAAAAGAATATTTGTTCAAATAGTGAAATGACCATATTTTTTGTATCTTTTCATCTGTTAACATAAGTAGATTTATAAATTAATTTTTAATGCAAATCAGTATTGAATTTTGATATCAGCCTCATTAGTCATGTACATTATAATGCATATAAATTATTGTTTATAAGTATGATATGATTCTTAAGGTTCATGTTTCTTATTTATAAGTTAGATTAGGGTATGATCTTCCTTTTTAATGTTCTTGACTTGTTTGATACCAAATCTACATCCTCCTTCACAAAATACATAACTGGATGTTCCTTCTTCTGCTTTCTTTGGAAATGTTTCATAAGATTAAAGCTATTTGTTCCTTGAAATTTTGAAAGAACTCACCAGACATTGTGTCTGGAAATTTCTTTACAGTAAATTTTATCTATATTTGCTGATAATATTTCCTTGATAGTTACAGGATGATTAGAAGCTATACTTTTTCAACCATCTATTTTTCTGTCTAAATTTTTGTATGCATTGGCTTAAAGTTACCCATGGAATCCTTACATAATTATCCAGTGCTGGTATGACATGTCACTTTGCTTCTCTTTTGCTTCTTATTTCTACCTCTCTCTTTCATTGATCAATTTTAGCAAAGATTAGACTTAGTTTTATTTTTTGCTGGTAGAACTCAGGGCTTTCTAGGTACCATAAGATCCATTCCTCATTCCGTTTGCTAAGTTTTAGTTTGATTTTCAAATAGAGTCTTCTCATGCTGTTTGTCTTGGCAGGCCTGCAAAAGAGATTATCTTGTCTTTACTTTTTAAGTAGCTGGAGTGGAAATGTGTTCAACTATGCCCAACTTGTTTGTTGGAACCAGGTCTCACTAACTTTTTACTTGGTCTCGCTTTAAATTGTGATTCTCTCAATCTACCTTCCTAGTAGCTAAGATTATAGGCATGCACCACCATGACTAGCAGATTTGATTTTTCAAATAACTAGTTTTGAGTTTGGATATATATATATAATGTATATTATATATATTCTCTTCAAATAGTATCTACTTTCAGTTTCAGGATTTCCATGTTTTCTGCTCTGGGGGAAAAGTGTATTGTTGTTTTCAAACTATTTGTGATGATGTTTTCCTCAATTCATTTTCAGCTCTTTCTCTTCTCTAATATTAATTCTTTTCAGGTCTCTTTATTCCCCCCTTTTGTCAGGCAGAGCAGATTTTCTGATCTGTCTTACTCCAGCTATAGTAGCAAGGTTTTGGTGAAAAGAACAATTGAAAATTCTTTTAGGTGCAATGATAAACTAAAATACAAGCTACCCAAACTAAAAAAGAAACATATTTTCACCCTCCATTAAAATATGTCCCTCGTACATTACAAATAGCTAAATGGAACACATGCATTCAGTAAATTCATCACTAGGCATAACTGGCCAGTGGTATTTGCCAGTAAGTAGATGTCTGACATATTAGGTTTGGATGAATCTATTTTCACAGTCATGCATCTTCCTAGATCTGTAGAGTTGCACCTAGAAACTTCTTGAGAAGTCACCGTTAGCTGGTAGGGTCTGTACCCCAAACTGGTTTGTGCCTCTTGTTCAAGGGACAAATCACACGACTCACATTGCCCAAGGTGGTCTCCAATTTCCTAACCCAGGATCAAAGCACAAATGAGAAGTCAAAGACTGAGCCTCCTCCAAGGACACAGTTCACTGGTATTCCCCTGCCATCCCCATCCCCACCCCAGGAGTGGGGTGTTGCAAACCTCTGCTTTCACTCATTGTTTTCAAAGGCTTTGCCTCAACCAGCCACCATTCCTTACCATAGTCATCCATGTTTGTGACTAATTGGGATCAGAGCTTTGTCAAGACTCAGTCATTTACCACAGGAAAACACAAAACACAGACTTGACTATTGGCAAACACTTGACACTGCTGGAAAAAAAAAATCCTAGATCCTAAATCACTTAGCCCAGACCCCAAGTGAAATGGCTCTGGGGAGCCCTAAGGTGAATGAACGCTGGGAGAGTTCAGGGATGTGTCGCAGCCAAGTGCCACCAGGAAGTAGGAAGAAGGATATACTGAAAAGCAATCACGCCGTTCTCTATATATAGAGTCTCCTGACCATGCACTCTTGGATTCTGCACAGACTCTCTTCTCTCCCAGGAGATCTGAACTCCAGTCAGAAGACATCCAGGTGAGTTCTCTGGTTGCTTCCAGAATGTGATTTCCCCGCTGTGTTGGTATGGAAGGAGGCTGCTGTCCTCCTCACTCCTTCCTTGTGTATGGGAATTGGGAGCTGGGGCCTTTCCTCTTCTAGTCCTGCTATGTCTTGGTCAATTGCCTGTTGTAGTGACAAGACACCAAGGATATGTGATTTATGAAGAAGTTGACCTTAGCTCACAGATCTGGATGCTGAGAAGTTCAAGATAGGACAGTTGCATTGGCAAGGACCCCCATATGGCTTTATCTCTTGCTGGAAAAATGGAAGGGGAGAGAGGATCACGGGGGGGGCTCGCTTTCCAAAATCATCTCCCTTTAGCAGTCCCGAGAGCGAGAGAACTCTGTATTCCTGAAAGAATGAACCCAGTTCCTGGATAAAGGTGTTAATCTCAGAGCCAATCTCCTTGTAAGGTTCCTCCACCTTCTCTAAACAGCTACATCAGGAAGAAATTCAAATGTGAGGGGGGATGGGCAAGACAAACCATCCTCAAGGAGAGGAAGCGTGCACTGGGCTCCTGTGTTAGGGAAAAGGCACAAATACAGCATGCTCAAATTAAACCTGCAAGGTGCTCAAAATGCTTGGAGGAGGAGGAGTCTTTCTGTCTTTCTCTTTTCTTGTTCTCATTTTCTCAGTCCTCTGATTCTTTTTCCTTTGCTCATGTCCCAGTCCATCCTTCTTACCTCTTGTTACAGTCTTTTTTGTTGTTGATGTTGTTGGTTGTGGGACTTGAACTCTGGGCCTGAGCACTGTCCCTGCCTGAGCTCTTCAGCTCAAGGCGAGCACTCTACTACTTGAGCCATGGTGCCACTTCCGGTTTTCTGGTGGTTCAATGGAGATAAAAGTCTCACGGGCTTTCCTTCCCTGGGCTGGCTTTGAACTGTGATCCTCAGATCTCAGCCTCCTGAGTAGCTAGGATTACAGGCACGAGCCACTGTCACCCAGCTGTTACAATCTTTTTTTTTTGGCTGTGATGGGCAATCAGAGTCTCAAGACTCAGGGATTTAGAGACCACCCCTTCACTGCAGGAGAAAATTGTAGCCCAGAACAGTATAAGAACTCTCTGCGTGTATGTCATGGAAGCTCTAGGATCCAAACAGGTGAAGGATGGAAGTGGCCAAGAAGAGGCATCAAAAACAAAAAGTTCCAGGTGTGGGTGGCCCACACCCGTAATCCTAGCTTCTTGGGAGGCTGAGATCTGAGGACTGCAGTTCAAAGCCAGCCTGGGCAGGAAAATCCATGAGACTCTTGTTTCTATTTAAGTACTAAAAAGCAAGAAATGGAGCTTCTGACTCAGGTGGTAGAGTGGCAATCTTAAACATACAAGCTTGGCGACAGTGCCCAGGGCCTGAGTTCAAGCCCCAGGGCAGGTGCACAACACATACACACACACACACACACACACACACACACACACACACACACACACACACAAAACCTCCATACAATTCCTTTAAAAATCTCATGGTTCATCACAGAAGATGGAAAGCCTGAAATCAATTTATTTAAAGGTAATGTCAAACCTTTCCTGTATCATTTCCTGAACACACAGTCTCCAAGTCCCCCCCCCCTTCTGAGACCCTGTGCAGAGGCCAGACTCCATCCTACATCAAGGGAGTCACAGAGCCCCTGGGACTCACTGATTGCACTCCAACTTGGGAAATGCCTGGGATGGGGGCCGTGTGCAAACCATTTCCTTATTTCACTTTGCAACTGAGCCTCCTCTTTCAACTTCAAGTAGCCACTTTATGATTAAAGTAGCCACTGTGATGAAGAGTATGTTTTATGCCAGAGACATGAATCTCTAGCCATTCCACTCCATGCTGAGAAGGCTTGGCCTGCTCACTCTCTCCCAGATGCCCAGGCTGCAGTGCAGAACACCAGCTTCATGCAGAGCCACCGGCTATCATAGGTTGGTGACCTGGTGTCCCCAATCCACTGTGCATCCTTAGTGTGGAGGGGAAATGGATGCCCAATCCTAACTTCCTGATGGAGACATATGGCTGCCTTAACGGATTCCCTCTGCTTTTCCAGCACCTTCTCCCTCCAGTCATACTTCGAACACACTTGTGCTTCTCAAGCAAAGCCAGGAGATGGATGCCTTATCTTTCTCTACATACCTAATTATTGTCTTCTACATGATTTTTCCCCCTGAGGCTGACCAATCCTCTCCCTAGAATTTGTCAGGGAAAACAATCTATCACTTTGTCCAAAGTAAAATTTCTGTCTTTGCCTCTGACCATCTCTTTGCTCATGGATAAAAGGCACTGACTGGAGCTAATCTTCAGGCACTCCAAGCACCCACAGGAGGAAGTATGCTTACTTCCTTCAGCTTTAATGGGATAACCTTTTAACTGTTGGCAAACTAATCACCTCTATGGCTTTGCTATGTCAATCAAAATATCTTGCTGAGCCTCCACATTTCTCCTCACGAATAAGGTTCTCCTCCCCTCTCTTTACCAGCCCAACAATTAGGTGCTAGTTAGTTGAACTGAGCAGCAAGTAGCGTGTGTCTCTCAATTGTCCACCTGCTCCCAAATGGATTTCAAAATGGATTCAAACTGTATTTGATTTGGAAGATCCTCTGTCCAGTGTCATCTATGATAGACTATGTTCTCAGAACTAGAGACACTTTTAATCATTTAAAATGTTAGAAATGAGTGTTGGCAAAAAGGCAAAGGAAGTGAAGAAAGTATGGAAAATTGGGAAATGACTTGACAGAGACTAGAAATCACATTTTCCAAGTAAAACTGGGTCTTTATGGAGCAAAGCAATGGGAAAAAAGGATGAAAGACTCTGCTAAGCCAGTACCCATAGTGCCCACAGTGCCCACCACCAGGCTAAAGAAATGTTTATTGCCGAACCATGGTAAAGCTTTGGAGGCCTCTGTGAAGGTAGTTCATGTGAGAGTTAAAGTTTGTGGATGGTTTAGTTGCAGAATGAAGTACTGAGATCTTGAACAAGGGCTACTGATCGTAGGAATTGTGCCACCATCCAGTACTTGACAAAGTTTGATGACAGAGTCTTCAAGGAGGAGAGTGGAAGAGAGAAATTGTAATTCTAAGAATGTAGTGTTTCATGTCATCAGAGAAGTCATGAGGAATCGTAAGCGCAGTAGAATTTGCTTCTGGTATTTCCAAGTACCAAACGTTTGTGTTAATGCTTCCATCAGTCTTCACACTGATACTTCCCAAGGCTAATAGTCTCATCCCTATACAGTTAGGAAAAGCAAGCCTAAGGATTTGGATCTCAGAGTAACTTTTGAGAACACAGAGATGGTCTCAGTTACCTGTGAATACCGTTTGAGCTAGTAAAGGATTTATCTCCATAAATCCTAGGCGAGGGATAGACAGGAAGAGGAGGCCTCTCAGGTGGTAGAGGTACACACTAGTAGCAGAAAGCCTTGTTCAACCTTTGGGT
The DNA here is from genome assembly GCF_000151885.1 of Dipodomys ordii. NCBI lineage: Eukaryota > Metazoa > Chordata > Mammalia > Rodentia > Heteromyidae > Dipodomys > Dipodomys ordii. The sequence goes on along the minus strand of NW_012267272.1, from coordinate 9,457,362 downwards.
GAGGAGAGGGGCCGGGAAGATACAAAGTCATGGCCCAGTAATGAATAGAAGCCAGGACAATGAAGATCCTTAGAAAGCATCCACTGGAGTTGGTCTAGCCCAGGAAACAAACAGACAGGTGAGGACTCTTAATTATACCAGGTCTGGCCAGAAGCACTGGCAGTACTGGAAGAAGATGACTCTGGCCTTCATCCGTTCAGTTTTTGCTAATTCACTCAGCATACTCAATTTTTGTTCTTCTGCAGCAGCTGACCAAACCATGGGAGAAAACGTGGAAGCCACGGCCAAGGATTTTGAAAATCTAGTGGAGGGAGTGGAACGTTGGGATCTCAGTAAAGTGCATATCCCCTCTGAACTCCTTCTGGTCAGCAAGGAGGCTTTTCCAGTGATGGTGAATGAGAAGGGCCAGGTGCTGATTGCTGCGTCCTCCTACGGTGATGGCCGCCTCCTGGTGGTGGGCCATGAGCATTACTTGTTTCAGCCTAGTTTCACTCCATTCCTGGTCAATGCAGTGAGCTGGCTCTGTCCCTTCCTCGGGTCTCCCATCACCCTGCACCCGTCCCTGCTGATAGTCGGAGGCCTTCTGAAAAAACACGGCGTTGATACAAAGATCAGGTCAGAGCCTGGTGACCCCTCGGGAGTTTACTGCACCAGTGCCTTCCATGAGAACCTGATGGAGAAGCTGTTCAGATTCTTGAAGAGCGGAGGGGGTGTGCTCATTGCTGGCCATGCCTGGGCTTGGGCCAATATGCACGGCCATCACAAAGTGCTTTCCAGGTTCCCCGGGAACCTGGTGACCAGTGTGGCTGGCGTGTACTTCACCAACATTCAAGGGAAAATAGACAATTTCAAAGTCTCTCAGAAGATGCCCTTAATTCCGCTGGACCTCAGGTGAGCAAGGCCTCTCAGAGGGGAGTTTGATCCTGGTGAAATGCCAGCAGTACTGGGAGGCTTGAGCTGGGGGAGGGCCTCACGCTTACTGCTAAGCCTCACATTCCACTCCCTCTGCTTTCTATGTTTAAGGAGCTTTCAGCCCAACAGAGGGGAAATGGGGTCACTGCTGAATCCTTGCAGATTAGCAATGTAACCATGGCCTTTGTCACAGCTACTGCGGACTGGATGTTAACGGCTTTGAGAGAAGGCAGTTTTCTGTGTTGCTTTCAGTTGAGCCTTCCAATGATAAATAATTAAGAAGAAATGGTCAGGAAGCTAATAAGAGGTGTATGATGTTCATGGGAAAGAAGGCACGTGTCTGTTTTGCCTAGGATGGTATTGCTAATATCTCATGTAATCCTTGACACATTAGATGACAAGTAAGCCCTGAATGAAGACATGAAAAAAATGTGAGCCTTGGTGTACTTCAAGCATAGAAAAGAAATGCAATATAAACCAGGCAGCTTTACAGCAGTAATTTTTCTCTCTAGAAGCAAAATGGGATCATTAGAGGAGTGTTATGTCTGAGCCAAAGCAGGTCAGTAATAGGATGGTGGGACTGGAGAAAGCCCTGTAGCATCAGCCTCCATAGTGGAGCAGGATTCAGATTCTCTGCAAAGATTAGAGAAGAACTGAGCAGTCCTGACCAGAGGATTGGGTCAAATGTGCTACATCTGTCCTTTGTTTGCTGTGAATCCTTAGAACTAGATAAATCAATGTTCTTTCTCTTCTGACTAATCCATATATGCATGTACATATGTGTGTATATATATGAACATTTATAAATATAGATATATATCACTGTCACAGATGAATAACATCCTAGAGAGGATGTTATAGCATAATTTATTTAACAATAGGTATATGAATCTGAAGTCCTAGCTGCTGTTACTTAAAGCTTCAAAATGACTCATATGTCATTGCTTATAAATGCAACCGAGATGAATAGGCATTCAGTCTGAGAAGGTGAATTGTTAGTTCAAAAATATTTGTCTCTGAAACATCAAGGGATACTGAAAAGTTGTCATCATAAAAGGCAATTAACAACTTCACTCATAAACCGTAGCCCCAGAATATTGCTAATATTGGATATTGTTAACTCTTGTTTAACATATTGTCAGTAAGAACTGTGAAAGTGTTACCTTAATTTGTGTTTTTCTGATTACAAATGTAGAAGATGATTACTATAGTTGTAGCAATATGTGTTTCTTTTTTGGGATGTCTATTTTTGATATGTCTATTTTGTACTTAAATTTTTACATAGTCTTTGTCTTTTTCTGATTGATGACGGAGTGCATTTTTCTGTATTATAGATATTACTTCTTTGACTATTTTGCACATTGCAAGCATTTTCCTCCACCATTTGTTCTTTTCGTCTGGTTCTGGACTTGGAATTCAGGGCTTTGTGTTTCCCAGGCAGACACTCTCTCACTTGAGCAATAACCTCAGCCCTTTTTGCTTTAGTTATCTTTTCATAGAGCCTCACATTTACACTTCTGCTGATCTAAACTATGATCCTCCTATTTATACTTCCTATGATAGGTATAGGCCAGCATGCCCAGATTTAATCGGTTGAGATGGCCTGGAGATATAGGCAGTGGTATTTACTTAACAAGTACAGGGCCCTGATTCTAGTTCCAACACAGCAATAGGAAGGAAGGAAAGAAGGGAAGAAGGAAGCACAAAAAGAAAAAGAAGGAAGAAATGAAGGAAGGAAAATAAAAATATAATAAATGTCTAGACAGCTCTGATAGGGATAATTTGAGAATTTTATTGCCTTTTTATTTGTGTTACATGTATTATGCACGTATATATATAATTCATGTCTTCCAAATTTATGAGCAAGATGGTTCTCTTTAGAGATGACAGACTTGTTTTCCCAACTTGATTTATTTCATATCTCTAATAATTCAGATGCACCACAGGTAAATCAGAATCATCAGCAAAATGTTGACTGAGACAACAGTTCATCCTAGGACATTTACCTAGGACATTTGTCCTTTTCAACACATATTGGGGGGTCTAGAAACAAAAAAACCTCACCTGCATAATGTTAAATTCTCTCATTTAAACCTGATTTGAAGATACAGAAATCATACAGTGTACAATTCAATAAAGCATTGAACTGTTTCCGTGGGCAGTTAAAAATCATGTGGTGATCCTTTTTTTTTTTTTTTATCCTGACTTGACTGAGAAGAAGAAAAGGACTACACCTTTTTCTCCAGGTGATACTTCCAGAAATTAAAATGGCAAAAGTCCCCCTTGGCTGGGTTTTCCCTTCCTGACAGTTTGGAAGTTTGGTACCACATGACCTTGGCTCTTGGGTCTTCTGTTGTTAGACTTCATTCCAGAGACTCTCATGTGGAAATGTCTTTTTCTAGGTGTGATGAAGAGCTCGCAGAGGACCAGAAGCAGCTCCTACAAGGAATTTCTGAGCTGGACATCCGGGCAGGGGGCATTCCCTCACTGCTGCTGGTGCACGGAGAGCTGGCCTTTCCCCTGGGCATGGATAGCTCCTCCGGCTGCTTTCTTGCAGCTTCCCACTACGGCCGTGGCCGCGTAGTGGTGGGGGGCCACGAGAACCTGATCCTCAGCCACAAGATGCACCCATTTGTGCTCAATGCTTTACACTGGCTGATTGGGACGAAGAAAGGTAAAATTGGCTTAGACTCCAAAATGAGAGCTCTGGGCCCTATGTTATCAAAACATAACTTCGAGTGGACCAGCACAGAAGTACTGAGCAGTAACTTGAGTGTCTTCTGTGGCTGTTTCTCGCTTGCCCATATGGATCCCCAGGAGGTGGAGGAATTTGTGGCAGAAGGTGGAGGGTTGCTGATTGGAAGACATGCCTGGCTTTGGAGCCTCAGGCACCCAGAAGAGAAATGCATGACACAGTTCCCTGAGAATAGGTTCCTTACCACCTTTGGCCTTGGCATCACAGATCAGACAGGTAAACGAGACCGCGTCCCGGTCCCTAAGCCTGGAGACAGAAACTACCACATCCGGACCGCGCTCTCCCAACTTGCCACCTCGCTGTACAGTGAGAAGGGCTCCATAGAAGAGAGTTGGCTGGAGAAGCTCGTACACGACTGCTCCTACCTGTTCCAAATCCTGAATCACGATGCACCCATCTACCAGTCGATGAAGAATCATATCCTGCAGATGATCAAGTGGGACGGCTTACCACTTGTGAGCAAGGAGAACCCCATCACCAAAGGGAGCTCAAAAGCTGTACTCATATCCCTGGCTGGAGAACTGGTCAAGTCAGGAATTGAGAGCTCTATGCTGCTGGATCATCCTGCCTTTCTACCTGCCACAGAATCTCCCGTCACTATTGAGATCCACACAGGTATGGAATGGAGAGAGGACCCAGGGCTGTGTAGAGAATGGCAGGGGGTGTGGGGGAGTGATGGTAGAGTGGCCAGCTTCAGCATCGTTCCAGAAGGCCTTTATCCTCAAAGGGCAACTGTGATCCTCCTATTTATACTTCTGACAACAGGCATAGGGCAGCATGCCCAAAGGTGATTGGTTGGGACAGTCTGGCAGTGGTAGAGCATTTAACTAATAGGTACAAGGCCCTAATCCCACCTCCAATACAGATTTACTTTAAAAGAAAAAATGTGTGTGTTGCTATTAGGGCTTCAACTCGGGGCTCGGGTGTCCTCTCTGGGGTTTTTCACCTACGGCTGGTGCTGTACCACTTGAGCCACACCTCCACTTCGGACTCTGTGCTGGTTCATTGAAGATAAGAGTCTCATGGATTTCCTGAGGCTGGCTTCAAACTGTGATCCTCAGATCTCAGTTTTCTGAGAGACGAGGGAGACAGGTGTGAGCTTCTGGATCCTGGAGCCCATAAACTTTGAAGAAGACATACTTTAGGGATTCGGAGTGGGGGTGGGCAGTCTGGTTAGTGAAGGAGTGCCTAGCAGAGCCCAGAGCTCTCAAAGGGTCTGTGGGAATTCTGCATGAAGGTGAAATCTTGCCACTGCAATAACTTCAGTCTTTCTTATGACTTTTGTCAGAAAACCACAACTCCTGGGTGAGCACCGGCCTCTACCTGCCCGAAGGGGAGACTGTAGAAGTAACACTGCCTGCTAAAGCTGTTGGTGCTAAACTGAAGGTGAAGTATCTGTCCTATGATGTCAACTTCTGGTATTTCCAGAGCACCTTCCCTTCTTCTCACAATAACTTTTGGGATTCTCTCCACAATCCCACCAGCCATACAAGGAAGGTACCATTCCCAGTTTACAGACAAAAGAAATAGTCACAGAAAAGCCGAAGCCTGGCCTACACAATCAGTAGGGTACATACTGCAAAACACTTAGCAGAGTCTGGACCATAATACAGACCCATGAAGCTTAGTTCCTTTTTAGCTCAGAGTCAAAGTTCCACAGATGATTGCTCCTTGCCTGTAGAACCTGAAGCATTATCCAAATATTGTCCAGCCTTCAACATGTTAGAATTACTTCCACAGAACCACGTGCCAGTGACTCACACTTGCAATCCTAACTCCTTAGGAGGCTGAGATCTGAGGATCTCAGTTTGACGCCAGCCCAGGCAGGAAAAAATCTGTGATACCCTTATTTCCAACTGGCCACCAGAAAAACAGAAGTGGTGAAGGGGTAGAGTGCTGGCCTTGAGCAAACAAAGCTAAGGGACAGCTTCTAGGTCCTTAGTTCAAGCCTCATGACCAACAAAAGAAAAAGAAAAAGAAAAGGAAAGGAAGAAAAAAGAATTTCTTCCACAGCCTTTCCTTACCTGAGACTCAGAGATATCAGGGGTGTAGCTAGTGCATTCCATGAGTCAGTATTTACTTTGGGACTGGTTTTACTTAAATAAAAATCATCTTTGGGCTGGGAAGGTGGCTCAGTGGTAGAGTGCTTACCTCACATGCATGAGGCTCTGGGTTCGATTCCTCAGCACCACATAAGCAGAAAAAGCCAGAAGTGTCGCTGTGGCTCAAGTGGTAGAGTACTAGTCTTGAGCTGAAGAGCTGAGGGACAGCGCCCAGGCCCAGAGCTCAGGCCCCATGACCGACCAAAAAAAAAATCCTTGAACTCTACAGAAAACAAGAAAGAGATGCTCTGAAGAAAATAGATGAATAGAGGTATTCTTTATTTATTCAAGTGTATAGATGCTCTTTTTCCCACCTCTGCTAGGGACAAGTGTGGCCCCAATGGGGAAGGAAGGGATAGTGAGAGGAAAAAAAAGGAGGGGGTAACAATGCCCAACAAGAAATGTGCTCATTGGGCTGGGAAGGTGGCTCAGTGGTAGAGCTCTTGCCTTGCATGCATGAGGCCCTGGTTTCGATTCCTCAGCACCACATAAGCAAAAAGAAAAAAGCGGGAAGAGGCGCTGTGGCTCAAGTGGTAGAGTGCTAGCCTTGAGCTGAAGAGCTGAGGGACAGCGCCCAGGCCTAGAGTCAGGTTCCACGACTGGACCAAAAAAAAAAAAGAAATGTGCTCATTACCTTATTGATGTAACTGTAACCTCTCTGTACAGCATCTTTGCAAGAAAATATTTTTTAAAAAAGAGTAGCCCCAATTCTCTCTGGCCTAAGACACTTAAGTGCAGAGAGAGAAAGAAGAGAGAGTAGGGGGAGACAGACAGGGGGCGGGGTTCAGAGTGGACCCAGGGTGACTTGTGTTTGCTCTGACAGGTCCTCATTGGCTGCCATACAGACAACATTAGCCATGCAAAAACTTACTTCCGCCCCCCGGTGGTGACTCAGACCTTCAACTTAGATAAAGAGAAGAAGTCCTTCTCCTGGCTGTGGGGGGGCCTCATCTACATCATTGTACCCTCTGACTACAGACTGGGTAGAATACCCATCACCATCTGTGGGGCTTCATTGGCCCCATGCTTCCAACTGGGTAAGTAGCAAGATCCCGTTCACTCTGGAGGCTGGGAAGGGGCCGTGATGAGGGGCAGGGATGGGATTCAACCTAAGGGCTTAAGCAGGAGCCAAGCACCTCCCGGGAGGTCAGAGGGGAGGATGGCAAAGGACAGGGCTTTGTGTCTTAGGTCAATACAAGTAATGATTGCTGATCAGGTGATAGCTCATGTCTCCTTTGAAACTCAGGGAAAGTGGTACAGGACCAGTTTTGCAACCTTTTATTCCAGGAAAGACATGTAAGGAGGACTGGAAGCGTCTTCGCCTGCAGAATCCAGCACCCTGGGGAGAGCTGATCACAGACAACATCATCCTGACCGTGCCAACTGCAAGCCTGCAATCGCTGGAGGACCCAGAGCCCTTGCTCCAGCTCTGGGATGAGATGATGCAGGCGGCGGCAGGGCTGGCGGCTGAGCCCTACCCTTACCGCCGGCCGGAGAGGATTGTGTTTGATGAACAGGTCTTATTTGGTGAGTGCTTCAGAGAAATAGTATGGAAATGTATTTGCTAACTGAAGTTAAGTACAATTGAGTTACAAAGCATAATTTGACAGAAATTGGTAGGGGAGAAAGGGTTCATAATGACATTTAGGACCCTGCAAACCATACATTTTAAAAGGACAGAAAAATTTATTATGATTCTCTGATCTCTAGTTAACCAGAACAAAGTTAGAAGTAAAGGTATGGCTCAAATGATAGAGTGCCAGCCTTGAATGGAAAAGCTAAGGGTCAGCACCTAGCTCTTGAGTTTACACCCGAGTATGCTTCTCCACAAAGTCAATCATTATTTAAATCTTCACAAAATGAGAGCCATGGAACAGTAAGAATAAAACGACACCACGTGTGAACTCTTGGTATGTGCCCCTGGAGAAGAGATGAGGATTCAGTGAGAAAACAGCCGTGGAAAGAGACAGGGAAGAGATGTTTGGTAAAGTTAAGCAGAGTTAAGAGGACTTCGTAAAGCTTGGGAAAACTAGAGAAAATATAAGTATTTAGAAAAAAAATAGCTGAGGAAGCCTGGTGTACATTTTCAGGATTTCAAACTGAGTGCCTAAGATACAAGACTGTACTGGAAAAGAGAAAACCTTACTGTTTCCCACCCCCCCCCCCAGAGGTCTCATGTGCAAACACAGGGCATGAACAGACAAGAGTATCCACCACCTAAAAATGTAGGAAGAGATAAACAATGCGTTCACACTCATGCCATGCTCTCTGTCCTTGACTCTTTGAACCAGATAGGAACAAGAATGGCAAACTGGGTCTATGGACCTGAGCAGGATGGAGGGCCATTGGGCTGCCCGTAAACATGGGTAAAAGGTGGAGCCAGATGCTCTTCTGCTTGATATGGGGCTACGCAATGTGTTGGAGGCCTTCTTCTGGATGGTGGGGGGAGGTGCCATCTATGAAGGGCATGAGCCATCACCAAATCTCTCTCCTGTCACTGTCTTCAGGCCTGTTGCACGCAGGATACCCCATCGTGGGCCAGACACAAATAGTGGGAGACTTCATCTCGGTGGCGGCAATCAGGTCCAACGGTCTTTGGAGCGGCCTCCATGAGCTGGGCCACAATCACCAGCGGAGTGCATGGAGCTTCCCTCCTCATACTAACGAAGCCATGTGTAACCTCTGGGCGGTCTATATCCACGAGACTGTTCTAGACATCCCCAGGGCTCGGGCCCATCCCGCGCTGAGGCCTGAGACTCGGAGGCAGAGGATCAAAAAGCATGTGGACAAGGGAGCCCCCCTGAGTGAATGGAGTGTGTGGATAGCTCTAGAAACGTATCTCCAGGTACTGGGTAGACAGGGACGGAAACGGGAGTCCACAAAGACCCTTCAGTTGTGGGTAGCTTTCTGGTGCTCCTCAGTCCTACAAGGTCCTCACCAGCTCCAATGGCTTTGGGATATGTCTCCTCCCTGGGCTCAGAAGGGCGGGCCTCTCTGTGGGTCATCGTCATGGGAAGGATAAGGAGGAGACAGTGAGTGTGCCCCCTCCTCTCGTCCACCTCACAAGTTGGTGGAAATAGGTAAAAATGGGTAGAGTCGTTATGAAAAATGCACCACGATTATGAAGCTCCATTCAGATTTACCTGATAGCTATCTTCATAGCTTAGAAGATGCTCATGTCCCCCCTCACTCTGATCAGGTATTTTTGCCAGCAGAATGGCAACTGACAACCTAAACCTTAAGCTAGACAAGTTCTGGTTTCATATTCAAATCCATGACATGTGCAGTGTCATGTAACTGTCTCCAAACCTTCCTTTCTAGTTTCTTGCTAGCTGAGGAAGTGTTATCTCTATAGTCCATGCTGTAGGTTCGGAAAGCCCAGGTAAAAATATACAAGCAGTTCATTGTTGGTCTCATAATTAGAAGGAATAGACCCAAGGACCATTTTCTGTGATAGACCATCATGACTTGGGCCCTGTGGCACTGTTTCTGGATGCCACCCTGCCTATGTGATTCCAACAAGACTGTGATGACTTTTGGAAATACCAGCTTCCTTATTAATAAGTCATCAATCTGAACATCTGCACAATACTCCCATAGAATCAGCCAGAAGTTTCAGATCCAAGTTCAACTCCTGGCCTCTGGGAACAGAGTCCTATCTCTACTCTGAGTGAAGGTGCCTATTGCTCTGGGTTCTGAGGCTGAAGTTCAGGCCAGTCAGGAGCCTCCCCTGACTCCTCACCTTCCCTTGCCAACAACATGTCAAAATCCACCTCCCCTCTTACCCAGATTGCTTCAGTATCCTCCTCACAGACTCCTTACCCTAAACCTTGATAACCTATTTTCCAAAATGCTGGGGGTGGGCGGGAGATGAATGACATAAATGTTATCCTATCACCTAACAATAACTCCATGGCTCTGCCAGTAGAGCACTCAACCTTTATTATCTGGCTCTGTCTTAATCTCCTGCTTTCCATAGGGTCATAGACTCCTAAATGTTAGGCCAGAAACCAGAACTCCACGGGTCCAGTTCTACATCTCCAATCTTGAGCTCACCTCACTCAGATTCAAGTCTTTATTAGTAAGCTTAGGAGCGGTAGAACTAACAATACTAATGTAAGTACATTTACTGAGAACCTGCAGTCCATCAACTGATGGCCAAGTACAAATTCTGTCTCTAAGATTGTATTGAGGCTCAGTAAATCATGGTGCCCATCACAGGATACACTTGTAGAGGAGGAGGAAGGAGGGGTGCATCAACAAAAACTAAATTAATATTACAAGTTGGATAAGAACTAAGAGCCACTATATAATGGTAGGTGTATGTTTCGTGAGTGACTTTATTGGCCAGGTGCTTCCTCTTCTTTGTCTTTCCAGCTGCAGGAGGCCTTCGGGTGGGAACCATTCACCCAGCTTTTTGCCGACTACCAGACCATCCATAACGCGCCGAAAGACAACTCCAAAAAGATGAATCTCTGGGTAAGGAAGTTCTCTGAAGCAGTGAAAAAGAATCTGGCTCCTTTCTTTGAGACCTGGGGCTGGCCTCTCCAGAAGGATGTGACAGACAGCCTCGCTTCTCTGCCCGAATGGGAGGAAAATCCCATGAAATCTTATTTATCTATGTGAAAGTCAAACGAATGAAATGTGTTCTCTCGGCATTAAGATAACTCATTGGGTGCAGCAAATGCTCACTTAAATTTCAACTTTCAGGATTTTTTTCCCCCTCTCAGTCTCATGTAGCATGCTCTCAGTTCTTTTGCATGATAGGAATTTAATTAGCTGATGACTTTTCAAAATTAGCATTATGGATAAATTAATCATTTTCCCTTAGATTAAGATACTTTTTAAGATATTCACAACTTGTTCCTTGTTTAACATTGAGCATTTTCTTTATTGAATTAGTTGCTTAAATGTAGAGACTTAGTCACAGGAAAGTCTTCCTCTGGATCCATTTCCAGTATTTTTATCCTACTTCTGAATTTATTTTCCAAATATCATTTGTGTAGGTGACTTAAACAGAGCTCAACACACACTTCTTGAAAATGAGTAACAGTAACTCCCAGATGGAAAATACACTATGTACTACCCCTAGATAACTGGACTACAATAGTCCCTCATTGTACCAACCCAAGGAGCTAGGACCTACAACATACAGACTTGTTTCAAGCTAGTGTGTTACTGGAAATTAAAGCTTGAATACAAAGCACTGAACTTCATTTAGACATGTGTGTGAAGTTCTGTGAAGGTATTGATTTATATACTTACCTTTAAAATATTCATTAGAATTAGTTCCTTAACATGTTTTTTTTCTATCACATATGCTCACTTGTCTATTTAGAGGAGACCAACCACCCTGCCTGGGGAAATGTCGGTGATGTTGCTCTGGGTAATAATTCTGTGACGTACTGACAGCTAAAACTCCAGTTGTTTTAGACAACTTGATGTGAATGTCAGCTAGATGGACCAAGACAAGGAAATCCCCACCACACAAATATTGGCATGTGCCACACAAACCCACAAAAGCTGTAAATAAATAAATAAGCTACAGCCTTAGGTAGGAGCTTACTGTAGGAGCTTCCATGCTGAAAGGTCAATGCTATTGCAAATCCAAGAAGCGTGAGCATGCCGAGCTGTGTGTGCGCATAATCGTATGGTCTCTTCTGTCAAGCGCAGAAACTGAAATTTTAAACTGACACACTAAGAGTGCTAGAGCAAGAATCAAGCATAGAAGCAAGGATCAAACATAGATAACTGTGTGCTAGATCCCCAGCATGTAACTAGAACTGTCATAGTTATTCTCATACACTGAAGGTATGCTTACAGTCAGCCTGTAACGGGACCTAATTCTCATGTATATAAATTTGACTTTCTTTATAATGGATTCTTTTCATCTTTTTCCATGTGTTCCATGAAACTTCCTCTTGAGCACTGTCTTTTCTTTTCCTCTGACTGAAATAGGGGTTGCAGGGGGGTAGAGGGGAGGCAGCAGAATAGGATCCTCAGAGTTCTTATCATGAAAGTGCATGTAAAACCACTGATGTCCAAGCATAGCACTCTGTCCCCGGGACATAGAGACTCAGCATGGATGCTCACAAGGCCTGAAGAGCCAACTCTGTGTCCTTCTTTTGGCACTAGCAGGAGATAATTTCTTTCTGAGATCATGACTTCTATGAACCATATCTAATTCTACAAATGGTACAGCGTTGTCTCAAGATCACCATTTTCACAGAAAGAGGAATTAATGTATAAAGAAACACACACAAAAGAAAACGAGAAACTTTAAAAAGAGATTATATCCCCAAAGATACTTCTCAAAAGTATAGATACAAAGTGTGGTGGCTCACACCTGTAATCCTAGCTACTCAGGAGGCTGAGATCTGAGGATTACAGTTCAAAGCCAGCCTGGGCAGGAAAGTCCATGAGATTCTTATCTCCAATTAACCACCAGAAAACCAGAAGCGGAACTGTGGCTCAAGTGGTAGAGCACTCGCCCTAAGCTGAAGAGCTCAGGAACCGCGCCCAGGCCCAGAGTTCAAGCCCCATGGCTGACAAAAAAGAAAAATCCAAATTCCCACCTCAATCTATAGAAACGTTAGGTGTGGATATGTGCTTGCCAGCCCAGCTATGCCAGGGGCATAAAATCATAGTCTAAGCCAGCCTGGTAGATAGCAAGATCTCATTTTAAAAAAATACCAAAAAGGGCTGGGAGCTCATTCAAGTGCCTTGCAAGGTCTCAGACCTTGAGTTTAACCTCTAGTACAAAAAATTAAAAGTTAAAAGAAGAAAAATCTAGATATTTCAGTACAGTAGTGATTTAAGCTCCAGGTCAATACATAGGTTGTTTTGTGTTTGTGTGGTTGGTTTATTCGGTTGGTTTGTATGTAAATTCACTGAATCAATAAACTTCTTTCGGCTTCTTGCAAGCTTAAGTGAGTTTCTGTTACCTGTCATCAGCAACATCCATTTCCCCAAGTCTTCTCCAGTGTGCTGACGGAGCTGAGTAGTACCAACTGTTCTCGTGGAGGATCTGCCTGAGACTGACTTTCCTGGGCTCACACATCTTTTTTCCTGCTCATATGGGGGCGTAAGCATGGGGCTCACAACAGTTAAATACAAACTGGTCACCACTGATGACAAAGACGGCCAGTGGTCTCCAAGGGTTCCACCTCTACACTCTGGGACACCTGTCACTCTTGCAATTCATTCATTTTTAAAGGTGCTCTGGGATCAATAGGTTCTAGAACCTAGAATCTCATCCGTTTTTCAAGCTTTGGAAAGGCGGGAATCTGGTTGGGAAGGTTGACTAATAGCTGTATATTTCCTCTTTTAGATCTCAAGTTAAGGAAAATTTCTTCCTTGAGTTCTTTTCTTCTTTCCTTCTCTCTCTCTCTCTCTTTCTTCCTTCCTTCCTTCCTTCTTTTCTTTCTTTCTTTTTGTCTCTCTCTTTTCTTTCTTTCCTTCCTTCTTTTCTGCTTGCTTTTTTTTGGCATTATTTCTTTGTGGTGCTGGAGATTGAATATAGGACTTTAAGCGTGCTAGGCAAGCACTTTCTCCCTGAGCTACATTCTAAGCTTTGAAGACAATTTCTTAGGAGAAATTCCATACCCTTCGAGTACTCTACCTGAATACACCCATGTGTTCCTCTGCAGTCACACAACACGTGCATTGAATTCTCCTTACATTTACACTTTTTTCTGTTTAATGCATTCCCCCAAAGCCTATACATAAGACAAGGCTGACATCTGTATTTCTTAGAACTGAATCTCCAGTGTGTAACACAGTACCTGTCACATAAAATCATAGGTATTTATAGTTGGCATAAAATTACACAGCATGACTAACACCTGACCCCATTTTAATACCCTCTAAAGGCCTAGAAGATTTACTGAAGGTCAAAGAAATATGCTTACTCTAAAAAGAAATCACTATTACTCTCATCTTTATGCCATTTTTTCTCCCTAAGAACAAGCTACACAACTTTTTTATTGTAAAGGTGATGTGCAGATGGGTTACCATTACATGAGTCAGATAATGAGCACATTTCCTTTTGAACAGTGTCACCCCCCCCAATTCTCTCAGTTTTCCCCCTTCTAACTCCTCCCACCACCAGGACGCATAGTTCATTTCTAGTGGGTTTCACTGCTGAATGGGTTCACCCTTTGTCCCATGGTTTCTGTGCTTTCCCTTCCCCTCCCCAAATCAGGGTACAGAAATAAAAAATAGCAACAGAAGGAAATAAATCAAAGAAAAAATGATAGGAGCAAAAAAAACTACAAATCTTATAATAAAAAAATCCTCTTCCATTTCTTGGAGTTCATTTCCATAAGCATCATTTTATATGATCATAGGCACAGAGCTCTTGATTCCTTGTGATCCTCTCCTAAGAATATCCTCCTTTGTTCTCATTGTATGAATGTTTAGATTGCTATTTAGTTAATCATGTCCAGGTGTAATAATTGGTCTTTCTTTGTTCTCACTGTATGAATGTTTAGATTGCTATTTAATTAATCATGTCCAGGTGTAATAATTGGTCTTTTACTATCCATTGGGTTTACTTGTAGATTTATAGGCACATTTGGGTTATTACAAATGAAGGAAATCATGCAGCCTATGTTTCTTTGGGTCTAGCTTACTTTACCTACTATAATTTTTTCCAAGTCTTTCCATTTCCTTAAGAATGGGGCAATATGATTCTTTATGATGAAATAATAGAAGTCTATGGTGTAGATATAGCACATTTTCTTGATTCATTTGTCCATGCAGGAGCATCTGGGTTGATTCCATATCTTGGCTAGGGTAAACAATGCTGCAACGAACATGTTCATGCTGGTGGCTTTAGGCTATACAACTTTTTATCATATTGATATTTGATGGGATGACAAGGGGCTTTGTATTGATGTCCCTCTCTCCCTTTGAAATATTAAAGGATCATCTTTGATGAAGATGTTTTCAACAATATTTCAACATAGGAAATGGTGCTGGAAACTTTCAGAAGAAAAAATCAACTTTTAATTACATTCCTTTATATACCTTAACATTTTATGATTTTTTGCTTTCACTTCTTCCCAAATGTGTTTCTTTTCCTCTCCTCACTTGAACTTCAGCTAACATTGATTTGGAAAATACTCCTCTCTCTTCTGAATTCTCACCACCTCCTGTCTTGAATTGTTGATCAAGGGCATTCCTGTAAGCCAGCAAGATCCCCAAATCTCTTACCATCCCTCAAAAAACTTCCAGCCCATTTCTGTCTCTCCTCAAGAGGGCACACTAAGCACAGGATATAGCTTCTTCAACTGCAGGCCTTCAATTGCTAGATAAACAAGATCTCTTTTTAAAATCTAACAGTGCTAGAAAATCAGAAGGCAGGCTTGCCCTAAATATGTCATGTGGAAGGAAAGCAAGAACCAGGAGAAGGTATTATAAAAGTCAGAAGAGTCATGAAAGGCCTTAAAACAATGAGGCACTGGATTAGAGAAGTAGACTCATTCTAGTGTCTCTATTATAGCTAGTGTATCTATTCTAGTATAGTCTAGTATATCTAGGATTGAGTGCCCCAATTGCAGGGGGAAACCTTTATGGTTAGGTCCAAAGTCAAGTAAGGAAAAAAAATTCAGGTCCCTAAGTGAGGCCAGCCAACCTCAGAGAGACAAGTGGCACAGCTGGACATGATCGCTTATACAGGACGCTAAATATTCACACACAAATGAAACTACAGGTGGACACGCTTAGGGAGGAACCCAAAGGGATAACTCCTCTGAACATCTAAAATACTATGCATTAAAAATGACCTCCAGGAAAAGGAAACATGGGGAAGAAGGTGGGGTGGAGGTGGAGGTGTTTGTTTCTTGTGTTTTAGAGTTTATGGGCTTTTTTTTTGTCTTTTTAGGGAAGCAAAAAGGGGTCACAGAAATGATGAGAAGGAGGGTTCAAACAAAGGCGGTCATGGTACTGAACATACAGTGTGTGACAAATGAACTGTGCAACTTGTAGGCAGGGATGGGAGGGAGAAATCGGGAGGGCAAAGGAAGGGGTGGCATTGTCCAAGGGGTGGGGTACTCATTACCTCACTTATAGAATTGTAACTCCCTGTACAATTCCTTAATAATAACAATAAAATGTATTTTTTTAAAAAAATCATACAGAACTTTTTAAAAAAATTCAGGTACCATTAAGAGAAGATCCCAGACAACGTGTTTTATTACAGTATTATGAAACTGTGAGATGTTTGGGGTTCTAATACACGAGGGTTTGGATTTTCTTTTCTACGTATTCAACATTTGTTTGACAGACGCTTCAAACAAGCAGTTGCTTTTCTCAGTGCAACAGCTAAAACTAACAGGTCCATTGTATTTCCTTCAACTCTTCTAGACAAAGCATCACTGGTCTACAGAGCCTTTGAATCGTACAGATGGTGCCAAGAGAACTGTAAAGTCAAGAGTTGCATTCCGGTAATGGCCCCCAGAGGCCACCGATGTCATATGACCTGCTGTTGTTGTTTTGCTGGTTTTCTTTTTTTTCCTTTTTTCTTTTTTGTTGGTTGTGGGGCCTGAACTCTGGGCCTGAGCACTCTCCCTTCACTCTTCAACTCAGGGCTAGTGCTCTACTACTTGAGCTGCAGCACCACTTCTGGCTTTTGGTGGTTTATTGGAGATAAGAATTTCACAGACTTTCCTGCCCAGGCTGGCTTTGAACCACAATCCTCAGATCTCAGCCTCCTGAGTAGCTAGGATTATAGGCGTAAGCCACCGGCGCCCAGCTGTTTTGCTGTATTTCTGAACATCCAGATCTTGGTTTCTAGCACATTCAGACACAGTTGTCATACTCCATCTGTGATGGTACCTCTCCAATGCCCTTCTGATAAATTCCTTTCCTGTAGTTTGCCAAGGCTTTCTTTTCTGTGGCTTGTCAGTTAAGACCCCTGAGGGGTACACTTACATACACATATAACGAACCACTCTGGGTACAGCTCCTCAGCACCTCTTCCTTCAGGAATTCTGTTGAAGTCTTGGAATCTATGGAAGCCCAAAGAGTATCTACATATTGCCCCCTTTGTATTCAGTCCTATTTGGCTCTTGAAGATCTCAATCTTGACCAACTCACATTGGTTTTAGAATCATGCAAAGGAAAAAAGAGAAAGGATAAATATGAAGATATTTCAGGACTGGGAAGGTTGCTCAGTGGTAGAGTGTTTGCCTTGCATGCATGAGGCCCTGGTTTCGATTCCTCAGCACCACATAAAAGCAGAAAAAGCTGGAAGTGGTGCTGTGGCTCAAGTAGTAGAGTGCTAGCCTTGAGCTGAAGAGCTGAGGGACAGCGCCCAGGCCCAGAGTTCATGCCCCATGACCAACCAAAAAAAGATATTTCAATTCAGAGTCTATACACCTCTAAAAAAAAGAGAGCTCATTTCTATGTCATTTCTGTGCTACAGCTAACCAGGGCATCATGGATGGAAAGTTATTAATAAATATCTGTTGAATAAATAAACTAAAAAAAAGCAGCAAGAAAACAATGCACAACAGAGGGACAGAGTCAAGTCTGTTTCTGAGATCTTAAGATACTTTCCTAGATGTTATTTTTCTTATTTGTAAACTGAAGAGGTAAAATAGATCTAAGGAACTTTCCTCTCAGAAACTGTTTGATTAGGGAATACATATACTAAAGATTGAGTACTAGGATTCTGAAATTTGGTGGTATGCAAGTTGAAATGAGTAACACTTTAGAGGGAAAAACTGGGATTGAGTTTCATTAATTTTTTTGTAGCACTCATTGAACTAAGGGTAGTTTTTTAAAGAGTAAAACTGACAATTTTAGTGTGTACAACTTGGATGGCAAATGTCATCTCTGAGAACTGAGCAAATCCACACCCTAGTAGCTTCCCCTTGGTCTGCTTTTCCTTCTCTGGGTTAAGCTCATTGAAGCAAATTGCTCAGCTGGGTTCTAATTAAAATCTCTGCTCTCATTTTCTCTTGGGGGATTTCCACCCTGTATACTTGCTTCCTCTTCTTTCTCTCTTACTCATGTCTCTTTTCTCTTAATGCCCTCCACAGAGGCCCGTGGTGAGCAAGGCTGACTATAATGACGCCCTACAACCTAGTTCAAAGCCTGGTGTAAAACTTTTTAAATTAAACCCTCGGGATTGTAGCAGTTGTAATTAAGGTGCATGGTTTGAAGTGACCTAACATAACCCTACCATCTAGCTGGCACCTCATGCCCAGAGGTGTGCTGGGCTCTGGGTATCAGTGGATGATGTGGAGTCATTGACCATTCTGTACCAACTTGAGTGTCTGGAGACAGTCCCCAGACAGATCTCCTCTGATTGCACGATTTCAGGGCATCCCTGAATTTTCACTATTTATCCTGTGCTTTTATTTGTTTTTTTTTTGACATTTCATTTATCCTCATTTGGGTTATTTATGGATATATTTCATTGATTTTCTTTAACCTACTTAAATGTAAAATTTAATAGAAAAAATATTGCCCCTGTTCTACTTATAGATGCAGCCCAATGCCTACATTGATATTTGGCATGCAGGATACATTTACAACCTATTGAATTCAGAGAAAGATCATGACATGCAAAGTATGTAGACTAATGGCTGACCTTCAACCTAGGGAGTGATTTCCTGGGTCATGCTTCAGAATGATCTCACAAGCTCTATCTGTTCTACATTTGTATCAGCAATACAGGTCAAAAAATTGTCGACGATGGCACAAAGCGTTCTGTACCCCAGCTGTTAGTCAAAATCCATTTCTGTAATGGCTTTTTCCAAACTGAAGGTCACTTACTGTTATGTTAGTAGGCTGTGAAATAGCAGGCTGAGAACAGCCATTTCTTACAAAAAGAAAATTATTTTTAATACATGCTAAGTTAGAATAGAACTTATGTGTAAAACAAAAAATCATTATATGATATACAGGTGTTTTAGGAGGTTTATCAGAATTATATGCATTATTGTTTAAATGTATGTATGATGATCACATACTAAGGTGTGCTATAAAAAAGAATCTTATCATAGGCAATATTTTTAAGTTTAAAATAAATTATCAATGATTCCTGGAAATCAATCCTAGCAGGATGTTTTGGTATACCTTGACAAATTAATCCTAATTTCTACAAGTAAAATCAAAGGAACTGTAAGAAAAAAAGCCCAAAGCTAGAGAACATAAATCCTCATTTTGAGACTGAGATTAATCAAGAGTGATAAATCAATACAGAGTATAAAGCAACATTAGCAAAGACAGGGTAGTCTTAATGAGAGGATAGACATAATCAATGAAAAAGAAGACAGCCCCAATACTGACTCACACATGCATAGTTGTTTCTGACAAGACTACACAGGAAATTCAATAGAGAAAGAATAATCCTTTCAACAAATTACTCTAAATGAATTGGACACCTGCAATGCAAAATACCAAACAAAACAAAACAAAAATCTTAACACATCTTTCACACCATACATTAAAAAATGAATGCAACTGTATTGTTGAAAACTCTAGAAGAAAATAAAGGACAACATATTTAATACCTTTAAGTTAAGCAGAAAATGATTAGATATGATGCCCAAGCCTAACCCGTGAAGATTACTGGTAAGTAATCATCCAAATTAAAAACTTGTGCCTTTTTAAAAAGACATTTTAAAAAACATGAAAAGAGGAGCTACACACTCTAAGAAAATGCTCCCAAACAGTTTCTGGGCCAGGTATGATGCTGCTACCTAGAATCCAAGCTATTCAGGTGTGGAGAGTTGGGACTCACACTTTGAGGGCAGCTGGGTAAAAAATGAGGAATACCTCATCTCAGTAAACAAATCCAGGAGGAATAGGAGGCATGTGTAGGAGGACTATAGCCCCAAACTCCCCCCAGGGAACAAGGTGTAAGACTCTATCCCCAAAATAAGTAAA
Source organism: Dipodomys ordii (assembly GCF_000151885.1). Taxonomy (NCBI): domain Eukaryota; kingdom Metazoa; phylum Chordata; class Mammalia; order Rodentia; family Heteromyidae; genus Dipodomys; species Dipodomys ordii. Next base: position 9,437,691 of record NW_012267272.1, on the reverse strand, counting down.
GAAACAAAGGGCTGGAGGCATGTCTCTGTGATTGAGTCCCTGCCAAGTGAGCATGAGGTCTTGAGTTCAAACCCTAGTAGAATCTAAAAGAGAAAAGAAAAGAAAAAGAGGGAAAGTGAAAAGAAGGAGGGGGAGGAGAAAGAAGGAATAGAGGAGAAGAGAGAGAAATGGAAGAGGGGAGGGGAGGGGAGAGGAGGGCAGGGGATGGAAGAATTCTAATAATGCTTTGCCCAAGACCTAATCATCCCAATGGACAAATCTTTTTTATATTATCCCTGCTATTACCTGAATTGTTCTAAATATCTTTTCAGCAAAAATGTTGACCTGTTCAAGCACCGTCATAGGAGCACTGATAAGAAGGGAAATAATCAGGAATATAACATACTTTTCTGAAATGCTAAAGGTTATGAAATATATGTGAATGTTCTTTTAATACCTTTAAAGCTGGCATTTAAAAGAAAGAACATGAATTTTTCCTCAATTAGCAAAGAAGTGGATATCTTTGTCACATATACATTCAAGCATGGAGAGAATCAGCACTGTTTTGGGTTTCAAGAATTCTGATCTATTTTGATACAAACTTGAAATGAGTAAGTTTGTGTGTTGAGCCTCGTGAGCCTCTCTCTCTCAGTGGAAACCGTGTGGAACTCAGAGCCAGAATTCAAAGGTTCCTGAAAGTCTGGGCTATTTTTCCACAGCCTATTTAAATAGTTTATAATCCCTTTAGTGAAAGAATGAGAAAAAATCCATTACTTCATTTGTGTCTGGATTAAAAAAACATGACCCATGATTCTCCATCTTTATAGCACAACAGTCCTTAGTTTGCTAGGACTCTTGTTATTGTGTTCTAAAAACGTAGCAACCATGTAATCGCACATCTGCCTGTTTTGTTTTTCAGAACCCATAGAATTAGCTAGAGTCAGAATCTTTTGAAGTTACTCAGCTCTTGTTTATCACACAACTCTACTACTTTCTGTCCTCATTCCCATTTGGCCTCTCAAGATTAAAAGCAGCTCAGTGGTCTTCGTCACCCCACCCATCATGGAAGCCAGGGCCCAGAAAAATAATGGGCCATGGAAGAATGTACAGAACTCAGAAGTGGCACCACCAGAAATGGATTCATTGGGAAACAGGTAGAATTTTGAAGACTGACCTGGCCTATCTCTTTACCTATTGATTAAAAATAATCTTTAGCAAGCTTGAGACAATGATATCCAACAACCTGGCAGAGTCTCTACCCAAAGCTAATGGACTGCTTTAACAACTAAGTACTCTCTGAAATACTAGGAAGTGCTGGGCCACTATAGAACAACTTAACTTGTGATTTGCCGGGGTAATCCTTCAGCAGAGTTCAAGTAATTTAAGCCTAGTCCTTACCAGCTATCCAGTGCGAACATGGAATCTGCTCATTTCAATCAGGAAGCTCATTTTATCGCAGCAATTCTATTCAGCAATCATAGTTTTGGCAAGGCATCCATTATATATCTCAAAAATACATATTGATATGCTCCATGTAGTGTTTGCTGTAAAAAGACTCTTCTAAAGGGAATGAGAAGACCAAGACTCCTCAGGATAGAACCCTTCATATGTTCTAGCCTATTGTGTCCGTCATTTTCCTTCCCATTTATCCAATGGATTGCATATGCCTTGCTTATCTCTTGAAGTTTGTGAACAATGGGCCTGTGTTTGTATTCACCAACCCAGCAAACCATTAGACTCTGTTTCTCTCTAGATAGATAGATAGATAGATAGATATAGAGAGCTCACAACTCTTCCAGTAAAGTTAATCAATAAATCTAGTAAAATCTAAAATTATGATTTCTTCTTTCACCAAGTACTATCAAGAGTATGTAATCCCAGATGCCTTTCAGTGAACAAATGGATCAAGAAAATGTGGTATATATATGCAATGGAATTCTACTCATCTATCAGGAAGAATGATATTGTACCATTTGTAAGGAAATGGAAAGACGGGAAAAATTATAGTAAGCAAAGTAAGCCAGACTCAAAGAAACATAGGTTGCATGTTTTCTCTCATTTGTAGTAGTTAGAATGTGCCTACAAATCTACAAGTAAGCATAATGAACAATTTTTTTAAATTCCCTATCTATCTATCTATATGTTGTATACATATACACATGTGCACACACACTGGGACATGATAAGCTATATAGATCTCTAGACATCCATCCACACATTGAGGCCAAAAGAGAATACGCACAGGAGCGGGTAACGAAGGCTCAATAGCTCTGTGCATATGATCGTGTAAAGTAAAATGAGCTCCAAGAAAAGGAAAAGAGAATTTTTAGTTGCTGATGTTGTTGTTTTTCTTTTCCTTTTATCTTTTTGTTAGTTTGTCTTTGGGAGGGTAAGGTGGGACAAAGGATGAACAAATGCAGAAGTGGTACTCACCAGATACTATATGGAAAATGAACTGCACATCTTGGGGTGGGAACAGGAAGGAAAAATTGGGAGAGAGCAAGGGAAGGGGAGACATGGGTCAAAAAGAATTATACTCATTACCTCACTCATGTAACTGTTATCCCTCTGTACATCACCTCTACAATAAAATTTATTTTAATTTTCTTAAGATTATGTAATCCATTCTCAATGACATTCCCAATCAACAGAAATCAAGGAATTACTACAACTGTTTTGGTGTGCCATATTTATTTTTTTCTCTGAATCTATTTGCTTCCTCAAAGAGCTGCAGAAACGAAATAAATGATTAGTTCCTTTCCACAAAAGAATTATTCAGTGAAGGAAGAAATAACTTCTCCAAACCAAAAGAAAAAAAAGGAAGGAAATATTTCTTCAGAAGATGTAAGAAAGTCTCACTGAGTGATTCCATGGTTTAGAGAGATGAGAAGACTCAGCTGGTTAGTAGCAATGTATCACTCCCACATAGTTGTGTAAAAATTTGTCCCTTTCAGAGCCTTGAGATAGTAGAATTCATTCTTCTCCCCCTGATGGAGACTTCAGCATCTCATGTGCTGAGGTGAATGGTAATAACAAAATAGCTCTGATATAAGCCAAGCCTGGAAATGTTGCTTGTGTGGCTGGATGTGTGTTTTTTCCTGCTGTGAAACAGCTCTCCAGCTCAAATTCCAAGATGAGAAGCTGAACACAGAGCCACCCCAACCAAACTATGCGTATAAGCAAGAAATAAATGAGTTTTCTTTGCTTTTGAGACTGGTTGTTATACATTAACAGCTGGCTGGGGCAACATGTAAGTTACTGCCAGAACAGAACTTTTAGAGGCTTTGGCTGTGCAAGTAACTGTGAGGACAGTGACAAGGAAAATGTCCATGAAAGCCAGGTGTCTTACATGTACATTAGAAATGATAGAAATGATTGCCTGAGAGAACAGGGAGACCACAATGAATTCAATGAAATTGTTTTTTATTATGGATATTCTTATTTCGATTTTTATTATATTTTAGTAGGTGTCCAAAAAGGTTTGACATCAACAACCAGTACAATACATCTTGATTAGTGTCAACTCTCCTATCATTCTTCCCTGTTGTCCCAGCCCCACCCAGCCCCTCATAGGCAATGAAGTTTTGAGGAAGGAAGTTGAAAGATGAGTCAGTTTATACCTTTTGGCTTATTAATGTACTCGCTCTAAAGAAAGAGCTGACCTTATGAAAGAACTAGACAGAAGAATTCAGAGGGACATTAGTGTAAGAATTTGTAGCCTCAAATAATGGACCAGTTTCTCACTAACTCAATGGTACAGTGATTTTTTTATGTCACCTTAGAGACCAAATTAAGAGCTAAGTTGAAACACTCTGTGAAGACCTCTTAAAGCATTAACATTTCATCTTAGCTATGCAAAAGTTTTTGAGGATGGTGCAAAGATAAGACCAAATTACATACCTATGATGATAACTCAAGAGAGCAGATACACCTTACAAAGCATCGTGGGGTTTTGGTGGGGGGCACATGAAGTCAAATGGAAGAAAATACATAGAAGACTCATAATGTTTTGAGAAAATGGTATTGGTGAAACTGTCACTAGTCTGCATAAAATAAGCTGAGATTGTATGAGATAAAAAATGACTTTTGAGCATTTGAAGAAGCTGGGTAAGCATGAAAAGGGAAGGCATCTGGTATGTCTCCAAACCAAGATATTGAAGAATGATGGATTAGAGTGTCACTCAAAGAAAATAACCAGAAGATGATCAAGAAACATTCTCCTCTGTAGAAGTATTTGTTTACTCTGAAGAACTTCAGAAGTGCAGCTGAGTAGTAAAATGCTAACTTTCCTTCCCACTGGAAGTCTTTATTTCTGATATGTGCCCTTAACCCCTGATTGTGTATCAAATGTATATCAAAAGCAGTTGAACTGTCTTTATCATTCCCAGATCTCTTGCTCAAGGGAAAACACACCCAGACTTCATGTACATCTAGATGTTAGGACTTAAGATGCTTGGATCCACTAGAAGGACTTTAATCATTACCAAAAAAATAGAATGTGCTAGAATAAACTACCAGTCTAAAATTTCACATTCCTGTCAGGACACTAAATAAACATCCTCACTCTTGCCCTGGATGTATGGAAATGGAGTTCCCTGGCTTGGTTGTGAACTCTGCTAGGTAACCAGCTTAGGCAAGTAAGGTATTAGATGTGATGTGAGCAGAGGCTCAAAACTAACCCTTAGATACGGGAGCAAGAAATGAATGTTGATTGTTGATGAACTGTAACTGGTTTTATCTATAACTTTTTTGGTTGTACCTTAATAGTAAAATCTCACAGCAATCCACACCCTAAATTATTTTCATTCACAAGATATGTGAATGCTACATGTGAATCAATTCATTATCTTAGAAGAAAGCCCTGGGTTTGTTTTTTGTTTGTTTAGTTTTTAAACTACAAAAGATAGAAAAGGTTTATAAAAATGATTCTGAGGATTGTTAGATTGCATATAATTTGGTAACTTAAAAGGTAAGTCACTGATGACTTTGGAAGCAAATAGAACTAACTGGAAGCCTGAAGAATCGGATCTGAAGTTAAAAGGAACCAAGGAAGCTTCTAGATTTTAAGGCAAGAACACAATAGAGATGCCATAGTTAAGATGCCTTGGAGGAACAAACTCCAAATATGGTCCTACTTGCTTCTTACCTCTTCTAAAGATTTAAATTCCAAGGAAAAAGAATCCAACTTCCTCAGCCTGATTCAGTCACCTACCTATCCCCTGAGTTAGAAAAAGCAAGACTACAATTTCTCAATTTTGAGTTAGATCTTTTTTTTTAGTAAGAAAAGAAAGAGATAAAAAGAAAAAAGGAAAAGGAAAGGAAAGAAGGAAGTAATCAAACAACCACAGGAAGGAAAAGAAAACATATACAAAGGAGCAATGAAACATCTCTTGTGCTTACAACCTGTGCATACCCACAGAATATAATGAAGTAGTTATAGACCTTGCATCTATGTGTGAACTTCATAATATGCATTAATACCAACTTTTCCCCAAGCCCCACTAAAACGATAATTAAGGGATTACAAAGGGTGTAACTCTTTAAGGATTAAGATAATGGGAATAGAGTTGACAGCTACACAATTTAATCTTTGGGTTAGATTAACAGAATATCAGAACAAGGAAAACAGAAACCCATGTGAAAATTCAGTTGTCCCAAGGCCTAGTGCAGATTAATAGGAAGGCTCAGGAACTAGGGAAGAATAGAAATCAGAAAGGAATAAGTCAAGTTTAAAAGTCTGCATCAAAGCAGGTAGATCCCCTACAGGCAGGGAGCTGCCTCTACCCTATGCCCAGCAGAAGAAAGGATGGGTTGAGTGAGGAAAGTCTTGTCTTCAAGGACACCATACATAGTCAAGAGCACTGAGAGACTCTTCTCCTCCCCCTACCTCAGATTTCTTTCCCAAGAGATACTTAGGATGTTGTCACCCAGGCTTGTGTTTGAAGGCTAGAGGTCTCTAGTAGACTCTTTTCTGAGTACACTGGCATGTGAGTAGACATGACATGCCTCCCTAACTTCTAGAGATATTTTAGTGAAGCGTCTGAGACAATACCCAGCTATTAAGCCACCAATCAGAAAACTGTCTAAGCTTCTAACTAGTTTATGTCAATTCCTTTACAAATAACAAAATCAAACTGTGCAACACTTTTAAAACCTGGACTATAAGGGACAATATACACAGAAAAAAAATCTCAGGAGGAAAACAATATTCCAAAATAGATCATATATTTCCTTAGAGAAATTACAAAAGATAGTTTATTTATAAAAGAAGAACCAATAAAATATCCCATTACTTAAGAAGAAGAAAACATCAGAAATTAAAGTGCTCTTTCAAATTACACATTGGGTAATAGAAATGAAAATTCAATAAAAGTGTTGGGAGAAAGATAAGGAGAAAAAAAATCTCCCATAAGTAAAAAGGTGAAAAGTTATGAGGAAATCTAGTGAACAAACCTATTTTGAAAGAAGAGAGAGAACATGGAAGAATTCACAGTTAGAGGCCCGTGAGGCAAAGGTTAGTGAAGTATTTATCTCAAGAAATGATCTACATACGGTAGGTATGACTGTAATGCCAATTATGTAAGAGGCACATGTAGAAGAATCACAATCAGAGATCACTTTGGGAGTAAAAATACTAGACTCTATCTTAAAATTAGCTAAAGCAAAAAGTTCATGAGGTTGAGTGATTGCTTTGCAAGGTTCTAAGTTCAAAAACCCTAGTACTGTCACATACAGAAAGAGTGAGAGAGAGAGAGAGAGAGACTTCTAAGAGGCCCAACCCATGAAGTGTCAAAAAGAAAGAATAGATAAGATGGAGGGATCAATAATATGATGTGAAACAGAATAAAATATGAACCCACTATAGCTCTTATGATATGTTTGTTGTTGTTGTTGTTTGTTGTTGTTGTTTTTGTCAGTCTTGGGGCTTGAACTCTGAGCTTGGGCACTATCCCTCAGCTCTTCAGCTCAAGGCGAGCGCCTTACCACTGGAGCCACAGTGCCACTTCCAGTTTTCTAGTGGTTTATTGGAGATAAGAGTCTCACAGACTTTCCTGCCCAGGCTGACTTAGAACCACAATCCGCAGATCTCAGTCTCCTGAGTAGCTAGGATTAGAGGCATGAGCCACCAGCGCCTAGCATGATATGTTTTTTAAGCAGTCCTAAATCAAGACATGTGCATCATGTTGTATCATGTTATTTTGGACAAAGAGAAGACCCAAGATGTTTCCAGGGTATAAAAACAAAATCAAAAACAACAAAAAACTCAGCTGAATTGGGTTCTATTTCTCAAAGGCAACCTGGAAAACCAGTCATGAGGGCCTGATCCTTCAAGGCTCAATTCTGTGAGACAATGTTTCCAGCACACGTGTGTGCCCAACCAAAGTGGACAGGCAAGATTTTCAAGCATTATAGTTCACAACAATTCTATTTTTCATATACCCTTTCTGTAAGAAGTTCCTAGTGGGATGTTTTTCTTCAGTAAGAGAGGAAGAAAGAGAGAGAGAGAGAGAGAAAGAGAGAGAGAAAAAAAAGAGAGAGAGAGAGAGAGAGACAGGCCCCAGGAAACAGTGACCACATGAGAGAAAGTTCCATCCCTGGTGGTCCTGATGACAGACACACAGTGAGCAAAGACCATCAACCATAAAAAAAGGCAGGACGTGAAGGTTTCCTGGAAAACATCTCCATGACAACCGTGGAACAGACACACCGCCTGGTATGTTCAACTGTGGGTTCAGTGTTCAGGGCAAAGCACTGCTAGCGACATAAAAAACTAAGCAAACAAATGAGATAACTCTTCACTGCAGGGGAAACAGATGTTTTACAAGAAAGATGATGTCATAATTGGTGATAATAAAAAAATAACCTGTCAAGGTTATCGCTGAATATAGTTATAATTTATACAGTGAATATTGTCTAATACCAAGTTCATGATGTGATTATTGTATGTGGGGAGGAAGTGTGGGGGGGGTGTGTATGTGTGTGTGTTCCTCTTGTGTAAATGTGTGTTGGAGAGAAATGGCATAAGAAATCCAATTTACCACAAGGAGTCTGAAAACACCACATAATAATAAATAGTTTTAAAACACACTGACAAAGACAACTGGAGTTGAAAATGATGACTACAAAACAGAGGGAGGGAAGGACATCGTAAGGGATAGTTTTATTTGTTTTTATTTGATGAAATAAGACATCACCTAAAAGCACACATCTATTTTCTTACCACATTTGATATGTGAGAAGTTTCATGAAAGAGACTTCCAGGAAATCACCCAGCCAGCCGTCAAGAGAGGCATCACAAAGAAATGTGCAGAAGAGGCCAGATGCTGGGCAGCCTTCCCAGGGATGCTGGGGGCAGAATCCTCCAACCAGCCACAGGAAGGAGGTGAGGCCGCTACCCTGGTATGAAACTTTATGTCTCTGGCATGAAACTGCCTCTCCTTATCTTGGAATCAAGAACAAGGTAGAATTCCAGATCCAACAGACACAGGCTGGAAAACAAGCAGAGGGTTTGCCTTCTGGGGACAGGACATGGGTGGTGGCCTGCTGTGGTTGTTCTGTGCCGAGTAAATGAGGGTTAAAAAGATCATAATGATCTGGATGCTCGGTGAGGACTCACTTGTGTCTTGCATTGTAGCAGCATGCTATAGAACGATCATGCGATCATGCGGCATTCTTCTTACAGACTACAAACCCTACCACTCGAGACAATAAAGAAGAGAATGTTGGCGAGGCACTGGCCAATATTCCACTCACTGTCCAAAATAACCCTCTTCATCCAATCTCAACACCTAGTGGAGGAAACAGCAGTAGAAGGAATTTAGATCCTATCTCAAAAGGGTGTGGAGAGCCACAGGAAGCTTTACCAGGGGAAATGAGGTGATACAAATTCAGGGTTCAGCTGGGATAGCTTTCAGATGAATGCATCACATAAAGGACCTGAATTGGAGCCCTGACTCTATGAACGGAAAGAAAAAGATAGGAATGGGGGGCAAAACAAAGAACCTTCTTTTTCAATAGCTAACTCAATGTGACATCCCTGCAAGGGGGAAGAATTAAGACTGGATCTGAGGGGTGGAATCCAGGAGAAATAGAGTTTCTTTGACAGAAGTGGATCACCTACAACGGGCCAGGAAGATGGAAAAAATGCTGGGATTCTCGCAAGCCACCTGACCTCGGGGGGCCACTTACACAGTGGTGGTCATGCGAAAGATCCGCTTGACAAATGAAATAAATGCAATGTTTTGCAAGAATTACTCCATTGAGAGTTTATACACTTCCTCTCTCACGTATTAATATTAGAGAGCTTTAGCACAGCCTCCTAGAAAATCCATCCTTCCCTAATATTTCCATATATTCATAAACTATCGACAGTTTTTCCTGCTGCCTATTTTTTTATTTTATTCCATTACCATGTGAGAAGACACAAGATATACCTTCTGTGTTTTGTATTTGTTAAGACTTATTTTCTAGCCTAAAATATCATCTGTCCTCTACATACTTCGATGAGCTCTGCGAAGCATGTGGTGTATTTCTCTCAGCAATTAGATGGTAGCTCTGTTAAATCCATTAGATTATAGCACAGTTTTAACTTCCAGATTTAAAAAAAAAGGTGACAGTGGGTATTAACTTGCCCACCATTGGACATATGACATTTACTGCATATCTATCCACAATTGTTGTATTTTTATTTTTTGATGGGTTGTTCTCTGTTACTATGTGGGGAAGCTCTTTATATCGGCTGGCTAATTTTTGCTTAGAACACACTGTTTGCTTTGGATTTTTAAAAATATCATTTTGTGTCATGCCACTTTCCATGTCTGTGTGTCTTTGCCTTGGGAGGTGAGTCTCTTTTATTTTTTTCAAAAAGTTGCAAAGGGTGTTTTAACATGTCGATACATGTGCACAATGCATCCCGACCGGTCACCCCTCCGTCCTTGCCCCTCCCATCTCTCCCAACCCCAACTCTCTCTTAAAATTTCCCCTTTGAGTTTTCACCTGTGTACACTGAGTATTATGACAGTGTTTTCCCAGCATTACTCTTTTCGTGTGTGTGTGTGTGTGTGTGTGTGTGTGTGTCCCTCTATGTGTTTTCAAATAGATTTATATCTTAGATCTAATCTCCACATATGAGAGTAAACATAAACCCTTTGTCTCTCAGCCTGGCTTATTTCACTCAGTATTTTTTTTCTGGATCATCAGTTCTCTACACATAACATTATCCTTCCTGACGGATGAATAAAATGTCATTATATATAAAGGAAGGTATATATGTCACATTTTCTTTATCCATTCATTGGCTGTTGAACATGTAGGCTGTTGTTACTACCTGACTTTTGTGAATAATGATACGATGAGCATGCATTTCTTCCAGACAAATGAGAGGGCTTGAATTTTAAACCCAAAAACTTCCTTGGATGACTTCAATATTCTCAGTGTGCATATATTACATTAAAAGACTTGGCCTTACGAATCACAATTTTTGACATCCTACTGGTTCATCATATGCTAAACTTAGCAATGAGTTAGCACACTTAGCAATAATGAAATATTGGAGATCATCTGGTGTTCCATGAACTTCTCTAAGCTGTTGTAGTGGTAGTAGAGGTGGTTGAAAGAAGAGCAGCAGCAATGAGAAATAAGAATGAAAGTTAACACAAGTACATTAAGAAAGAAGAAGGTGGGTTGACAGAGGTAGATACTACAGCATTTTCATAAGTAACTGCCATGGCCTGTAGAGATGATGTAGGTATGGGCACTAGAAATATTTGCTAGGTATCTGGTAAGTAAGCTGGAGAAATGGACAGGAAGCATAGGAACTATTTTCAACAATATTGCTTCATTTAAGGGTCTGAATATGTAACTACTAAGTAATTGTGTAGCATTTATTACCAGAAATCATTGAAGATGGTAAAAGGGATCTTAGAATTTTATAGCCAACAGTGTTGAGACTATAAAAACTTGCACACAGACCTGCACGTCTTCACAGGTGTGGAGAATGGGTGCATGAGGAACCAGTCATTAGAGGGTTAATAATTCACCATTCTATTCTTCCCCATTCCTACTGATTTCAAGGTAGAAAGAAAATATAAGTTTTGGAAGACTGAAATTAACAGAAAACAACAAGTTGTGAGTAACATATTCAATATAAAACGAACATGTATTTCAAAGCTACACTGACCCCTTTTCTAGCTTCCAGTACTTCTATTTTTAATTTTTTGGTTACTTATTCTAGTAGCTGAAGAGGCATAAAACTAACTTGAATTGGTGTGTGGCACATTATCATCAGCCTTGTATTATTCTTTTCATTTTGTATCCAAGATTATTATGTTTATTAATTCATACACAGCTACTATTTGTGGGAGCTTAGCATACCTGGTTATTTCTCTTTATTGCTTTTTACATCATTAATGAATGTTAAACTTACATACCATGTAAAATATACTTCAACCTAGTTCATTGCTTGTAAGCTGCATGGTATCCCTTAATTGAACATGTTATATTTTGCATATCCATTTCTCTATTAGTGAGAAAATTACTTCCAATTCAACTGTTCAAACTACGCTGCATTAAGTAAACCTCTGAGAAGTTACCTCTGTGTGTGTGTGTGTGTATTTTGGTGGGGATCAAATCCTGAGCGTCATTTATGCTAGGCAATAACTAATACAAAACTGTATCTTTCCAAGCATGAACGCTGATAATTTTAGAAGGCAATGGATCTACTTATGAACATTGTATATTTCTACATTGATTTAAATTTTCTTTTTTGTTCTTCACTAGAATTTTGTAATTTTCTCTATAAGGCTGTTACGATTTTATTAAATATCTATACATTTATGAGTTTTGTTTCTACGTTCATAGCATCCCCTTTGCTATTCTATTTTCTGATTTTTTATTGTTATTATAGAGGAAATTTATTTAATGATTATGTTGACTTTACATTGGGAAATCCTGCAAAATTTTCTTGTTGAGTGACCAATTTGCTATTCATCTTCTTACATTTAAAATGCCAAAGATATTCTCATCAGAGGATAATTGCAACATATCCTCCTTGGCATCCACTCTTATTTTCTTGTTAAGGGGAAATGAGAGCTAAAACGGGAAATTACGAAACTGATCATGTAACTACTGGGAGAATGAAATCATGGCCTTCATCCACTCACCACACGTTTTTCTCTTGTAGAGAATTTCAGAAAATGTATTCACCTTTTTAGAATTTTCAAAGACTCATCATAAGATTTTGATAATAACCTCTTTTTGGTTTCTTTTTTTTTTTTGGTCCAGTCAAGGGGCTTGAACTCTGGGCCTAGCGCTGTCCCTCAGCTCTTCAGCTCAAGGCTAGCACTCTACCACTTGGGCCACAGCGCCACTTCTGGCTTTTTTCTTTTTGCTTATGTGGTGCTGAGGACTCGAACCCAGGGCCTCAGGCATGCAAGGCAAGCGCTCTACCACTGAGCCACCTTCCCAGCCCCTTTGGTTTCTTTTCTATGCCACTGATTTCTTAATGGATCATTAGGCTTTCATTACTTTTTAATAGTTCAGATGTATTCTATTGTTTTTCCTGATCATCTATGTATTTCTTTATATTGTAGAATTTATTTCGTTTTTGTTATTTTTTGTTATCTTGAAGTAGCTGTACAACCTTTAACAAAGCGGCTTATGAATACAATGCACCTTCGTCAATGTCACTCTTTTTTCAACATTCTCGCTCATCCCTCCCCTACCGACCTCTCCCTCACTCTTTGTAGGGTATACACTGACTTCTTGACTGCATTCTCCCCCTCTTCCCCTCTTGATTTCTCTACTCCCTCCCCACCCCTTGTAAGTATCCCTTTCCTGTATTTTATTTTGCTGCACTTAGACTTTGCCTTTCTAAGGAATTACACTGTTTTGAGTTCTCCCTTAAATCTACTATAATTCAGTTAATACATTTGTAGACACTTGCATACTACCCACCATGTTTATAGGTTTATAAATTAAATGTAGCTGTTATATGTACAGAAAAGCATACACCACATTTTCTTGATCCATTTGTCCACTGAGGGACATCTGGATTGATTCCATACCTTGGCTATGGTGACTAATGCTGCAGTAACATAGTTGTAGCTGGTGGCTTTATTGTGTCCTAATTTGTAATCCTTTGGGTAAATACCCAGGAGTGGAGTTTCAGGGTCATGGGGTAGTTCTATGTTTAATGTTTTGATGACTCTCCACATTGCTCTCCAGAGTGGTTGAACAAGTCTAGGCTCCCACCAACAGTGGCAACATCCTCACTAGCATCTGTTACTTTTGCTTTCTTGATAATGGCCATTCTAACTTTCTGTTTCATTCACTGACCTGTACTTCAACACCAAGGCTGAAGCCTGACACATAACAATTCAAAGCATGTCTGTTGACTCAATGATAAGCGAATAGGTGAATTAATTCGAATAGATGGCTTGTAAATCCCTATGGTTCTGAGACAGATACAAATATGTAAAATATCCAAACAACTAAGAGCACATCTTCAACCCCCAATTTTATGGAGCCTTGTCTAGTTCATATTATAGGTTCATAAACATCCCTTGATATACACTTCCTAGAGCATTTTCTTGGGTTTCTTGGATGAATGAGAGCCTGGGAATCCATTCATGTATCTCAAGGCAGCTTCCTGCTGGAACTACTGGACAAATTAAGACATCAGGCATCTGATCCTTCACTATTACATTGGAGCTACTGCCTGGTCCAGCTTACAGAAATGGAAATTGCCATAATGAGACAGAATCGAGCAACCCTCTAGGGAAAGAGGGTGGTACCAACGGGACAGACCACACTCTGGACAGATGGGCAGCCAGAGACAGGAACAGATGTGTCTCTCTGGACAGCTGTGGAGTTGCGCATGTGCCAAGCCAATCCTAGGTTTCCAGACTTCAGAAGGGACTTTGTGGAGAATAATTAATCACAGGCTGCTTTTGCTGTCATCCTCCCTTTGGAAGGGACCAGTTTACTCTTCTCCTCCCCATCGCCTCAAGCCTCCAGGGATACAATGCAAGCTGAGGTTATAGTTCTGACCAGACAGAGCTAATCAGGAACCCTGGCAGTACACTTGGGTACTCTCTCTTCATACACCTCTCCCTCTCCTTCACACCTGCGCACTGCGACTCTGTGCTCTCCCGCCTCCACTTTACCTAGGATCTCACCAACCTCCGCCTGTCTCCAAGCCATCTTCTCTCTGAGTTCAGGTAAGAAGATATCTGGAACCTGGGAATAAGCTGGCAGAGGGAGAAAGAGGAACACCAAGAATCAGACATGGAAATAGGGAAACAGGGCACTTCTTATAACCTAGGTTTGCCTCAACTAGATCACACTTCTAAGATATTCGCTTAGTCCCATACCTCCACTGTCCTCTTTCTGTGTCTGGTTCTCCTTACATGCCCATCCATAGATCGCAGCGCACAGAGGTACAACACACTCTGCGCTGTGCATTTCCTCAGTCTCTGAAGTAGGGTGGGGTGAAAGAAACATGAGGCAGCTACTTTTATTCAGTGATTTTTCCCAAATGAATCTGTGCTACCTCAGACTACTCATGCAAAAGTAGAATATCTGTGGTCTTATGGGAACAGAGGCTTTCATGGTAAAAGGTGATTAATATGTTATTTCTATAGAAAAACATAAAAATGGAGCTGAAGGGATTAGTATTTCTTTAACTCTTAGAGGGAGGCAGAATAGAGAGTAGTCAAGAAGATGGTTTTCTAATTACTCAACTCTATAGGAAACAAGAAACTTCACCATTGGTAGTGCCAAGAAAGGAAAAACTTCTTTATTCCATTTATCCCTACTGTCTTGGCCAAAGATGAAAATCCCCAGGCCCTGGGCCAGATCAACAGAGGCTCTCACTGAAGAACATTTGGGACCCCAGCTGGCTGAGTCCTGTGCATTCAATGTCATTTAATCTAGTCATTTGCTATCCATCTTTGGCAGCCATAGAGGTCTATTTGAGATACAAGGAGGCAAGCAACTGGGTAGCAGGGAAAGAGGCCCATTGGAGAGATTAGAAAGAATTACGGATGCCCAAATTATTTATATAACTTTCAAGGTGATGGATCGGGCTGTGATTTTTCTTGGACAAAGCTCCAAAGCTACCAGCAGAGGCTCTCCTGGAAGGTGGCTGCCCAGGAGGAACGTTTTTCCCAACTAGTAGTTCGTCTTATTTTTCTTTTATTTTAGTGAATCATGAAAATAGCCTAGTAGTGCTGAGACAGCCTTTTTTTGCTCATCCAAGTAGATGCCCCATTGCTTAGCTCCAGCTCTCAGTCTGAGGCCAGCAAGAAACAGAAAACCAAGAGAGCCCTCTAGCTCTCTAAGACATTCATTTAGCCAACAAAGACACAGCTTCAATATTAAAAGCATTTTTCAAGCTTACTAACATCAGCTTTGTAGAACGTGGTAGTGGACTTGGAAGTTAAACTTTGAGCAAGGATGCTAATAATTTTCAAGTAGACAAAGCAACTGATCCCCAAGCTTAGACCAGTTTTTAAAATGTAACAGCTCCATGATCATTCATTTCCTGCGATAAAGTCGACCTCCGCAGCCCCAGAACTAGGCCAGTCCCTTGCCTAGACAGTTTTGATGTTGAACATGAAAGGTCCCATTTTCTGAAGCGTATCCTCTTCCTGCGGAAGAAGCCTGCCTGCGACATTCATTAAAATGGCGGCCACTTCCAAGCCAGCAGTCTCTTTCAGTGCTTCAAAGGCAGAGAACCGGCTCTAAAATCAATAAGACTCCTAGGTTCCCATGGTTCAAAGCTCCTTTCCAGATGAAAATATGGAAGCGCAGGAAGCCTGAAATGATACTTTTCCTAAAGCCCTAATCCACGATTCACATTTGGTGGAAATGTTAAGGGAAAAAAACGGAATCAAAGAATAGTAACTAACAAGGGAGCTCTAAACAACTTGCTAAATTATCAGGAAACTTGTAGGGAAATATTGCTCAAGAGGCAAAGGCTACACTGACTTGAAGCAAAAGGACTTCAAGATGGGTCATGTGGCTATCATTGTAAAAATAAGAACTCCAGGGAAGACACGGAACTATCAAGAGCATCTCCTTTGCGTGACAGGTACCATCCTTTAAAACTTCAGAAAATACCAGAAAGGAGGGAAGCAAGAATGTTTCCACAGCCTGTGCATTTTCAGAAAGATAATAGAAAACCTAAGAGAATGAAGTGGAATAACAGAAGACAGAGGGACAGACAGATGACAGATTAGATCTATATCTCTGTCTATTTACCTCCCCGAGAGATTCTCCTACCCAGCAGATGCTACATGCATATCTCTGTCCCCTAAGTCAGATAATGAAGTCACTAAGAAAGCACTTGAGCTGACCTAACTAAGGGCTGAGGAGATTTCTGTGATGGAAAGATGAATACTCAGAGGTCATACAACGGAAGCCTTTCAATAAAAGACAAAAGTGAGAATGTTTTCTTTGTTCTCGTGATCCTGCTACAGGCCACCTCTGTCCTAGAAGCTTTTCCATATTCTCTTGTAGAATCTTTATCAAATCCCACTTTTGTTGGACTCAACACTGAGGAGGTTGGGCCTTTGGAAGAGTTAATTAACTTGCTCTTTCCTCCAAACCAAGCATCCCCACACAGCACAGAACATTTGACACTTCTTTAACAAGAACTTTTACAGCATACATCTCATCTTCTGATGTATCATGTGTTGTTCTTAAAAAAAAAAAAAAGAAGCATTGGACAAAATAGGTTTTTTTTTTTTTTTTTTTTTTTTTTTTGGGTCCGGTCGTGGGGCCTGAACTCTGGGCCTGGGCGCTGTCCCTCAGCTCTTCAGCTCAAGGCTAGTGCTCTACCACTTGAGCCACAGCACCACTTCTGGCTTTTTTCTTTTTGCTTATGTGGTACTGAGGAATCAAACCCAGGGCCTTGAGCATGCAAGGCAAACGCTCTACCACTGAGCCACCTTCCCAGCCCAGACAAAATAGGTTTTGTAAGTTAGAATTATTTATTTAAAAAAAAGTCATAGACCAGAGGCTTGTGATAAGTCACTAGATAAAGTTAGGCAATATTTTCACAATCTTCTCACCTTAACTTCCTAAAGGATAGGGATATAATTCTGTTCTTTTGGTCTTTTGTAAGCTGCAAATTTTTTTTATCAATAGGCTCCATTCACCTGGAACTTTTTTCAGCATTAATAGATCTACTCAGTCAAGAGCTCTAGTCCATTCCACCAACTTACAGCAGTGAAGTCCCAGGCTGGCGAGTGACCTCTCTTGTCTTGTCACTTGCTATAGCATGAGTTCTAGATCATGTGACCTGAAGTTCCCATTCCAGCTCAGCATGGTATGGAATTCTCCAGATCTGAAGGGGCCTGACCTTTCTGTCATAACTCCAGTTCCTCAATCTCTTTTGGAAGTGTTTTGATTGGCCATTGAAAGGGCCAATGAAAACTATCATTGTTGCAGATAATTTTCATTAGTCTGCACCACAAAATTGAATCCCATTTCTGCATCTTGAGCTCAGCCAGGCTTCCAACCACATCCAGATGTCCCGGGCCAGCAGCCAGCCGTGACTCTGGGTTGTCTGTGAAGCCTTGCACAATTAGAAAAGCAAATCTGCCAGAACAATCACAACAGCAATGCTGAATGTCAATGCTAAGGAGAAATTATTTTTAGATTGGATTTCTTAAATTATCTGCATTAATGTTCACATCCACATGTCCTTCAGACAAAATTTTAGTGAAGGCAAATCTGATGACAAACATGTCAAGGAGACTGTGGGTCACTTCTGGGGAAAGGGGGAGACATGGAGAGAGGTAGAATTTGTGTGCGGTAGGGAGGAGTTTGGGGAGGGGAATAAATAAGAAAAAGTATACAGTCACTAAGACCAAAGATCATCAGAGGATAGACTGCTTGAGTGAAAATTTGGCTTTACTGCTAACAAGGTTTAAGACGTTTAATTTATTTAGGCTTCAATTTCCTCATCTATAAGATAGCTATAATAAGAGTCTGTTTGCCTCACTGGGAGATCACCATGATTAAGTGAATTCATTGAGTAAGGAAGGTCCTTAAGAACATTTTCCTGGCATTCTCCTAAATGCTGGTTATGATTGCTGGTACTGTTAATTTCTTGGAAGAGGGAGCATATCTGTACTGCAGCCACTGGGAGGAGGTGATATAGGTCTAGAAATTTCTTGTACCCCTTCCCTCTACCCCCAGCTTCTCCTGTTAGTATAGGGCTAAATTTGAATCACTGAAGCTTTGAAAAATCTGTTCTTCATTCTCTTCTATAATACATTCCTATCATTGTGACAATTACTCCTAAAAAAATAAGTACAGCAGACACACTAATTGGGTTCCTCCTCCTCCTCCTCCTCTTCTTCTTCCTCCTCTTCCTCAACTCTCTCTCTATCTCTTTCTCCTACCCCTCTCTACTCCTAGTCCTAAGGCTTTAACTCAAAGACTTGCACTCTCTGCTTGTCTTTCTTGCTCATGGCTGTTGCTACTAGCCACATCTCCAGTCCTGCATTTTCCTGGTCAATTGGAAATGGTTCGTGTCTAATAGGTTTTTCTGTTCAGGTTGGCTTTGAATTGAGATCCTCCAGATCTCAGCTTCCTGACTAGCTAAGATTATAAGTGTGAACCACTGGTACCCAGAAGTAGTTATTCTCTCCCAACTTAACTGGCCTATTAGGCTAGCTTTATATGCCTTGTGTAAAAACAAAACATGATCTTTTTCGAGCTTCTAAATATTGGAGCCATTACCTGACTTTTCTTGTCTATATTGCTTCCAGAATGAACATGCAAAAATAAAAATAAAAAATTACTGAACCATGTCTGTCTCTCTCTCTCTTGTACTCACCCAGCTTTAAGAAGATGAAAAAGAAGAAGAGATGAGCTCTCTAGGAGTTTCATCCCACTCAAAAACCCCAGGAGAGGCAAACTTCTCTCCCTCCCACCTACATTTACATCTAAGCTATACCTGGCCAAGAAGAGGAGCTAAATTCAGGTTTGTTATATTTTCTTACTAGAGGGAAGAATACTCCCCAAAGAACGTGGGTGTGTACATATACATATATACATATGTGTATGTTTAAAAGGTGGAAAGGAGAGATGATTCTACCGACTCTGGAGAAATCTTCCTCAGTTTCCACGACTCTCAGATCTACCCTACTCATCCTCCATACCACTGTAACAAGGGTTTGAAAGTTTTCCTCCCATGTGGGACAAAAGAACAGTGTCACACTGATAAAGAAGCCCTCGAAAGGGAGACATCCATAGCAAAAACCCAAGTGCTCCTCATTCCTTCTAGCTCTTTCCTCCAGCGTACACATTGCCCTTACATGATTGCACTCTGTTGGACAACAACTCCAATACTGCTCAGAAACAGAGATGATAAGAAGTCTTAGTGAGGGCTAGGATTAAACTTTGAAAAGAGATAAGGAAATAAAAAATAGATAGCACTAATATCTATTGCAAAACTCAAATATCCTCTCCGGGTCACTTGACCCCTCCACCACATTTCTGCCTCCTCACCTCTGCTCTGTTCCAGGGGACCCTGAGGAGAGCAATCTATGCACTGTCAGTGCGTGGCCATCGAATGAGTCACGGGATAATGCCTTGGGAGGAACAGGGGTCCGGTGGCAAATCTGGAAGGTACTACTCACTCTGAAAGGTGAGTCAGAGAAGAAGCACGCCACCATTTCTCCTGTTGACAGAGTATTCATCAAAATGTCAGGGACATTTTGTTCCTGATGCTCCCAGCACGGCCCTCCCACAGATATCCTTGCTGCCTGAGTGTCTACCTCAGTGCTTGGCACAGATCTGGGCCTCCAAGGCTAAATGAATACGGATTGTCTGATTTACTCCTGTGACTCCATTCCAGAAACCTTGTACAAGTATGGAAAGTTCAGGATTCAGTATCAGGAATTCAGACTTTGGTTTCCAACTTTCATTGGGCAATTAAACTCAGCCCTAACCCAATTTTATGTTTCTTCCTTCAGATCATGAAGTTGAGGACCAAGAATTAGATCTGTAATCCTAGCCACCCATAAGGGGAAATAGGAGGATCACAGTCTGACAAAGAAATAGTGTAAGACCTGAAAAAATAAGCTAAAAGGGAAAAGGACTGGGGTAAGTGGGAAAGTAGGGGGACATGGTTCAGATGGCAGGGTGCTTGTTCAGTAAGCAAGAAACTCCTGAGTTCAACCCCTAGTACTGAAAGAAAAAGAAAAGGAAGGGAAGAAGGGAGGGAGGGCAGGAAAAAAAAGAGGGAGGGGGTTGGAAAAGATTATGATGTTGTATGAAATGATCTAGAACAGAAATCCCCAGGGGAAGCAGAGGGGCTTGAGGTCCTGAGTTCAATCCCTAGTATCACCAATAAATATAAACAAGTCCCTCACGGGCACTGCATTCTTTTGGTCGTATGACAGACACCACAGAAGGTAATTCAGTAATGCAAGAGTGGGGAAGGGAGGAGGATAGAGGATAGAGGTTCAAGACACATTTCCTGGCTTGGAGGACTGAAGCAGGGGAGTTATCCTGGCTAGATAGAAGGCACAAAATACTAAGCATGGCGGCACTGTGAGTTCCATGAGGTCAAATCAAGACTTCTTGAGAAAGAAAGTTCAAGTTCAGAAAGCAGCTAAGGAGATTCCAATCCAGGAGTCAAGAGATGGCTCCGCAATTGTGATTTTATCTTTCTGAGGGAGTCAGTAAGCCTTCGCTCCTGGGAACGACCCCTGAGTCCTCTGCCCACCCTCAAAGGTCTCCAGCCTAGAGTCCCAGCTCCAGCCGCCCTCTCTGACTCCCACAGGACCCTGGCTGGGCCACACCCCGAGAGCTCAGCTTCTTTCCCTCTCTGTACAGGGCACGCCGGCGGGGCCGCGCATGGACCGCCCCAACGCCACCACCATGCCCTGTGGCTTTCTCCTCCAGGGCTTCTTCGAGTTCCCCCGCCTGAGGCCCTGGCTCTTCCTGCTGCTGCTGGCTGTGCACCTGGCCACCGTGAGCGGGAACCTGCTCATTCTGGTGGCCGTGGCCTCGGTGCCCACGCGGCCACCCATGCTGCTTTTCCTCTGCCAGCTGTCGGCCATCGAGCTCTGCTACACCCTGGTGGTGGTGCCCCGATCGCTGGCTGACCTTACCTTGCCCGGCCAGCGCAAGGGCAGCCCCATCTCCTTCCTGGGGTGCGCGCTCCAGATGCAGATGTTCGTGGCCCTGGGCGGGGCCGAGTGCTTCCTGCTGGCCGCCATGGCCTACGACCGCTATGTGGCCATCTGCCACCCGCTGCGCTACGCAGCTGTGGTCACCCCGGGCCTGTGCGCGCGCCTGGCGCTGGCCTGCTGCCTGGGGGGCCTGGCGGTGTCCGTGGGGCTCACGGCGGCCGTCTTCCACCTGCCCTTCTGTGGCTCCTGCCTGCTGGTGCACTTCTTCTGCGACATCACGGCGCTCCTGCACCGCGCCTGCACGCGCAGCTACGCGGACGAGCTGCCCTTGCTGGGCGCCTGCCTGGTGCTGCTGCTGCTGCCCTCCGCGCTCATCCTGGCGTCGTACGCGGCCATCGCCGGGGCCCTGCGCCGCCTGCGCGCCGCGGGGGGCCGGCGCAAGGCCGCCTCCACCTGCGCCTCGCACCTGGCCGTCACCTTCCTCCACTACGGCTGCGCCACCTTCATGTACGTGCGCCCCAAGGCCAGCTACTCCCCGCGGCTGGACCGCACCCTGGCGCTGGTCTACACCAACGTCACCCCGCTGCTCTACCCGCTCATCTACAGCCTGCGCAACCGCGAGATCACCGCCGCCATCCGCCGGGTGCTGGGGTGCCCGGGGATGGGGCAAGCAGGGAATCAGGAGGGCGGCTGTGCGAACGCGGAGGGTCAACGGAGGGCAGGCCAGACTGGGCAGGGGTTTGCGTAGGGAGAGCTCCCCACCCCAGGCCCACCCCCATCCCATCCCAGCTAGGGGAGAGAGAACCCTGGACGTCCCCGCACTCCGTGCTTGGCTGACACAGGATGGTGGAGAAGCCCAGGCCTGGGTTTCGTGGTCGCTGCGTTGTCCCCGTCATTCTGGCCCCGTACAAGATCATGGCACAGTGAAGAAGGCGCTGGGCACGGCTTTCAGGCCTCTTAGGTGAAGATGGACAGGCCCGAGGGGGAAGCAGAAGACATGGCCAGTGTCTCCAAGAACCATCCGGGTGCTACAGGTGTGAAGGACTGAGGGGAGCCCGGGAAAACTTCTTGGAGGGAGAAGTGAGCAGGTGAAGAGCAGCTCGGACAATGCTCGGGGTGGAACTGGTTAGCAGGGCCTGGGCATCCCCTGAGGGCCTTGGAAACCATTAAAGGATCTGAATTCCTGGCGTGAAGTCATGGAGTGGTGGCTCGCGCCTGCGCACGTCGGCTCTCTTGAGAGCCAAGACCACTAGTGGATTGGAGATGTGGAGCTCCGTGGGGGAACTGGTCGCCACGTCCTCAGTGACATGCAGCTGAGTCTGAGCCAGCGTGTCCCTGTGGGAAACGAGTGAGGTAGAGAGGGTCAAAAGATGCGGAAGGAGCGACTCATGGGTCCCTGGATAGATTTGGGATGAGGAAGACCAGGAGTTAGAGACCATTTCTAACCCAGCTCATTTGGTGGGTGGTGGTGCCATTGCTGAGAAGGAGAGCTCGGGAGGACTGGGAGGAATGGACGGTGGCTGTTCTGATAAGCCGCCACCTTGGGATGAGCCAGTGACACTCTGAGAGAGGGACAGACACGAATCTAGGCTTCAGTTCCTTCACTGCAAAGTTAGGGCCAAGCCAAAATGATGTGTTAAGGCTTCTCTTCCTGTTCTCTGAGCCCTTAAGATGAGCCACACAGAGATTCGTATGGATCTCTTAAAGAGAAAGAAAAGAAAAACGAGTGACAACCATTTAGTGCCAAATGAATAAATATGGAACAACAAATAGGGACGAGCTCAATGAGTGACTCCCAAAACGTCAAGTGCATGTAGGTACACATGCCCATCTGTATACAAAAGACAAAGTGCTTATAACACACCAAAACGATCATTATTTATCTCCTTGTGTGGTGAGAATATGGGTTGTTTTTATCTTCTCTATTGCATATGTTGAAAATGTCCTAAAACTATTTTCCATATTTATGACATACCCATGTGTCTATTATTTAAGACAATACCGTCAGGGCCCTGTCGATGAACCAGATGTCTCTTTGCTCTGCAGTTCCTGAATTTCCCTCTCCAGGAAAGAAGCTAGTGCCAGCTCTATAAGGATGGATCCCAGGGTAGACACGGAGCTGTGTGCAAGAATTGGAGTCCATTGAAGTGTTTTTACTCACCTGACGCTTGTAGGAAGCAGTGCTGTGTTGAAAAGGAGAGGAAATTTCGAGATGTTTCTTCACATTGCCTTGTGAAAAATGACTAGAGAGAATAAATTGCCTTGACGTGACTGTTTCTGTACAATGTCACTTCAATGTACCCTCACATAGACACAAATTGGCACAGAACTTCAGTTCTAGACTTTATTTACTCTCCCACAGATGCAACAAACAGATGCCAAGAAGTAGACAGTTGGGAATCCAGTAGCAATTATAGTGTCACTGTATTCCTCGTGCCTATCCAAATTCTTGAAGGAATGAATCTGAGGCTCATCTGGAGTTTGAAGTCTGGGAGATTAAGACAAACAGGCAACAATATCACTGTGGATGAAAGCCATTACACTGGGAAAAATACAAGATTCTACAAAACTCAAGATTCTAACCTAGACCTGGAATTGCTCTATGGAGCTTTGGCATGTGGTAGTTTGTGATGTAAGTAATAGGGAGAGGTAGCAGCAAGCACTGGAAAAGGAGAGTCAAAGTACAGGGAACAGCAAATACAAAACCTCCAGATAAAGGAGACTAAGGTACATTCTAGAAAATAATCATCAAGACTAGCTCTTATTGGTAGTGAAGGGCTATATGGAAGAAGGTACTGTATGTGCTCTAGCAAGAGATTGTACTGATACATGAAAGTAGATTATTTTTTAACTTGTTAGAAAAAAGACTAAGTAGCCCAAGGAAAAGTGAGCAAAGAACATGGACAACTGTTCATACAACATGGAAGTACAAATTCATTTTTCACAGAGAAAAAGAGTTTCAGTCAGATCCTAAGAGAAATGCAAATAAAATTGCATAATGGTATTTGAAGTTGTCAACTGACAATACTCTAAAAGATGCCTAGGTTGCTGAGAAGGGGTGGGGAACAGTGCAAAACAGGCATGCTCCAGCATTGCTGGCAAGAGTACACTTTTTACAACTGCTATGCACAGCAAGTGGGCAGTATTCACTAAAATTAGTGGCATTTAAATTCATTTCATCATTTTATTTGCAACATTTGACTCTATTAATTTATTTGCCTGGAGGGGAGAACAGTTCAAGAATGTTCAGCTCATCATGACTTGGAAGAGCAAGAGGCTGTAAATTTGTTTTCTTAATTGACATGCAATAATTGTATGAATTTATGGAATGCAATGTAAATTTTTGATACATATATTCTTGTATGTATGCATAACATTTTGACAGGATGTTTATACAACCATCAAATTAGGATAATTGGTACATCCATCACCTTAAGTATTTATCATTCCTTTGCAGTGAAATATTTAAAATTCTCTCAGTTATTTTGAAACACACATGATATTATTGCTAACTATACTTATCCCAGTGAACAATCAAATACCAGAACTTATTCCTTCTGTTGATCTGTAATTTCTCCCCATCCCCAATGTAAGATCGGCTAGGTACATTTTTTATTATCCCTATCTTTTGATCCTATTGAGTTGCCAAAAAAGAATGGAGTAGTTTTATCTGTGATAGGTATGGAACTAGGATTTGTATATATTATTACATGAAAATGCAAAGTGAATAATACAAAATAGGAGGCGGTCATTTTTATATTTTACCTCTTAACATATCTGAACATTTAACCTTTCATTTCATCTCTGGAATGCGCTTCCCACTGAGCTTTTGATGCTGGCTTCTCAACTCAACTACTGACTCCACAAAGAATTCTCCATGGACCACCCCTGTATAATGTCACCTCCCTGCCTTCCCTCATATTATCATGAATTAATTAATAACTCTTTTATTATTGGAAATCCTCTCACTTGTGTTTTATTTAGCAATTATTCTTCCCAACATAATGTAAACTCTGTGAAAGGCTATGTGTTCTACTAACCATGGAATTCCCAGTCTAACCCAAAGTGGCTACTCAATACATTTTTAAGGAAATGAATGAATAGATCAATGTTAGTACCTTTATATACAATACCTTTGTATAAAAAAGGTGCAATGCATGTAACTAGATGTCTGTATACATTCTAGTGTTTTATATGGACACATGCACACACATTTGCATGAAAGGAAAAGACTGGGCCTGGAAAATAGATGTGCAATGGACCCTTATTTTCACTGAAAAAATTCCTATGTGTACATATGTGTTACTCATAAAATACATACTTTTGAAATAAAAATACAAAAGAGGTGGAGGGGTAAGAATGCACAGCACTCAGTAAAAAAGAGCAATCTGAAAAGTAGACGAAAAAATCCAAGAAACTGTGGTGCCATGGAAACCAAAGAAAGAATTTTGAGGAGAGAGTGATCAGCAATGCCAAATAATGCTGTTATTTGTAGAAAACCATGATACTAGAGCCAGAGATGGCTTTAGAATTTATAACGCATTACAAGAAGCAGCAACTTTGCCTGTACAAACTCCAGCAAACCATATGCAATGCCCAGTTATTGGCCAAATAACAATGCTCATGTCCAGAAATACTGTCAAGCCAGAGTCTCAGCCAGTGCTGGAAAGAAAGAAGAAAAGAGGAAGAACCAACTCAACTCTTGTTTAATCAGCTGCAGGGATGGGATGTAGCATTGGCTTTTATTTCAAGTGCTAAAATATTTAACAGAGGTTCAGACTGGGCACCTGGAATTGGTTTTAACCAGGTATTGAAGGTGACAGAGAAGGAAGCAAGTGCGTGTGGAAGACGAGCTAGTTGCTTAACTTTCCTAGAAAAGTGTTTTACCTGACAGGGCCACACGGTGAGAAGCAAAGGACATGGAGAAGCCAGCAAAAGCACTGCCCAGGGCCTTCATGGTAGTGTTTGTGGGAAGGAACACACGAGGTGAGGGCAGAAAACACCTGAGCAGGTCCAGACTGGGCTGGTTTGATTTCAGTGAGGGCTGGTCGACAAGACTAGTCTCTAATTCCCAAGAACCTTGTCCTGGGGTGTTTAGGACAAAGGAAATATTAGCTTGGAGAATGAAAGTTGAGGAGAAGGAGTTGCTTAAGGAATATGGACTCTGGGTTGGTTGGTTTGTATACTAATGGGAAATTTATGGAAACTTTGGCTATCTCCAGGAATTAGCTGAATCTGGGAAGAGCAGGCCTGCCAATCTTCCAAGATGTTGCAACATTATAAAACGTGGGAAAAAAATACATGATCAGTAGAAACACAGACTCTACCAGTGATGCCTAAGACAATGTATATGGGGAAAATTTCACCAACAGGAGCATCACTGGTTGCAACGGTCTTTATATAAAGAAGCCTACCAAGAAGACACATAAGTACAATGCATCGCCAAAGACTCTCTCCCAGGCATCCTTTTGCTACTCTGGGACCCTCTTTACCTGTTCTATAGCTGAACTTTTTCTCCATCAGTCACTCTGAGGCCCTGCATCAAGTCTCCAGGACTAACTTTTTAACTATTTGTACCAACAGTCTCAACTGCATTGTCTCCATGTTGCTCATTCACAGTTTGCACACCCTCATTCTGTTCTCTACCTTCTCAAATACAAATCTGTGGCTGCTTAGTGCTGCTGAAAAGTATCTCACTACTCTATGAATACCATTGAAATCTATAAGTTCCAAACTCAGTTGGGCCATATCCTCTTTTCCATAATAATGTTATATAAAACCTGCATACTAGAATCACCCTCAAGCCTTTTTATAGTACTGGTTTCAAGAGATTCTAACTTGGTCTTAGTGTAGACTAGAAACTGGATTGTTATATTTGTATTTTAAGGGCTGGGTTTTTTGTGTGCCTGTCTTGGGGCTTGAACTCAGCCTTGAGTGATCTACCACCTGAGCCACAGCTCCACTTCTGGCTGTGTTTGGTAGTTCAGTGGAGATAAGAGTCTCTAAGACTCTTTCCTACCCAGGCTAGCTTCGAACCATGGTTCTCAGATCTCAGCCTCCTGTGTAGCTAGGATTACAGGAGTGAACCACCACCACTACCCCCATAGGCCCTGAATTTCTAAGTTTCATATCCATGATTCTGAGATGAAATTATGGTTAGAAATCATGGCCCTCTCTATCAGCTTCCTCCACCCTTAACTATAGAAGAGTACATTCTCCTCTGGCTTGTTTGGCTTCTAGAACCATCTTCAGCAAGCACATACATTTCTTGCCTCTACCATCTCCCGTGCTTTGAACTAGGATATATGAACATCTGTAATTTAGGAAATCCCATTATTCTAATGACATGGCTCCTTTTTCTTGAAATGCCAGCTTCCAGCTGAGGGGAGGTCATTTGTAAGATTTTTAAGACTTGTAAGGTAGATTTGTTAGGGGGAAAAGTGCAGAAAGACAAACTCAACAGTCCAATGGTTTTATTTGGGCTGAAAACTAGGGAAGGGCAACCATGTCCCCTTCAGCCCAGCTGAAGAGAAAATGGCACAACCCCTTACAATTAAGGTCCCTTTAAATATTAGGCAGAAAAAGTGAAGTCAGGTGGGGCAGATAAAGCCTGGAAGGCAGGGAAATCTTATCTTGAGTGGAGAAGCTCCAGGTTTCACCAGCATCTGTGTATCCCAAGGATATCAGCAGCAGACATGGCCTTGGTCTCAGATTCTCTCCCAAGACCACTGGGGAGATGATCTAGTGGGGACAGTAGCAAGGACAGTTCTCAGATATGGCCGTCGGGGTGGGGGGAGGGGGAGGGAGGAGGGTAAGTGTGCTCAGTTGTTTTGGTTTGGTTTTTTTCCATGAAGATTGCCAAGAGTTTGTGAAATTGCCAGGCAGTAAACTCTTCCCTGGGGTTAAGTGGATCACCAGATAGGTAGAAGCTTAGAAGACTGGGGACTGGGAGGGAAATGAACACTGAAGATGGGGTAGGGGGAGGTGAAGTAAATGTGGAAAATTCGAATTGGATCTTGAATGCAATTTCTCTGGTTGTGAAACCATTTTTTATACCTAAGCTACAACTCCCAGAAGCAATATTTGTGTGGCCCTTGGGGGGCACTATTTCTCCAAGCTATGTGAGTTGTGGAGAATAGAAGAGCCTGACTTAAGAACCTGACTTAAGTCTTTGTCTAGAGATAAAGAAATGTAAAGATTTCTGTGACTATCTGGCAATAGGCAAATCTATTTTCCTCTTATTACAAAAATTACCATTTCCTAATCATACAATTTCCCTTCATCCATCAGTTGACTCACTCAGCTGCTCATGGGGTGCAGATTCTGTGTCCCTGATTGCTCCTAACGTGCTAGTTTTAGTGTCTCTTCATGAAGGTGGATGTCATCTCCAAACTTCAGCTGCTCCCTAAAGGAGTTGATTCTTTTTTTAACTTAGTTTATTGTCATTATGGAGGTGATATATGGAGGGGTTACATCTACATGCATCAGGTAATAATTACATTTCCTTTCGTACTGTATCATCTGTTTCCTTATCCTCTCCCTTTCCCTCCCTCCCATCTCCACCCACACATTGTATAGTTCACGTTCATCAATGTCTGGTGTGAGGAGCTGATTCTTTAAGAAAGAATCCACAAAGAGAATCTAATCCATCCCGTGTTGTTACAATGAAACACCCACAGAGCAAAAAGTAAAATCCTTCCTTTGAAACTTTCAAAATGTGGCATTTGAACTGACAAGTCTGGGTCTTGTAGAGAAAGGTGGGAGGAGCCAGGAGCAGGCTATTTGGGTCTCAGTTCTGATTGTGACCTTGAACAAGTTATTAGCAACTCACTTGGCCTGAGTTTCATACTGTAAACGGGAGTTGGTTTCAGGACCTACTCCCCAGGAGTGTGATAATTGACATTCATACAGAAATTTTCCTTAGGTCAAGCTTTCCAGACAAAAGAAATTATCAGCCTTATACTTTAGGCCTTGTGCCTTGAGATGAGAAACCTTGGAAGAAAAATGTAACGTTTTAATTGTTGTTATAAAGGTGATGGACAGAGGGGTTACGGTTACATAAATCGGGTGAAGCGTACATCTATTTTCCCAGTTTCCACCCATTTCCAACCCCCCTTTTCTTGTTTGGGCTTTTTTGTAACTGTATTTTTTTGTTTTTGTTTTTTGTTTTTTGGTACTGGGGGTCGAACTCATGATGTTGCACTTGGTAGACCAGTCCTTTGCTCTGAGCTACATCCCAGCCCACCTGCCCCTTTTTAGTGGATAGAGCCTGTGGAACACTCTTAGCAAGCTCAGCGCTAGAGGACAGTCCTCTGGAACAGGAGCTGGTAAAAGTTCTCCATCCATCACCAGATTTGGAGGTTCGTAAAGTCATTTCTCAGCCCAGAACCACCCCTCATTTCTACTCTTTCTTTGGGACATTAGCAACATGTTTGCCTCTTGTGTGGCTTCGTTGTCCCATGTCGGTCCTACATGACCAGAGGAAGGCTTCCTCAACTGGAATCTATTCTCTACTTGAACCTGGATATGACCACTATGTCCATCATCACCCTTCACTCCCTCCACCCCTGACCACCCACCTGAGCCACAGTCTGTTCCCCAGATGTGCAGACGGACACTCTAGATCTGTCTTCGTGTAATGCAACCCCTGAGGAACAATTGCAACCACTGGGACTTTTAAAAACTTGTTTTTCAAATCCTCCTTTTCTACCCCCTAACCAAGGATGTCATAGAACACTTGGAGTTAGATGCAGAGAACTGTTGGAACATCTTGTATTTTGCAAAAAAAGAGAAAAAGAAAACATCAAGTTTACAAGACTCAATAGAAGCCAATGTGTGAGGAAATAAAAAACAATTCATTTCTCTTGCTAGCATTGACTTGGCTATCACCTTCCCTCCCCTAAAATGCTGAAAGTATTTCAATGGAAAAAATACTTAACAATCCCACAAGGTTTAACAGGGACTGGACCTTTACTAATAGCTATGACATGGATTAGCTCATTTCATCTTTCCAGGGCCACGGGAAGCAGGTAGTATCATCCAGTTTACCATGTGAGAAACTGAGGCAATAGACTCTTTAACTTGCCATTTCTGTGGAGGACACAAAGGGTGGAGCCAAGGATCAGATGTGGCTACTGGGTGCTCAGAGCTAAGACCTTTAGCCACCAGCCTGTGCTGCCTCTGGAAGGAAATCGTGGTCTGATAAATCACAGGGGAAACCATCCCCATCACTCAGCGTACACCTGAGGATTAAACTATGTTCATGTCTTAGGAAAGCATTGCTGGGATGGAAATCCCAAGCTCAAGACCATTATTATTATTGTTGTTATTGTTGTTGTTGTTGTCATCTCATCTCTTATTATTCTATTCTGCTTAGTGCTAGAAACTAAAGAAAACTAACTTAACAGGCAGACTCCACAGACTATAATCAGAAAGTAACTATTTCTTATCACTAAACCTTAAAATGTTGATTGTGGAGACAGTTGGGTGGGGTTTTTTTCATCCTTTACCTTAAGACTAAATCCATAATACATAGTATAAAAATCCTGGTTCCTCCTGGGAAATAAAAAGGTTTCCATCCACTTTCAGCCTCTCAAATATTGTCATTTCAGTCTCAAAGAATACGTGGTCCATTGAAAAGTCAACACTAAGCCTCATTATACAATAGAATTATGCCTTAATGCTCTAGTGTTCTGAAATTCTGAGCATTCTGGGCAAGCAATATCTATCAGCTGTCGACATCATTTCCTGACCCAAGTAAGTAAAATGAAATCTATACCCAGAAGACATGAAGAAAACAGGTCTGCTCTGATCTTTCCAGTGATGCTTAGACATAATTTGCTTTCTGGATTAGATAAGGAAGCTGACTTACTTTTGCCCTTACGGTCTGCTAGGTTACCTCCAAACCTAGGCATTTCCCTCACTTTTACTCTAATGGTTTGGATCCCATGATTGGCTGAGGAATTCTCTTCACCACCACTTATATGTCCCGATCCTCAGACAAAAAGGGATTTTGCAGATGTGATTGAAGATTTTAAAAATGTGTTTTCCTGGATTATCCAGGTAAGTCCAAAAAAAAAAATGAAGTAATCTCAAGGATGTTTGTAGGAGAAAGCAGGAAGAATGAAAGCAGAAAAATAAAATACAAAGGCAGAAATAAGAAGTCAGAATGATGAAAGGGAGAAGGCCACAACTATAGAACGCAGGTGGTCTCCACATACTGAAAAGAGAAAAGAAGTGGGGTGGGGGAGGGCCACAGAGCATATGGCTAAGTGGAGATGTGGAAAGTGAGTAAGGTTAATCAGACAGCTTGGTGAGAAACATGGAGAATAATTCTGATAGAGCTGGTTAATAGAGGCTGGTGCATCCTGGGAAAGACCTTGAGAACCACTAGAGTCTAAATTCACAAAGTGGTGTGGTGTGATGGCTTGCTTCTGGTTTGCAAGCTCCGACGCAGGATGACAAATGGATGAAGATGTGGAGCTCCGTTTGGAAATCTATTGCTAGAATCTAAGTGATATGCAGTGGGTTCTGGACTCGAGTATCTCCACAGGGAATTGAGTGGTATAAAGAGAGTGGTCAGAAGATGAGGAAGTGGAGACTGGTCAGATCTGGATAAGAAAAAACCAAGGGCTAAGGATCATTTCTAACCCAGCTTATTGGTGGATGGTGAGTCCACTGCTGAGAGGAACACCTGAGGAGAAGGAACAGTGGGAAGAAGGCAATGATGAGCTGCTAGGACTGAGAACTTAGTTTTCAGGGCAAGACTGCAGAGGGAATGTGCCCTGCCAATGCCTGGATCTTAATCCAGCTAAACAGACTTTAAAGTTGAGGATTTCAGAGCAGGAAGGGAATTAACTTGGGTTGTTTGAAGTCACCGAATCTGTGGTAGAGTGTGACAGAGGCAACAGGAAAACTACACAGACCCTCATCTCTTTTGCCCAAGTTCCCAGTTATGGGTTCCTGTGGCATTACTGCCCCATCCATGATGCTCCAGCTTTGTTTCCATCCCTTGCCTACACTTCTTGAATCAGAGCTCCTTCTTGCTCTCATCCCTGTCCCTCAGTCCTGTCTTTGGGTTTTGTTTTCATCACCGGCTTTCCCAGCAAATGATGTGAGTTCCTTGATGAAGGGAATGTCCCTTGCTGAAGGCCCTTCCTTCATCCACACTGAGTGTCTTGATTCCCTTGGTCCCCAAGCTGGGTTGTTTCAGGGAAACAATTCATCACATCTCTGTAACTTCTTGACTTTCCAGATCTCCTTGGTATCTTCTTAAGTATCTGTCATTGGATCACAGAAGATCTTCAGCCTCACGGCTCCCTCCTGTGTAGTTAGACACTGTCTCATTTATGAAAGGATATTAAAATTGATTCCGTCTCAGTTTTGTCTTTGTGTGAGAACAACCAGATCGATGGGCCATACTTGCACCTTCTGAAGGGAAGTGTTTGCTTACCAAGCAATGTTCGAAGTTGCGGTTTCCAAAATTGATAGGTAACTCTTGTATCATTCCCTCATCTCAGCATGAAATTAACGAGGTGGGGGAAAGATATTGAAGGGGATCTCTGGGAGAAAGTTGGATTCTTTGGGGCTTTCTTCTCCCTCAACTCTGTGCCTGAGTGGATGAGAGGATTTTTTTTTCATTTTAAGAGGCTTATTCTTTTGAACAGTCAGGGTGTACCATTTGAGACCTGGGGAATCTAAATGCTGGTGAGGAGAACAGAATGCCTGAAAAGACAGAGCATCAAAGAAATGACATCTCTCCCAAAAGCACAGCAGAGATGCTCAAGGCTCTTGTAGACCTGAGTGAGCTCTGTGAAAGTCAGTGGTCCATGTATCGTTTCAATTTCTTCCTAATAGCCTCTTCCAAGAGAAATATAACTCCAACCAAAGAAGGGGACCCTGAGATGCATAGGCTTGAGGAGCAATTTTCATGTTGGCAGAAGAGAGGGAGGTCATTGGGGGAGTGCTGGTGGAGGACCAAGCTTTATTTCAGGACACTTTGTCTCCAAGAAGCTACAATAGGTCCAGTTGAATCTCTGAAGAAATCATCCATACAGCCAACCTCAGGGAATCTTCTTACAGATGGCCCAGTTAACTACCAGAGTCCTCACAGTTATGTCAGAAGCCTCACCCAGCTAAGAGCTGCCTTGAGTCTCTTTAAACTTGAGCTTCTCCACAATATTAGACATGGTAAGCGTACGGCAACTCACAAAGCTGGAGAGAATGCATTTTTGTTTTACTGGATGGCCAGGGACACCATACCATATTCTGGATATGAAATGTCACCACAAGGGCTCATGTGTGTATAGCTTGGTGTTCAGATGGAGGTGCTATTTGGGGAGGTTTTAGAAACTTTAGAAGGTTGGAGCCAGCTGGAAGAAGTAGATCACTGGAGATAGCCGGTGACTGGCCCTTTCCTGTCCCTCTGTCTGCTTCCTGTCTGCCATGAGCTGGTCACTTC
The DNA here is from genome assembly GCF_000151885.1 of Dipodomys ordii. Taxonomy (NCBI): domain Eukaryota; kingdom Metazoa; phylum Chordata; class Mammalia; order Rodentia; family Heteromyidae; genus Dipodomys; species Dipodomys ordii. Next base: position 9,404,097 of record NW_012267272.1, on the reverse strand, counting down.
TTCTCCACCATTCACTCCCGTTACCATAAATAATGCCCAGGTGTGTGGGGCCATGAAACTGTGACCTGAAACCATGACCTGAAAATCTTCCCTCCCTTAAATTGTTTATGCCACACATTTCATCGCAATGATGCAAAAGTAACTTACTCAGGGACAAGAGCGCAAATTGAAAATGAAAACAAGGCAAATTAGAAAGGTTAATAACACAGAATTTGATATAGTAGCACCTTGGAATGGAAATAAACTAGTGATAATAACAGGCAAGTCTTTGGTGAGGAGATATTAGGGTAAAAGAAGAAAGGGAATTGGAGTGGGATGCCATCTAGCAATTCCACACATGTGTAGAGAGAAATGTCCAGCCAGGCAGCCAGCATGGGGAAGCACAGACACTGCAAGAAGTTCGTATGTCCAAGAGCCTGAGTGGATAAAGCATTGTTCCTTCAATGAAATTTTTAGTATGGACTGGGCTAAAAAGAGAGAGTTGCTTGTGTCCTTTTAAGTGCACAGGAATCCATAATGGAATGACGTTGTCTCAGACTTCAAAATACATGGCATATATTATGATATTTTCCTTTTGTTTTCTTTAATGCCCACCCAGGTAGTCAAATGCTAGTTAGCAGTGCTTCACATTCATTAAGACAACAAATATATTTCCTAATATCACCATTTTCATGTGGCAAGAGTGCATCAATAGGAATATTTAAAGTTTCAAGTAGATCCATAGGAAAAAAAGTATACAGATAATCTAACCAGAAGAAAACAAACAACACTTGTAATCCTATCACCTACCCATAGATAACTCACTAACATGTCCTGCTTTCAGCTACTTTTTCTGTTTCATTTTCTTTATGGACATTTAATTCTAGCTATAATATATTTTCAAGTATTTTTCCAACCTATTCTTTTTTTTGGGGGGGGGGGGTCCGGTCATGGGGCCTGAACTCTGGGCCTGGGCGCTGTCCCTCAGCTCTTGAGCTCAAGGTTAGCACTCTACCACTTGAGCCACAGCGTCACTTCCGGCTTTTTTTTTCTGCTTATGTGGTGCTGAGGAATCAAACCCAGGGCCTTAAGCATGCAAGGCGAGCGCTCTACTACTGAGCCACCTTCCCAGCCCTCCAACCTACTCTTTTTTAATGCCATTATATATCATCTTTAAGATTAGTTTTGAGAAAGGAGGAACAATACATCTTTGGTCAGCAAAGAAATATTTTTATTAACATATATAGAAGTATGAGGCCTGGAAAAAAATGTATCTAATTGTTATAAACTTTTACCCTTTGCATGAATTATATCTGGGAGACTCATCTCTCAGAGGTCATGATCTCTTCTCTTTGTACCTCATGACACCCTCCAAATTATTTTCACCTTTTTCCTCCTCAAATTTGGGATGCCTTCTCAGCCAGAAATTTCATCAGGCTCTCTCTTCCATGGACCTTGGGTTTAGACTTAGTGTCCTAAGTCTGTGAAGGTAGTGAATAGAAGGACCAGAGGTGAGCATGAAATTGCCCAAAGGGTGTGAATGCAAAGTGTGACAAAAAAAAATCCTCTGGTCCACTGTCTAATTTTAATGGTAGTGAAATCGTTATCGTGCTAATATTGGCCAATTATTACTGAAGACTTGTATTAAGCTGCACAATAATAGAAAGCTCTGTGTTTTTTTTTCCTTCACATCTTAGTAAAACCCCATGTTCTAGAAATGAGGGAGAAATAGTGAGACTAAAACTTCATCCTGACACATGACTGTTTCTGCTTTTTTTTTTTCAGTAATTCCAATCAAGATGAAAACTTTGTGAAAGATGGTCAAAAACTGTAAGGGCCACGGTTAGTGAAAGCAGGAAACATTTTCAGTGATGTGAAAATATGCAAAGGAAACACAACTCAGCAGAGAAGTCATACGGTAAGTCACCTAGGAACCTGTGGAATATTTTTATGGCGGTGAACTTGGGAATCACAAGCTCTCCCAGGCCACAGATGTGATGGTTTTACTGTGTGGTGCTTACTTTCCACTTGTTGGTCAACAGTGCTACATGGGAGGCAGAAGCAGGGAGGAAAGGTATTTTCATCTTCTTCCCCTGATAGGGAGATTTAGTTCCTCCTCACCTTTCCAGTGACTGCCAATTCCTTCTAACTAGGCCAGAAATAAAGATTCCTGTTCCCTCTTCCTCAAACACACACACACACACACACACACACACACACACACACACACACACACACACACACACACACAC
>NW_012267272.1:9390412-9401816 GCF_000151885.1 Dipodomys ordii | reverse complement strand
ACACACACACACACACACACACACACACACACACACACACACACACACACACACACACACACCTCCCAAAACCTCCAACAATGCCATAACCTTGAAGGGCATAGAAAGCAGAAATATCAAGGAAGGCTTATTAACCTAGGAACCAGAAGGATAATTAAAAGTTGATGTTAAATACTTTAAGAATGTTTATTCCATAGGGAATATCCCAGCAGGGCTGAAGTTGCAGAGAAGTAGCTGGGAGGTGGAGAAGGTGGCAAAAAAGAATGTGCCAAGAGAAGTAATTGCCCTCTAGGGATTACTTGGCTCTGAAAAGTCACACCAGCTCAGGCTGACAGATAGCGTCTTCCCTCCCAAGAAGACAACAGAGGACAGTTTCAACGACTTCCTCACAAATGGACTATTCCCTTCCAAAATGAGACCTTGGAGGAAAGTGAACAGTGAGCCTCCGTGAGTCTTCACAGAGGTAAAGAGAAGAGCAGAGACAGTCAACTCTCCAGGACAGCCGGGTCTCTCCTCGGATCCTCTAGTGTGTCTTCCGTGCTAGTTAGAGGTACTAACTGAAAATGCCTGTCGTGACCTCTGTGATGCCACAGGGTGTGTCCAAGGCCCTCCATAGAGCGCTCCTGCTCAGTCATCCAGTCCACGGTGTCATGGTATGTCAACATATGCAGATAGAGATTTAGGCAACTACAGAAAGCAGGTCAAGAGGGAGTCAGCCACTTTCTTGTTATTGGAACATAATTCATTATGATGGAAACATAAAGGGATATGATAGGTTTGAGATCCAAAGACAGTTGAACGCTTCATCTTCTCTTCAAAGACACAGTGGTGAGTGGACATTTTCAGCTGTCAGGGTACCAATTCCTTTTACACCAATATAGGTTTAATCTCTGATCTGGTGGGAAATGTAGTGTGTGTGGCCTGTTCCATCTCAGAATTATTACGGATTGAATTGGAAGATTTCTCATTTATTAGCAACGTTCTTCAGATTTAACCCTGATGGTTTTTTTATTTCTATGGCAATGGCCCACTTTGCTAATTTGTAGTCTCTGTTTTTTGGAACAGCTGGTCTACTGGCACCTCTCAAAAGTGGTGTGTGTGTGTTTGTGTGTGTGTGTGTGTGTGTGATCCAGTTTTTTTATTTTGAAATTCCATTACTCTTGGTATCTTATTACCTACAATCGCTAGCTATGCAAATTAGAGGAATCCAAAAAGCAGAATGTGTGTACCCTCTCACTCTATTTTAAACTACAATTTATGTTTATTCATTTATAGCATGTCTTGAGAACAGAAAGAAATCCAAAGTTTCACCAACTCTCACTTGCTCATTCTGTGGATGAAGAAACCATGCCTTCAAATTTTACCCAGTTTACAAAATAATAAAAGTGGATTTTTTTCATTCAAGCTAAAAACCCAGGTTGTCTTATCTTACTATAACTTCAACCACATTTACATTTCCCAGATATAAAACCATTGTTTCCTTAGTTCTATTTTTATTTTCTACATACTTGCCTGCTTGTTGACACGCCTAGACTTGGTGCCTCTAATTCTCACAGTGATGCCCGAGTTTCCTCTGGAAACTGTCTAATGGGGAGAGAATGACCCCATTCTCCACCTTCCCTCACTACCCTGAGCTCCTAGAGAGGAAAACCTGACATATTAGCTGACCTCTGAAGCCCTTGTTCCTTCTACCACCTATACCCATTCATCACTCACTGAATCTAAGCAGGTTAGTTTGGTTGTTTTTTTTTAAAGCTAGTTTAGGTAATAGAATTTATTGAAAGATTTATGACCCACAATCTGCTTACGTTGTGAACTTCAAAGCACCTGTTCATATTGTTTCCTGTTCTCATATCACAGGACAAGACTGAGCTCCATGCTGTGGAATTGCTGAGTATAGAAATGATAGCCACTTGGGCTTTACCTAATATTTTCTTTCAAGCCCCGGTACAGGGACTTGAACTCATTGCCTGGGCACTGTCTCTGAGCTTCTTTTGCTCAAGGCTAGTGTTCTACTACTTGATCCATAGCTCTACTTCTGGCTATTTTGCTAAGCTACAAATAAGAGTCTCATAGACTTTCCTGCCCCAGATGGCTTCAAATCATGATCCTCAGATCTCAGTCTCCCAAGTAGTGAGGATTACAGGCATGACCCACCAGTGCCTGGCAATGTACCAAATATTTTCTAGAGCTCATTTCTATTAATACATTAACTGATATAAGTCAAAATACTGTGACAAAGGCATTATTTTAGTTCACAAAATTCAGATGAAGAAACTGGGGTACAGGAAGTTACCTGCCCAGAGTAGGTAACCAAGAGGCAAGCTGGAATTTCCATATCTTGACAGCACATTCAGAGTTTTGTTTCTCACTACAGAAATACGTCCATAAATAAGCAAAGCACCTTCCTCAGCCTTCTGCCTATGATTATTCAAGTTCCTCCAACTTCAGACCACAGTGCTCCGGAACAGCTTCTCATCTCTCACTGATGGCTGAATGAGAGCTGAGAGTAACAGTAAAGACTTGAGCCTTGCTCCAGCTTGCTCCTTGAGACCTGGGAAAGTCCCCTGACCCTGTTTCTTGGACTCTTGAAATGAAAGGGAGGAAATGCTGTGCCTCTGTGGTTCTTTTGATTTCTGGCTGTTTGACTGCATTCTGGAGGGATTCCCCAATCTCACACCAATTCCAATTGGGGAAGATTCTGTAACTAGTCTAAGGTGCAGATCCAAATCGAGCTGGGCTGACACAGGAAGCAGGCTTTATGGGCAACCATAGACTTACTGGGAAATACTCAAAGTGCTAGGCTCCAGCTCCCTGATCTCTGAACCTACACCTATCTCCATTACTGAGGGCCCAAGGCCTGATTCTAACCTGAGAGGTTTCTACAGTGACACATTCTAGCCACTACAGGGAAGGGCGTGAAGGGAGGCTAGCAAAGCCTGCTCTGTCTAGTAATTCCCTCCATCCTTCCACTCATTAAGACTGGAGCCACTGCTTCCAGCCCAGAGAAACCTAAATAGGATTATGCTTTCCAGTTCTCTGTAATTGATGTTGTGGCTTTGCTCAGTCTGTCCTAATGCTGTGCATTACATTTGTCCTCTGTTGAGTTAAACAGTTACACAAACATGCTCCCATTGGCTTCCCACAGAATTGACCAAGGTCCTTTATCTTAATTTCTCATTTGAGTCTGTGCCATTGCATGCAAATTCTTGACATTTCAAGGCAGTTTTTTCCTAAAAGTATATTTGGTGGAGGGCTGAGAAGGTGGCTCAGTGGTAGAGTGCTTGCCTTCCATGCCTGAGGCCCTGGGTTCGATTCCTCAGCACCACATAAGCAAAAAGAAAAAAAAGCCGGAAGTGGCGCTGTGGCTCAAGTGGTAGAGCGCTAGCCTTGAGCTGAGGGACAGTGCCCAGGCCCAGAGTTCAGGCCCCACAACCGGACCCCAAAAAAAAGTATATTTGGTGGAAAACATAGTGCTTACAATACTCAATATATTTCATAAGTGATTCCATCAGTTTACTAAGTAAATACTTGGAGGACGAGAAATATACCTAGAGATGACACTGCTACTAAGAAAAAGTGATGGCATTAATTGACACTAGAAGCACTTGGAAAGGGAGACAACATTGTGCCCTTTAGCTGAGAAAAGACAACTCACATGAGTCGAAAAGATTAAGATTTCCACCACTTCATGTTCAGTAGTAACGCGACTGTCTTTATTAACCAAATGTTGTGACTACACTAGAGTTTATTCATTTGTTTAAGCATCTAATCACATGTAATGCACCATATAAATTTCATGTCATTGAGAATTAAGAAAGATCTACAGGGGAAATTTAATTCTAAATGTCAAACTGAATGAAGCAAGTACTGTTTCTGTTCTTCATAGTCCTAAATGCAATTAAATTTAGTCTATGTCCCTAGTTAAATTGTAAGACTCAAACCAGCAGTTAGTCATATTTCTATCTTTCTTGCTTATAGATGGGCAAAAAAATGCCTAATGCCACCAATGGCACAGAGCAACATCCTAATAGACATTCATCTAAATGACATTTTCTTTCTCTGTATGCATGGGTGAAATAAAAATGATGTGACATTATTTCTTCTAGGCGGTTCCCTGGACTAGACTTTATAAGAAGCAAGAAGAACAGATTCCAGGCTCAGGAAATGACACCAAGGAATTCCAGGAATACCTTACTGCTCCTGAGTGTTTGATTGTAATACTTAAATCACTCTACCCCACACTAAAGAGTCCTTACTTTTGTTCCTACTTTTCACATCATATTTTCTTACCTGTCTCTCTCTGTCTTTTTTTTTCGTCAGTCATGGGGCCTGAGCTCTGGAGCTGGCCACTGTCCCTAAGCTCTTCAGCTCAAGGATAGAACTCTATCACTTGAGCCACAGCACCACTTCTGGCTTTTTCTCCTTATGTGGTACTGAGGAATCGAACCCAGGGCCTCATGCATGCAAGGCAAGCACTCTCCCACTAAGCCTCTCATTTTTGTAGCTTCCTTCTCCACTCTATCTTTCTCTTTAATTTTCATTTCTTTTCCTTGCCATCTAACAAAGCTTCTTCTATTTTCCCACCCACTTTCCTTCTACACTGACCAGTCCCCTCCTACATAATTATAGATGTTCAGGACTCTAGACATAAAGGGATGGTCAAAGCAAGACTTCGTCTTTAAGGATCTCATGGTTTCATGTCAGATCCAAATGTCCATTTTCTCCAATGTCTTCATTATGTTCTCCATGACCACTTAGGTTAAAAGACCAAGTCCCAGCTCCTTTTCCAATCCTAGACGTAATTCAAAAGTCAAAGAGAGAACCCTTTGCTTGATTCTCTTTGCCTCTACCTCCCTCTTTCCTGGACACCAGATCACCTGATCCATGAGGAGGGACAACATGACCTGGGTGAGTGAGTTTGTCTTAACAGGTATCTCCAGTGACAAGCAGACCTAGGCTGGACTCTTTGTCCTGTTTGGTACCACCTGCCTGCTGACTGTGCTAGGCAACGGGCTCATCGTGCTCCTGATCGGATTGGATTACCAACTCCACCTCTGCTGCACATCCAGGGGGGTCCCTCAGATGCTGGCACACCTCCTCCTGGAAAAGAAGACCATCTCCTTCACCCGATGTGGGACGCAGCTCTTCTTCTCTCTGGCCCTCGGAGGGACAGAGTTCCTGCTGCTGGCTGCCATGGCCTATGACCTCTATGTGGCTGTGTGTGACCCCTGCCTTACCTGGCAGTGATGAACCCCAGGCTCTGCATGGCACTCGCAAGTGTCTCTTGGAGTGTGGGTATGGCTAACTCCGCCGTGGAGACAGCAGTCACCATGCACCTTGGGCACCTGTGAGCACAACGTATTAAACCACGTGGCCTGTGAGACACTGGCGCTCGTCCAGCTGGCCTGTGTGGACATCACTCTCAACCAGGTGGTCATAGTGGTTTCCAGTGTAGCACTTCTATTGGTGCCCTGCTGCCTGGTCTCTCTGTCCTATGCTTACGTTGTGGTTGCCATCCTGAAAATCCGATCCACTCAGGGATGCCGCAAAGCCTTTGGGACTTGTGTGTCACACCTCACCGTGGTCTCCATGTCTTATGGGATGGCCCTTTTCACCTACATGCAGCCCCGCTCCCAAGCGTCAGCTGAGCGGGACAAGGTGGTAGTACTCTTCTATGCTGTGGTGACCCCCATGTTGAATCCACTCATTTATAGTCTGTGATGGCTGCCCTCAGCCGGCTGATGAGGAGCTCGGATGTGAAACATTAGCCTCGCTTAGCAAACAGGGAGCACTGGAGTTGAGATGCTCTCATGACATAGAGACAGACAAGCAGATAGAGACAGAGAGTCAGACAGACAGACAGAGTCTGCATACCACGGAGCAGGTGCAAGATCACTGCTGCACTGTGTTCTTTTGAAGTGATAGAGAAGTGAGATTTTCATCTCCTGATTTCACACTGAATGGCAACATCTTAAAATTAAATATACCCTACAGAAAGTTAAATGAATGATACTCATTGTTTTAAATGAAAAAAAGGGGAAAAAACTGATGTACAAGCATATTTGAAATAAAAAGGAAAATTGCTTCAGAAGTCAGGGTAGTGTATGAAGTGTATAGTAAGAGAGATTTCCTTGATACAAGGTGTACGTGTGTATCTACCATGTTTCTGTAGTTACTGAGAAAAGAAAAATAAATAAACCGTAAGCGACAAAACTGATGCTGCCCGTAGGGTCAAACAGGCCCCAAGTCAGAAGTAAAAAGGTCATATGAGTCACACAGGGTCTGACTCAATTCACCAGGGTGAGGAACTCACATGGAGATCTGGGCCAGAGTCAGAACTGGGGTCCCCACACCCCTGGTGACTAAGGCTGGGCTGTGTGTGAGACATGTGGGCTTCACTTCACTTGTTCCCCTTTCCAACATGCAGAGGAGGCAAACGGCAAGTCATAAAGTCACATACTCAGAACTTCAGCCGAATAGCTTTCTACTCACTCAATCAGATCCAAGGTTACCCTCCAGTCGCAGTTAAAGAGGCCTTTAGAATACATGCTGGACATGAAAACATTCAGGTGACCCCACGTGATCAAAGGTGAGGCAAGATGTTCACTAAGGAAAGAATCCTGTTTCCCACTGCATAACACACAGTGCCTGAATTCTAAACATCCCAGACCTTAGAGGAAGGCAGTGATGATTTTATCCTAACAAATACTTCAAAAAAAACTCTTTAAAAACAGAATCAAACATCTCTTACCTTCATATTGTATCTCTCTTGCTTGTCTTACCCACAAAAGCAAACAAACAAAAAAAGACAAATTGAGAATAATTCATACTTGCATCAATATGCCTAAATAACTAGAGCACTCATGTGAGATTCTCTGCTTATAGACTCTCATAGCTTTAAAATCCCTCTTAACAATGGCCTTCCTGGGTCCCAGAGGTGCTTTTTCCCTAGATTCTCTTCTTTTTTATTAGACTTTAGGAGCTTCTGGATGGATGTCTATCCCCTTATTTCCTCGATGACCCACTAGTTATTCAACCAGGCACATTGCAATTGTCATATGCAAAATTTTTTCTTTATTTTGTAACTGACTTCTAGTCTTAGTTCATTGTGTTCTGAAAGAAGACAAGGGGGTATTTTAAATTTCTTACATTTGTGAAGACTTGCTTATCTGTTTTGGAGAATGTTTCAAGGGTTGCTGAGAAGAATGTATGCTGCACAGCTGCTAGACTTTAAACCACAAACATGAAAAATATGTTGAATTTCCTATCATTTTGTTTGAGACTTTTTCTAATCTTCATTCACTAATAAACTAGTCTAGTGGGATTTATTCTTTTCTGCTTTTTCCTGGTTGCATTAATCATCTTCTGTGTAGGATTCCATTGTGTATCTTCTGCAGTACTCCTTCAGTATCAGAATTCGTTTAGGTATTATTATTATAAATGTCAATGGTATCCCTAAGTTATTAGAAGGACATTAACCTAGGTTAGTTCTTTCAGGAATTGAAATATATCATGAAGATCCTTGCTTGCATTTAGAACTTCTATTGACAATTCTGCTGTTAGTCTGTAAATTTGTCTTTTGTGTGTTTTGCTACTTCTCTCTTGCTACTGTCCTTTCTTTGCATTTAATGCTTTTACTATAATATGACTAGGGAGGTTTATTTTCTATTCTAGTCTGTTTAGTGTTACTAAAGCTTCCAGTAACTGAATAGCTTTCTTTTTTCTTTTTCTTTTCTTTTTTTTTTTTGTTGGTCATGGGGCTTGAACTCTGGACCTGGGCACTGTCCCTCAGCTCTTCAGCTCAAGGCTAGCACTCTACCACTTGAGACACAGTGCTACTTCTGGCTTTTTCTGCTTATGTGGTGCTGAGGAATCAAACCCAGGACCTCATGCATGCAAGGCAAGCACTCTCCCACTGAGCCACCTTCCCAGCCCCCTGAATAGCTTTCTCTTAATCAAAATTAGGGACATTTTTTTGCTTTTATTTCATGTAGTATATTTTCTATACTTTTAGGTAGTGTTTCTTCTTTTATGCACATGTCTCATTGGTTTAGTCTTTTTAAATTTTTCTTAGCATTTTTCTATGTTCTTATTTAATTGATCTAACTTTTTCTCTAACTTTTATCCCTTATATTCTTTTCAGTTGTTCCATTCTATTAGAAAAGTTTTCTGCCGAGTTTCTTTTCTCTACAATAATTTGGTTTGAATTAAGAACTTGATTCTTGTTTGGCTGTCCTGCTCAAGTGTTACTCTACCACTGAAACCACACCTCCAGCCATGATTTTTGCTGGTTCTTTTGGAGACAGAGTCTCGTGGGCTGTTCTGCCTAGGTTAGCTTTGAAACACAATCCATTAGGTCTCAGCCTCCTGAGTAGCTAGAAATGCAGATGTGAGTCACTAGTGCTCAGCTGTCAACTGACTTCTTTATTGGGTTATTTAATTTTACAATCCAGGATTTGTTTAATTTGGGGGTGGGAGGAATTTCTATGTCTTTACTGAATTTCTCTTTCACATTCTATATCGTCTTTCTTATTTCATTCAACTGTTTATCTGTAACCTTTTTGAATTCAAGTAGTGTATATATATCCTCTCTTTTTTTGGGGGGGGTCCAGTTGTGGGGCCTGAACTCTGGGCCTGGGCGCTATCCCTCAGCTCTTCAGCTCAAGGCTAGCACTCTACCACTTGAGCCACAATGCCACTTCCGGCTTTTTTCTTTTTGCTTATGTGGTGCTGAGGAATCGAACCCAGAGCCTCATGCATGCAAGGCAAGCGCTCTACCACTGAGCCACCTTCCCAGCCCCACATATATCCTCTCTTTAATTGTGTTGGTCAATCTTATTCTTTTGAAGTCATTTTTTTTGAAAATTCATCCACTTTACTATTATTCAAGTCTTTTACTGTGTAATTGTTGACTTTTGCTGGAGACAAGTTGTATTTTTATTGTTGTTTGTTTTGTTTGTTCTTGTTTCTACATCAGGAGTTACATGTCTGAGGCCAAGTCATATTTGCTAATTTAATTCTTTCAGTTGAAATAGTCTCCATGTTCAGGCAGGACAGTGTAGGAGCCAGGTTGAGGTACTGGGCCTGGGGCATGGCTAGTATCTAAACATTTATTCACCCTGTGGTCTAAGTGCTCAGCCCGATCAGCACTGCTCAGAGCAAGGTTTAACCAGCTTCCATTTCATATGGAGAAATCAGTTGTCCTCTTCTAAGCTGTTTTCACTATAGAAATGTCCTTTCTTTATGTAGTTGGAGCTGCTGTTGGCTGCAGGAAGCTTTATGACTTAGGAATTAGATACATCCCTACTGATTTATGTCTCTGGGGCAAGCTTGCATCCAAGGTGACCCCTCAAATGCATTAGTGTTGGGGTAATAGACAGAGCACTAAGTTCTTTTCTGGCTGAGGTGTACTGAGGCACCCATTCACCCTACCTGCTGCTCTCAATGCTCGGCAGCCCGCAGCTAGAAGTTTCCCTACCTTTGTGGAGGAGGAAAGTTTCTTGGTTCTGATGATCTTGATTTGCTCCTTAGCAGGGTTTTCAGGCCCTGACTGCCAGTTCACTTCCCTGTGAGGGAACAAGAATAGACTTCTGTTCTGACAGCTGGGTTTCAGGGCTCTGACCCACCTAGCAGTTAACACAAGCATCCAGGAGAAAGATTCTAAGAGCTGAATCTTCAGACAGCTACGGGCTCAGTGTGTTCTCTCTACCCTCGCTTCAGGTAACAGGGCTCACTTCAGGCCAGAGACTATGAGGCCTCCCATTGCCAGAGTGCTCTAGGCCGCTGAATCAGCTCCCTGAAGCTTAGATTTCCCTACAGGACCACATCAGACCCTCTTTCTCTCCTTGACCACTTGCTGTGGCCATCTTTCACATAGACTCTAGAGCAGGGTGTTCTAGGACCTCCCCCCAAATCATGAACGCTCCTTGTTTTGTGGCCCAAAGAGTAGCTCAGTCTCCAAACAATAGACACTCTCCCAAAAGGATGCTTGTAGTATTGCCTTCTGAGCTGAGGAGTGACACAGTACCTTTCTTCACTGACGCTAGCCTCCAATACTGGAGCAATCACTGTCTCACAAATCCCCTCGCTGGAGTTAAGTCTTGTAAGAGATGTGGGCTTATCTTTGTAACCGGAGTTGTTAGTCTGCCGCCAAGGCCATATGTTTTACCTTGTGATAATATGTCTAGCTTCCCACTCATCTCCCCATTCTGGGAAGCTGGAGACAAGCTTGGAATTGTTTGCCTCTTTCTTCCGTCCTCTCAGTCTTTCTGTGATTTTCTGCTATCTATTTCATGATGCTTGATCCTCTCCCTCTCTATCCCTTGACAATAAGACCTCTCCTGTCTCAATTGACTCATATTCCTTGTATAAAAATGTTTATAATAAACCATTTGGCACTTATAATAAACCTGTTAGCACTTCCTTTAGAATGAAATCTCAGCACAAGAGACTCTGGAGAAAAAAAACCTGGGAGCAGTTAAGAAAATACGATTATTTTTCTGAGGACTCTACTTTTACTTTCATGAAGTATAGCTCTTTGGCTTCTCCAATCACCTAGATTAGGTAAAAAGTTTTTAAGAAACTGCTTCTCATGATGATATTTTTTGTCAGTCAATTCACCAACTGTATTGTAAAAGTTGTCAAGACCAAAATAAAGTCACTTTTTCCCAACTAAATGGAGTTAGGACACCCCTGCATATAATTTCTTGATAACAAACCACAACCAATGTTCTCAGAAACACAATTTTGCAGTTAAGCCACTCCTAGCAGAACACTCAGAAACAGCCAGTCCTAAGTACAACCTTAAAGTAGTCTCAGTAAACCACAACCTTGCTGCCATTCACTCCTGTTAACACTGTCTCCTAGCAACCATCAGTACACACATTGACACCTGCCATGAGCCCCTGTAACCAAAGAACTTGTGTTTGGAAATAACCTGCATATAGTTATTGTTGCCTCTAAAAACTCCTTCTTGCTTCCTCTTTCCTGAATATGGTCATGGTCCTCTGTGGCCTTGTATACTCCAAGTGTGCAATCAACTGTCATTTTCTGTGGAAACGTTGCTCTGTGAGTTGTTGTTTTAGGTTGTCATAATACAGTGGTTTTGCTTAGAAACTAGAGTTGAGACAACCAAGGGGAAAACACTCTCTAGTTTTCAATTTGGTAGAAGTCAGAAAAGAGTAATAAAAGAGATAAGATCTGTAGAGATTTCTTTCCGGTTCTTTCTCTTGGCTTCAGTAAGAAAAGAGTCCAGGTGATAAATTCCATATTCTTACTGATGCTATGGGATGTACATTTCCCTTTCACACACCTAAAGCAAAGATTTCAACTACTTTGTTGAACTTGATGGTCAGTCTATTGACACTGAGAGGACTTTGCAACTGTTTTCTTGTATAACTTT
>NW_012267272.1:9338481-9386457 GCF_000151885.1 Dipodomys ordii | reverse complement strand
GAGGAGGAGGAGGAGGAGGAAAAAGAAGAAGAGGAGGAAGAGGAAAAAGAACAAAAAGAAAATGCAACATAATCTGACAATGGGAAAAGTACCATTTTTCAATATGTGGTAAACTGGTAAATAGCAAATGAGGATGAGAAAGCCTTGGACAATTGTGGAATTCCTCTAGAGAGGGGACCATCTATGTAGCTTGCTAGGGATATTTAAAGGGGCCAGGCATGGCAACTCATCCTACATAAGAGACTGAAATCTGAGAATCATGGTTCAGAATCAGCCAAGGCAGGAAAGTCTGTAAGACTCTTATCTCCAGTTAGCTACCAAAAAGCCCAGAAGTGAAGCTGTGGCTCAAGTGGTAGAACACTAGCTTTGAGTGAAAAAGCTAAGGGAAAGTGCCTAGGCCCCAAGTTCAAGCCTACCCCACCCGCCCACCCCCCAACACAGAATAGAATAGATAGAGAATAGATAGAATTCTGGTAGATGACTGAAGAGAGCAAGAGCATGTTCCTCTTGAGTGGGGGACTTCCAGAAGCCTAGGGAGAATTTAGAGAAAAAGGTGTGGCCAGGAAGAGTGGGGAAACCAGTTTGAGGAGAATGGTTAGAGCAATGATTTCCTTTCGAGACTCAAGGCTAAAGAACCTGTGTTGGTAGGGCCTGGAAAACACAGCCAAGACATTCAGAGGTAATAAGAAGATAGCAGAATTCTTGTTAGGGATCCAGGCCTATGGACCCTGGAATCCAGATGCTGTCCTCTTCCTCTCTACCAGGCTTGTTAACCAATAGAACAAAGCAAAACAAGCTCCCTTGCTCAGGTGTGTGTGGAAAGAGGAAATCAGCTGCCCAAAATTCAATCTCCTTTAAGTCACTACAGTTTAAGCCAGCTACAGTTTATGGTGGGATCCAAAGTCTCAAAGGCTGACAAGCTACAGGATGCAGACTAAAGACTCTTTAGATCATGGAGAAATATTACAAGTAAAATTTAATGAGTGGTTCTTGATCTTGAGAATTGAATAAAAGGTGGAACTGGATAAAGCGCCTTCAACTTCCTTTTTGTTTTGTTTTAATGTGAGAAGATACTACACCCCATGAGTAACACTGCGAAAACAAAAATAAACAGAGCTTTCTTGGTGTTTGCCCTCAGTGTCATCTACAATAACAATCTGCATGTGAGCTCATGCCACATGTTAAAAAAGTAAACTTCTGACTAGACAGGTCTCATCCCGGTGTGGGGAAGAGGTAGCACTTGTTTCTCTGGTGTTGATTCACCAAACAGAATCTGAATTTTACCAGAGGTAGAAGCCTGGGAAAGACAGAACTTTTTGTTTGTTTTCATGTTATTCGGGGAGAATAAACTCAAGCATGCTGGCCCTGAGAGAAAAATCTCAGAGTCCAAGGTCACACCATGAGCAGTGGCCAAGTCCAAAGTCACACTGTGATACAATGGTTCCATTTCCTAAAGAACAAAGGGAGAGGAAAGAGGCAATGGGAACTAGAATTAAGAGCTACATTTGGGATTATATAATGATCAAGGGTTTGATAGAACCTTGTTCGGTGGACATCCTGAATAATCTTAGACCCATAGGAAGGGTACATCAGACCTTCCCCACACTCCCAAGAGGTCATAAACCCAATCCCTTCTATCCAAAATTCCATCTCCTGCACAAAGCATGCTTGGCTGTGAATACCTTAGACCACCAGCACCATCACAACATACATCCAAGAGATTAGCCCAGAGTTATTGACAGGCTCCAGGGTGTTTGGAACCTGGAGTTAGGTTATGAAATGTCATTTCATCCACATTTCATCACTTCTTTTGACAATCCTCTCAGAATACTAACCTCCCCTCCTCTCTCCACTAGAGCCCCATCCCCTGCTGTAGACTCCCAGCAGCCTCGGGTTGTCTCTTCCTGGCACCTTTACCCAATTTGTCACCCAGTTACCTGTAGGCTCAGACCCTCCACCCACCAGGTGTCCAATTCTATGAAGGTAGTTTTCTTGCCTTTAAAACTATGCGCTTAAAAATATTTATCAACCAGAGGGCTGGGATGTAGCTCAGTGGCAAAGCGCTTGCCTAGCAAGTGCAACGTCCTGGGTTCGATCCCCAGTACCAAAAAAGAAAAGACAAAAAAAATAGAGTTAAAAAAACCCAAACCAAAAAAAAATATTTATTAACCAGATCGACTCTCAAAGCAATCCATAGAACCTATAGATCCACTTGTAGAAATATATATATATATATATATATATATATATATAGTTTTACATTTTATGAAATACTTTTTTTTTTGGCCAGTCCTTGGGCTTGAACTCAGGGCCTGAGCACTGTCCCTGAGCTTCTTTTTTTTTTTTTGCTCAAAGCGAGGGCTCTACCACTTGAGCCACACTGCCACTTCTGGCTTTTTCTGTGTATGTGGTACTGAGGAATCGAACCCAGGGCTTCATGCATGCTAGGCAAGCACTCTACCACTAAGCCACCTTCCTTGAAATACTTTTTATAAGCCCTTTAGCAGTAAATTGTGATATTTTCTGCTGGTTAATGAGGATAAGTGTTTTAATAAACCTTCAAGACACCAATGAAATGCATCTGGGCAACTCCACCAGAAGTCTCTGGAACACCTAGCCCAGGATTTAAGGTCCATCATCTGATTTCCTATCCATCTCATGTGGTTGGTTACTGTTTTATCATGTTTTTTGTTTGTTGTCTATTTTTATTAATCTTATTGTTATTTTTATTATTATACAAAGAAGTTGCATCTAACAAAGCAGTTTATGAGCACAATGCATCTTTATTGATGTCCCTCCTTTCAACATTCTCTCCCATCTCTTCCCTACCCACCCCTTCCCTCACTCTTCTTAATTTGGTAGGATATATATTGGAACATTGTCTTCATTTCCCCCTGCTCCTGGTCTCCTCCTCATTCATCTACCCCTTTCCCTTGACCTCACCCTACTTCTTTCAAGTACTCTTTTCCTTGAGTTTTATTGTGTTGGACTTTGATTTTGGACTTCTAAGGCATTATACTATTTGAGATCTCCATTGAATATACTATGTTACAGTTAATACATTTATATACACTTCTTGTTATTTGCTGTTTAGTCTGGTTCGGTGTTTTGCAACAATCTCACTCTGTAACCTAGGCTGTCCTTGAACTTGTGATCTTTCTGCTGCAGCCTTCCAAGTGCTACATTTATAGCCTGCACCATCATGCTTAATTTAATCTGCCCTTCAAGGCATTCTTGGTCTTTCTGTGGTTTTTTCCTAAATATAATCACTCTATAAAGCAACTTTATACAACATGGTATATAAAAAGATGAAAGACAATAGTATATGATATTTAGTGACTCTTCATTTTCCTATGATACTTTCCTCCTTTCCCCTTTCTTCAAAGAAAAAAAATGTCTGTTCTCTCATTTCTCTCACCTCTTCCAGCTGTTGTTAAAATTCTCCTTAGGTGGATTGTTCTTTCAGAACACCTGCAAGTGACCCTCTTGTGAGCAGTAACTCTGCTTCAGCATCATAACTCTTCCTTGTAGTGCTTTTCCTTTATCTCACACATATACTGTATGCTTGCCCTGCTTGAAAACTGAAAAAAGGGGTGTGTGTGTGAGAGACAGACAGACAGACAGACAGACAGAGACAGAGACACAGAGACACAGACACAGAGAGAGAGCAAGAGAGAGAGAGAGAGAGAGAGAGTCTGGGTGCTTTCTCTGAGCTTTTTTGCTCTAGGTTAGTGCTCTACCATTTTGAGCCACAGCACTGCTTCTGGCTTTTAATTGGTGTTTAATTGGAGATAAAAGTCTCGCAGACTTTCCTGCCTGGACTGGCTTTGAAGTGTGATCCTCAGATCTCAACCTCTTGAGAAGCTAGGATTACAGATGTAAGTACTAGTTCACCAGTACTAGGTGAAAATAAAAATTTTAAACATGACCCTAAAAAGTGGGGAAAATAAAAAAGAAAATGAATAATTGATCATCATTGGTGTCTAGAAAAGTCTTTGTGACACTCTGCTTTTTCTCCCTTCTTCATACCAAAGCAGAGACCAAAAATAATAAAAAAATAATAACATTAATTATGAAGTATTATAATTATTGTTTAAAAGCTATAATGACTACCACGCATGTGTCATGTTCAGAGCATGTGTTTCAGTTCTCACAATGATACTGACATAGCTACCTCATTTAACATATAAAAAAACAAGGCATAAAGAGTTAAATATACCCAGGGACAAGTAATATACCACATGACAAGTAAAGTTTTAGAAATTAAAGCACTCCCAAAAGTAATCAAAGAAAACCTGAATCCAGGGGAAAATATATCATATACTTATCTGGATAGATGTAGTATCAGGGAAATACATGCCTCCTAATGTTGAAGTACACAGTTAACAAGAGTCTAGCTAATAAAAAGCAAAAAAGAAATGTTTTTCTGGGCACACATACAGTTTTAAAAATAATAGCTGGGAGCCAGGCACCAGTGGGTCATGCCTGTAATCCTGGTTCCCTAGGGGGACTGAGACATAGAGAATCATGGTTCAAAACCATCCCTTGCAGAGCAGTCTACCAGATACCATCTCCAAAACAACCAGCAAAATAACAGGCTGAAGGCTTACCTCCTCACTAGGCAAACATACCAAATGAGACCAGGGTCCTGAGTTCAACTCCAGTACTGGCAAAAATTAAATTAAATTAAAACAGCCAAGAAATTGTGGGGAAAGAAGGTTCATGAAGAAAGATTAGTTGACCAGATACTCAACATTATAAACATAAACCAATTTAAAAGTTATAGGCATCGCACATGCTTCTACAAAGCAGTGGAACAAAATAGAAATTCTAGAAAAAGATTTAAATATATATATCTATACATTAGCACATAGTAAAGACACAGGAAGAGTATAATTATTAATACATTATTTAGTTAGTTAAGAGGAATAGACTAAACCAGCATGCAAGTTGATTTTTTTTTACTAGTTCTTAGAATAGAATACAGTACTTGTAGAAGGACATACTTAAAACTGATAATAATCCCACTGAAGAAAATGGGTAGCAGGGAGATTTTCTATAAATACTCTTCAATAAAATTTGTATTTTTCTATCGTTTAAATGTATCACCTGTTTTAGCAATGTTTACATTAAAACATAGATTTAGTTTATACTTCATGGTCATGTGCCCACTTACCTGCATTACTCTCATCCACAGGGAAATTGTTTCCACTCTCAGAGACCAAAATGTCTCATCAGGAATCAAGTTGCAAACCAGTCTCTGAAGGTCACACATTATGCCTTCTAGGAAAAGTGCTTAAGCCAACCTTGTAAACCCTGATCTCTAATTAAATTTTTAACAAAATTATTGCTCAAAAATTTACATAATAACTGGATTAAGTTATTTTAAAACTATTTTAGCATAGAATCTATTTGTCTGATTCTTTAAAAAAAACTTAACAAGTTAGTATTTAGACATAAAGGAGGTGAAATTCTTGCGTCTGCCTTTCTGAATAGAAAGTACAAATTTATTCAATGCAGATGTGACTTTGTTACATTTTGCTAGAGAGGAGAAAAGAGTTCCCAAAGACAATCTGAAAAAGGAGATAGTCACAATGTGTCTTTTTCCAGAAAAACAATAAATACTGGAGAAGTCTGGCTGCCACTCAGAATTTCAGAAAGGAGAAAAATCAAAGGCAGAACATTGGGAGTAATGAGGGAAGAAGTGAACTAGCACAAATAAATCTTCCAGTAATCTTCTAAAAATTACAACCAAAATTCCTGAGTTTGGCAAGAGAGAAAGAATCTCTGTAGGGCGGGGGATGATTAGAACTTGGGCTAGCCCCTGCCATACTGAACAAGAGTCTTCTGTAGACTGAATCGTGACCATTACACCATCCTCACCACACCACTGTCGCAGGTGCCACGTGGCTCACACCTGGAATCCTAGCCATGTCAGAGGCTGAAATCTGAGGACAGAGGTTTGAAACCAGCCCCGGGGCAAGAAAAGTCCTCGAAACTTATCTCCAATTAACCACAAAAAACTAGAAGTGGAGCTGTGTCTCAAGGGATAGAGCACTAGCCTTGAGCAAAAGGGCTTAGGGACAGTACCCAGACCCAAGTTTAAGTCCCAGTATCAGCAAACACACACACACACATACACACACACACACACACACACACACACACACACGTGTGCTTTTCCCCATCCATTGTCCAGTCCAGTTATAGACAATGACATTGTTTTTCTTCATTTCCCAATAGACAGCTGAGACAAGACAAAATAGTTCAGCAAGACTTTTAGCTTCAGCGTAACAGATAACAAAGGGAATTACAAACGTAAAAATAACACAAAATTTTATATTCTGAACTTCTTGGCAATACTGGCTCCTCTGGATTCATGTTGCTCCACGTTAATTGTATCCACAGCCAGGAACTGATCTGAGAAATGTTCCTCTCTCCTTCCCAGACTAGGAAGCCCATGGTCCAATCCAGCAGTCATCTGTCTATGAAGACTTCTCCATGGAGTTGAGCCTTGCTTCTATCCCTTTACCTGAGTCTCTTCTGCAGACCTAGATAAGGAAACCAGTTCAGCTAGGTCACCCAGAAACCCCTGGCCAGCAAGAGGAGCTGCCTGAGCCTGCCTCGAAACTTAAGATTGGTGGTGATGACGACATAAGGGTGGACAGACACGCACAGGTAGAGTACACTTTGCCACAGCCAGTACCACTCGCTCTCAGAGGAGACAAAGACGATGGCATCAGTGACCAGGGACATGAATGCTAGCGCATAAAGAATAAGGAAGGAGATGAGTGAGTACAGAGCCCTGTTCTGAGGCTGGACACCGGGCTCCTGTAGGCTGTAGGCATTGTGTTGCATTCTCTGGGTGTGCCGCCTAAGAGAGATGATCAACAACAAAATTGAGACCAGAAAAAGAAAGCAAGGAATCACCAACGTGGTGAGCTTCAGAGGCATGAAATAGTGGTTTTCCAGCCCTTTGTTCCACTCATTAAAGTCCATGTCCCCAGAGAAATTGGCCATCAAAAGTGCTTGATACACCATGTGGTTGCCCCAAAAGAAGAGCAAGGTGATGATGAAGGAGATCAGGAGGGAGCCCAGCAGGAGCCGAGGCACCAATCCTGGAAGTCGCCACTTCAACCAGAGGAAAACAGGGTGGGAGAAGTTAGCAACTTTGATGCAGAACACCACACTGAGCCAAGTACCAAACCAGAAGGTGGTGGAGTTGAAGAAATCCAAGTAGAGGCCAACCAGCTGGCGGGCAGCACTCCTGGAGTACTCCACCAGGTAGAGGAAGAAGAAAAAGCTGTTCACCAGCCCGACACATTGCTGGCAGAAGCGAGAGCCGCTCAAGCCAAGGAGGATGGTGTCCCACGGCATCAGCCGGCCACATCTCAGCCACTCCCTGCTCAGCGTCAGCATGATGAAGCTGTTGGCTAGGATCCCCAGGAAACACAGCAGGACAAAGACCAGCATGAAGAAGATGGTCAGTGGTGACTGCATGTTGGCCCCTCCTCTGATCTCCTCCGGGAGCCTGGGTGTCAGGTCTCCTCCCTGCCCCCACGATGGATCCTCACACTTGTTCCTGAAGGTGTGAGGATGGCCAGGTTCTGCACAAACCACGGTCCACCCAAAAGAGAGGACGCTTGAGAAAGGCACACTCCTGGATTAGAAAAGATGCAAATGTCCCCTGGGCTCAGGTATCACTGGGCGGCCAGCTGCCCCTCATTTGCCTGCCTGCTGCCACGGTGGGCACTGTGTGGATGAAGGAGATTGTTTTAGCCTCTGTAGCTGGTTCCATCCTGCTTCTTCCATCCTGGGGCTGAGCGAACACGCCCCTTCCGTGATAGGTATGTGTGTATTCTAAGCAAATGTGAGTTGTATGTATATGTACATGTATGTGCATGTATACACAGATGTATATAAGCAGCAGGGATAAGGAGATGCCTGTGGACATCTGCCTTCACGGATTGTCCTTGTCACACCTTATTCTCTCCTCCATGAGGAACTGTCCCTTGAAAGCCACATACTATAGTCCACCTCCCATTTCACGTCTCTTCTTAAATCCTTGATGGTGTACGTGATCAGTAATATGTTCAAGTGACTCTGAGTTTCCAGTGAGAGAACTGGTTTTCTGGTGGTGGTAGGGAGAGGGCACCTGCTTCTTACTGACTGTTGATGGGAGACACCCTGGGGTCCTGGGATCTTCCCTTCATCTGCCCAAGTAGGTTACTTAAAACCACCATTTACTTCTTCAGGCCAGCAGAGAGCATCTGCTAGCAAAGTGGAGCCTTCACAGAATCGTGACAATGGCAGTGCCTTACTGGAGCCATATTCTGTTGGCCAGAAGCCAGACACAGTCTCAGTCCATATACACCTGAGAGGAGAGGGTCTCACCACACCCTACGCTAGGGTTGAGCATCACAGGGCCCGTCTTAGATGGCTCACCACACTAAGAAACTGTGGTTTTTTAGGCTTAGGTGGGCTCCGCCCATCAATACCAACATTAAAAAAGAGATTCTCTACAAGAGCATGATGCAAAGCAAAACTCTTCTGTTGCAGTATGCCTGTCAACTCACATAGTTACTATTTTCAATTCTGTGCGTATTAGACATATTAAAATCCACTACCATCCTAGCAAGTTTCAAGTATGCATTATATACTTGAGTGTGTGCGTGTGTGTGTGTGCACATGCGTGTGCACGTGTGTGTACTAGAGTTTGAACTCAGGCTCACACTCTTGTTTGGCTTTTTGCTCAGGGCTGCCATTCTACCAGGAGGCCCACCCTCACTTCCAGCTTTTTGCTAGTTAATTAGAGATAAATAGTCTCTCAGATTGTGTCTGCTCAATCTGGTTTTGAACTGTGATCCTCAGATTTCAGCCTCCTGAATAGCTCAGGTTACAGGTATGAGCCACCAGAGCCCAGCCTTTTTTTAATTGGAAAATATTTCACTACCAATATCTTTAATTGAAGTCTATTTATGGGGCATTCATCCTCCAAAATGTACTCATCGTGCCTAACTGGAACTGTATACCCCTTGGCCAACAACTCTCCATAGCCTCCTCACCCCATCCTTGGCCACCAGCATTCTATTCTGCACATATGAATCTTACTCTTTTGGATTCCACATATAACTCATCAGATCAGGAGTATTTGTCTTTTTGTGTCTGGAGTGCTTCATCTAGAATAGTGCTTTCAAGGTTCACTCAAATTTCTACAGTTGGCAGGTCTTATTTTCAAGACTGAGTACATAGATGCTTATATAATCAACATGCATTCCTACGATTGATAGGTTCTCAGATTGCTTTCCTATCCTGGCCATTGAAAATGATGCTGCAGTGAAAAGGAACAGGCAGATATCCCTTTGAAATATTGGTTCCATTTCCTTTGGGTACATATATATGACTAGTGTTCTTTGTCCCTACATAAAAGCCATGTTGAAGCTTGGTTATGATTTGTTGATATTGGAAGGTACTGAAGATTGAAAGAGGTGATTAGGTCACTTGGAAGGATAATGGTCTGCTCATGCATGTGACTTCTCACTCTTTTTTTTCTTTGTCAGTTGTGAGGCTTAAACTCAGGACCTGGGTGGTGTCTGATGCTTATCAATTTTGAGTACCTTTTCCTATATCTGTATACTCTGCATGCACCATTTTCTGGGAAATGTCTAATCAGGTCCTTTGCTCACATTTCAATTAGGTTATTTAGGGGATGATTCTGCTGCCAAGTTGCACAAGTATATTTTGGAGATGAATCCCTTAGGTGTGGTTTATGATTTTTCTCCTCCATCATAAGCTACCTTTCTACTTTGCTGATAATTTCCGGGTCAAAGATCAGTTGACTGTATCTATGGGAACTCATTTCTGAACTCTTGATTCTGTCTTATTGGTCTATCGTCTGATTTTATGCCAGTATCATATTGTTGATTCTTTGGGCTTGGTTATGAAAACTGTATTATATTCCTTTGATTTTATGTTTTCTTAATTTTTTCTCATGTTCCTTACAGCCTCACATTTCAGGTTTTACAAACTGACTTCAACAGGGTGACACTAACATAATCAACAGGGAGAGATTAACGTAAGAGTAGGTAGGACTGCAGGCTGTGTAGGATACAACAGCACTTGCTGTAGCAGGAGCAGTGGAGGTTCTATTTTTGAGAGAGCTTCATGGCTCTGGCCCTGGAACAGGTAGTCACGTGACTCTGGGTGCTCCACTAGGTGGGGATCTAGGTTGGTAAAGATTACAGAGGGATCTTAGGTGGAAAAGAACCAGCAGACATCACTGGTGGTGTCAGTGGAGTGGAGCCGGAATTAGTGGTGACGATCGGAGATGGGACGTCTTGTTCTCCTGTTCACTCCTGAGCGTGGCAGCTGAGGGCATCCCTCTTGACCTTTAGCTGTGGCAAGCAGTGAAAAGAGGTGACACAGGAAAGCTTCTTCCTGTGCCTTCCCATGTGGCCATCCTTTCATTTTGGGTTTTTTGTTTGTTTGATTGATCTTTGCTTTATTGGTTCCCCCCACCCCTACCCCACCATACACCTCTTCTGGTGACTTGTGCTTGTGCTGATAACTCTGCTTGTGACTGATTTATATCCTCTATCCAAGAATGCTTACAACACTTGAGTCCATGTAAATGTTACGTAAATAGTTGTTATGCTGTATTGTTGAGGAAATAATGACAAATCAGAGACTGCCCAAGTTCATTACAGATGCAATTATTTTCAAACTTCTATCAGCTGTTGGTTGAATCTATGAGTGCAAAACCCATGGACACAAAGGTGCTATTGTAGCTTGATTAAAATCAAGGGGTCAGCCCATTGAAATTGTGTGGATAAACATCTTTCTCACTATCATATTTCTTAAACCATGTGCCTCCATTCAGTTTCTAGCCCGTCACTCAACAAGATATTTGGTAAGCACTTGTGTGTGCTGGAACTATATATAGCAGTAGACCATAGGGTCAAGTCCTAAAGAAGTTAAGGAACAATAAGCAATCGCCCAAACAAGACATGTTCAAGTACCATTAGTTCTTTGACAAAAATGAGAGAGTTTGCTGGAGAGTACCTTAAGAGAGGACAGGCAATAGGACATAGACCAATTAGGTATGGAAATGATTTTGAGACACATTCTTAAGGGTTGAAGAAAGAAGAGCCTTTGTTTTATATAGATGGCCATATTCAATATTATCAACTTTTGTGTATCCTCTTCCATCATTCCCTCTTCAAACAATGTTTTCTCCTTATCTTAGTCCATGTGTAATGCTACAACAAAATACTTGAAACTGGGTAATTTGGTGAAAAGAACAGTTCTGGACACTGGAAATCCCAGGACAAGGTATCTATAAATTTTTTGTCTAGTGAGGACTCCTCTCTTGTTTCAAAGATGGTTTCTTTTGCTGTGTTCTCACATGATGGGAAGGCAAAAGGGGGTCTACTGATCCCTCTCAAGCCCATTTATGAGAGACTAACTTCATCCAAGATGCAGACCATTACCTAACCATCTCCTAACTAGCTCTTAATACCCTCCCATTGGAGATTGAATTTTAATACATGGGCTGTGAAGGACTATGGTACTCTCAGACAGACAACAACCAACCTTCTACTTTGGCTTAACAGTTTTCTTGTAGCAATACTTTCTTGACTGTGCTTCAACGTTTAGTCATTCTGAGACTTATCCTCAAACTCCCCAGGCAAGAATCGCATTTACCATGCTTTGACTGTGCCTCTTGAAAAGCTCCTGAGCACCTCTACTTCTACTGTTCTCTGTTGGGGGTAAGGGGTGGAGGTGCTATTCCTTGTCTATGTTAGTGAAGGTAGGGTAGGATACATAAGAGAGTCTTCCAAATATTTATCCTTTCAGTCTTTTCTTTGCTTGCCTCAGTCCTTTCATTTTATCAAAGGGTTGTAAGAGTTTTGGCTGGAACTAGTAGTGTGGCTCAAGTGGCAGAGCACCAGCTGTGAGTTCTGGAACAGGTGATGTTCATCATCTTTGAAAGTCTGGATGTAGTGAACTGGCAGAACTATCATGCCATTCAATATTTGTACCTAATGGAATTATTAATATTTCCCATTCTGTGATTTGAAAAGAAAGCTACACCAAGAAAGTTGTGCTGATGCTGGGGAAAATCTGAATATTATTCTAGTGTAAGTGAAACTCATTTGAGAGTTTTAAACAAGGGTGAAACATGACCTTTTAAATGAATTTCCTAGGCTATTATAGAGACAATAAAATAGGGACAGGCAAGGGAAGAAGACAGTAGTCAAAGATTGCTGCATTAGACTCTAGATACGTAATTGTCCCACCAAGGAAGCACTGATAATGTGCCAAGTAGTATGAGGGTGGATCCAACAGAATGTGTCATGTAGACAGGGTTCAAGGATGAAGGATGGGCTGTTTTGGCCTTAGCAATTGGCGGCATTTTATGGAGTCTTTCACTGCGGCAGGGAGGGCTGGAGAAGAATGCTTGTGGGAGGAGCTCTGTTTTGGTCATGTTGCGTTTGAGATGCCTGTTAGATATCTAAGTTGAGACGTGAAGCAGACAATGGCAATGTAAGGCTGGATCTCAGCGAAGACCAACGGCTGGAGTAACAGGTTTGGAGAGTCATCAACGCGTATGTGGTGTTTAAAGCCATTAAACCAGATGAGATCATCTGGGGGAAAGAATGTTGATGGAGATTGTAAAAGGGGCTGGAGCAGGCCTTGTTGCCTTCAACTTTTAAGACTCGAAAAGTCAGGAGGATTCAACAAAGGAGATTCGGCTGAAACAACCATGAGAGATCTTCTATCCTGAGCTCATTCTCAAGACAAAGAAACCAAGAAAGGAAAGGTGGGAATGGCACTGTAGAAAGAAAAATAGCCTGAAGTGACTCTAAAGTGGTATGCACGAGGGATGAGGCCTTAAGGGAGACTGCGGAAGAAGACATGCCTAACATGGATTGATGTTTGAAAAGTGCTTAGGTTGTTAGCCAAATCTGGTGCAGTGGAATTATCAGTGTGGAGGCTAGACATCCAAAGAGTTTTGCCGGAGTGTTCAGGAATAGAAAACCTATTTATCATCCATCCATTGACAAAATCCACTTATCATACACTATCTGTTAGGTACGGTTCAGAGTTTGAGACAATCTCTTATATTATTATCTTTAAGTAGTTGTACAAAGGAATTTCAATTCAACATGTCAACTTAGGAGTCCAATGTATCTTGATCAGTGTCACTCCTTACTTCATTTCGCTAGTGTAATCAATGAGTTTTTTTTTTTTAAATCAGGCACCAGTGGCTCTCACCTGTAATCCTAGCTACTCAGGAGGCTGTGATCTGAGGATCATACTTGGAAGCCAGCCTGAGCAGGAAAGTCTGTGAGACTCTTATTGCCAATTAACTACCAAAAAAGCCAGAAGTGGAGCTGCAGCACAAGTGGTAGAGTGCCAGCCTTGAGCAAAAATGTTCAGGGACAGCGCACTGGCCCTGAGTTAAATCTCCAGGACACACACACACACACACACACACACACACACACAGGAAGGTCAGTAATTTATCCTTAGTGCTCCTATACATCCTTATGAATGATTCTAAGTGCTTAAACCTGATGAGTTTCAAATGTAATGTCACCTAGATATTCACATACAAAAGAATGAAGTTGGAACCTTTCCTCTCACCAATAATAATAATATTAATAATTAAGTACTTAAAAGTTGATCACAGATCCAAACATTAGAGCTAAAGCTATGAAGTTCTTAGAAGAAATCATGAGTAAGTCTTCATAATGTTGGTTTAAACAACACCTTCTTAGCTATATCACTGAAAGTATATGTCTAACAAGAAAATAGTTAAATTGGACTTCATCACTGTTAATTTTTTTTTTGCTTCAAAGGATGCCACCAGCAAAGGAAAAATCAACCAGATAATGGGAGAAAGTTTTGCAAATTATATTTCTAATAAGGAATTTGTATATAAAATTTAAAAAATACAATTCAACAATAAACAAGAAAAGTAATTCCATTAAGAAATAAAAAAAGGGCCGGGTGCTGGTGGCTCACGCCTGTAATCCTAGCTACTCAGGAGGCTGAGATCTAAGGATCACAGTTCAAAGCCAGCCCGGGCAGGAAAGACCGTGAGACTCCTATCTCCAATAAACCACCAGAAAACCGGAAGTGGCGCTGTAGCTCAAGTGGTAGAGCGCTCGCCTTGAGCTGAAGAGCTGAGGGACAGCGCCCAGGCCCAGAGTTCAAGCCCCATGACCGACAAAAATAAAATAAAAAAGAAATAAAAAAGGGGGCTGGGAAGGTGGCTCAGTGGTAGAGCGCTTGCCTTGCATGCATGAGGCCCTGGATTTGATTCCTCAGCACCACATAAGCAAAAAGAAAAAAGCCGAAAGTGGCACTGTGGCTCAAGTGGTAGAGCGCTAGCCTTGAGCTGAAGAGCTGAGGGACAGCACCCAGGCCCAGAGTTCAGACCCCCCCCCCAAAAAAAAAGAAAGAAGAAAAGTAATTCCATTAAGAAATGGGCAAAGGATTCAAACAGACATTCCTCCAAAAGTGATCATGAAAATAGCCAAGAAGCACATTTTAAAATGGTTCATGTTATTGGCATTAGACAAATGCAAACCAAAATCATGAAATACCAGTTCTCATCCAAAACCATAGCAACAAAGCTTAGAAGAATGTTGTGAACAGTAAGACTAACAAGACACTATGTTGTAAACAAACTTTACAAGTTGGGGGGAGGGAAGGGGGGAGGGAGGTAAAGTGGGAGAAAAGCAGAGAGGGGGTAACAAAGTTTGACAGAAATATACTCATTACCTTACTTATGTAACTGCAGCCCCTCTGGCATCACCCTTGCGATAAAATTAAACAATTTTTTAAAAGAACTTTGTGAAATGGAAAGTATCTTACCGTTTAATGTTTACAATCCAATATACAGTAGGAGATCTAAGCATGTAGTTATTTTCAGCTAGGGGAATTGAACCAAATACATAAAAGAATGAATAAGGGGGCGGGGGGTGAAGACTGACAATAACAAGTGTTGACAAGAATGGAGAGAAATCCAGCCCCTCATCTCCAGCGGATGACATCATGAGTGTTGCTGCTGCTTTGGAAACTGACTGGGGTGTGGGTCATTAAAATGTTACTACACACATCAGAATTTTTATACCTAGGTATACACCTGAGAAAAAGGGAAAACATGTCCATGCAAAAACTAGTTCCTGAAGGCTCATGCCAGCATTATTCACAATGGTCCTCCGAAACAACCCAAATGATTACCACTGGGGAAGTAGATAAACTAAGGATGGCAGATACCTGAATTACAATATCATTAAAACCGTGTGATGATGATGGTTGAATTGTATGTTACATAAATTATAACACAACAAAACATTTTTAATTATGCACAATTCAACATATCAGTTTATAAGTACGGTGGATAGTATTGAATTAAAAACCCCTTTGTACAGCTACTTAAAGAAAAAAAAACATTTTTAGGAGATTTGCCTCAAGAAAGAGTAAAGCTAACTTCACTGTTTTCTTGAACTACAGGGTTGGATTTTTGCTTTGTTTTGTTTTGTTTTGTTTGCTTGGGGTGGGTGCTGGGGAGTTGTAGTTTTTCATGTGTGTGCTGGTATTGAGACTTGAACTCAGGGCCTGGGTGCTGTCCGTTAGCTTATTTTCCTCAAGGTTGGCATTCTACCACTTGAGCCTACCTCTACTTCTTGCGTTTTGCTAATTAATTGGAGATAAGAGTCTTATGGACTTTCCTGCCAAAGCTGGCTTTGAACTGCAATCCTCAGATCTCAGCCTCTATGTAGTTAAGATTACAGAGGTAAGCCATAGTGCCCAGCCCTAAAGAAAAAAAGTTGCTAAGTAAAACTAAAGTTTTACATATCAACATTCCAAATGCCGCAGGAAGAATGCTTTTATGAGGCCCTATTGGCCGAGTTTGGAAAATTCAACCATTGAAATTTTTTAATGCAAATAAATCAAGTGAGGTAGTTACCTGTTGTTATCCTTATTTTACAAAAAAAAAAATAGAAGTGATTTCTCATAGTTATACTTAAATGCCAGAACTGAAATATCAGATCTTTAAGTAAACAGCCTGCACTCATCACATACCCTATCTTTGCTCTGGCAGCATTAAAAATGAACGGAATTGGACAAGATGTAGAAGAAGAAAAAAGAGAAGATGAATCACAGCATACCTCAGAAAAAGATACAATGCTTAGCTTAAGTCCTGAATTTTACATAGGATCTATTCAGATAGATTATTTTTGTGACACTGAACTCATGATCATGTGTTTATGAGGCAAGCTCTCTACCACTTAAGCCATTTCCCCAGAGCATTACATAAAATCTAGCAAGACACTGAGAAGCAAAAGAGAAAGAGGTAAGCTAAGCAATGAAGAGACCATGGCCAAAAAAAAAAAAAAAATCACAGGGAAGGTGGCTATCTTATAATAGGTCGGAATAGCAGGAGGTGAAGATAAGGAATCCATTGGGAAAAGGGAAAATCACATGTTAAAAGGCAATGCCAGGAAGGTAGACCAGATACCAGAGCTCCTGATGTGCCATTCTGAGGTATTTAGATGTATTCTGGAGCTTAAAGAAAAATCTTTATTAAAAATGTGAACCAAGAAAGGAAATTCTGTTTTTGGAGCATATTGTTTGCTTCTGTGGCTGTGTATATCCAGTGAAAGGCAGACTGTTTTGGGACTAGTTACCAGGAGGCACCATTTTCTACCTCTGCAGAGTCGCCTTGCTCTGGAGTCCTGGGAATTGGTGGCTTGGGTGCACAGATACATAACACATAGATGGGGACCGTCTCACATTTGAATTCCTGCAGACAGCTTCACAAATGTGGGCACAAAAGATGTGCATGGGAGAGAAAGAATATGCCATGTGGTACCTGCTGCCTGAAAGATGAAATACAGACCGCTGGCAGTTCCTCTTTCCCACCACTGCTGAAATAACTGGAGAAACAGGCCTGGCCTGGGCGCTGTCCCTCAGCTCTTCAGCTCAAGGCAAGCTCCCTACCACTTTAGCCACAGCACCACTTCCGGCTTCCTGGTGGTTAATTGGAGATAAGAGTCTCACGATGTTGCTGCCCAGGCTGGCTTTGAACCATGAGCCTCAGATCTCAGCCTCCTGAGTAGCTAGGACTTCAGGCATGCGCCACGGACACCAACCTTGGAGAAAATTCTGATAATGGGTAGAGTGCACAGGGCTTCTGAGAACCAGAAGTCAGAAATGGATGCATTAGTCATTCTAATTTGGGTGTTATTATAGTCGATGCCTACCTGTTGCACTCAGGATTTCCCAGATTGTTCATTATTTTTAAGGAGGGGGAAAAAAATCACTGTCATACTGGCTATCGTCGGTTCGATAACTTCCTTTCACTAGGTAGCCAGTTTTCTGAGTTTCCAACCTTGCAGCATTGGTGCCCAGAAACTTTGCCACTGGGCATCTCCCTTCTCTCCACGTAATTTCCAAAACATTACTGCCGTGCCCCACCACCCAGTCCTGATACAGAGCTAGACAATAACCCAGACTGACCAATCAGAACACTATAACCCTAAGCCAGTGGTACAGAGTCATGATTGGGTACCTGATCCACACTGAACCAATCCTTTGGCTTGAGAGGCTGAGCTCTATCTGCCAACTACCATCTTCCCCCATTCACATTAAAGACCATTCACATTAAAGACAAAGACTAAAAACAACCAAAAGAAAGACAAAGGCAAGGACTGAGACTAAACCTTCAGACAGGGCTATGCCCATATTGCTGCATCTCTAGATTTCTAAGGTATGGGTCACAAAAATTTCCCTTGTTTACTGGAACTAGTCTGAAATTTTTGCCATATGTGATTGAAAGAACCCTGGGGAATATTTAAGAAAAAAAGAAAAAGAAAAACACTGTCTATCATTGTGTCCTAAGAAATATAGTAGAACACATGAAGGAACAAGGTTTAACTTACGTGTCTAGGTAAACACAATTCTAAAATGATCCTGAGACTCACAGCCAGTGTTTGCACATGCCTTCTCCTTCAGTCAGACACAAGCCTAAGGATGGCTGGGAAGGGGTTTTCAGATGTGATTGAAATTCCCAAAACAATGACTTTAATATAGGAAACTAACCAGGCTGGGCGTGACCTGATCACCTGGCCCTTGATTTAAAAATAGAGAGTTTTCTCCAGCTGGTGGCAAAGAAAACGGCAGAAAGACACACTGAGTCTGACCTGCATAGAGCAAACATCCATGCTGTGAATTGTCAATGAGAGCCAAGTGCCAAGAACCTGGTTGACTTCTAAGAATGGAGAACAATTTGCAGCCAACGGCTAACAAAACTAGATACTTTAATTTTACAACTGAAGAAATAATTTCCTCCAATAATCGGTAAGCCCTGAAATAGGACGCCAAGTCCCCAGTGAGAATCAAAATTCTAGCCCAGTGAAGATTTAAACAGGATTTATTCTTACGGTCTACTGACCTTCAGAGATACAAACTAATAAATTAATGATGTTTAAGCAGCTGAGTCTTCATAAATTATTTAGCAGCAGCAACAGAAAATGAACAACGTCTTTACTGAGTTCTAGAAAGCTGAAAGTGCTGTTTATTTTGCTGAGGAATGAATAGAAAATCAGAAAGCTGAAGCCTGAAGGATCATGGTCCATGGCCAATCTGTAAGACTGTGTCTCCAATTAACTAGCACAATTCTGGGCTAGAAGCATGGCTCAAGCGGTAGAGTGCCAACTATGAGTAAGAAAGCTGAGTGAGAGCTTATAGCCCTCAATTCAAGTCACAGTACATGCAAATAGATAGATAGATAGAGTTGAAGGAGGAAAAGAAGAGGAGAAGGATAGAAGTTTGGTTGTCTCTGTGTTATTCCTTAATACTTAGATGAAAATTTAAGTCTTTTTTCAAATATCCTTGTTATCAGAGTGCTTGACTCCGACTTGAGAGCTACAGCCTCATTTAGATTATAATACCACTTATAAAATGTCTACTACATCTATCAAGCACTATGCAAAGCACTTAGCCTTAATTATCCTGTTATTTTCACAATAAACAATGAGATAGGAATCTTATTATTTACAGATAAGAAAAGTTACGATGAAAGAATTTACATGAGCTTCATTAAGCTTGCCAAAGGGAAATTTTCTAACTCGAGTTTGGTTTCGTTTTGTTTTTCATTCTGAATCCTAGTCTCTGTTCCTTCCATACCAATGCAACCCAATTGTCCTCCACTGTATGTGTGCATGTGTGCGCCTGTGCGCACATGTATAGGAGAAAAAGAGAGGGCGATCACTAAGACTATGCCCAAGTATGAAAGCAGAGTGGCCATCAAAGGCATCCCCAAAGTGACAGTCAGCAAATATAGTTCCTGGGCCAGCCTCAGATAATATAACATCTACAGTAGTTCAAAGTAATAAGTGTAAAGTCAGCACATGGCAAAGCACACTCATTGGGGACATAATGACCTGGTGCAGAATGAGAACATTGGGTAGGGTTGGCCCATGGTTTCTTCTCTGAAGAGAACTTGCAATGTTTCCAATATCAATATCCATAATGCAGATCCAAAACAGTAGGCTAAAGTATAAAGATGTTGCCTGTAATAATATGTTCAGAAACTTACCTGATCCAGATTCAGCAGGTAAGAACCCACCCAGACGGGGTTCCGGGAGCACCACTGAGTGACATCGCTCCAAAACACCATCGCGTTTATCTCACTGTGGTTTCAACGTTCATTGCTGCAAAAGACATAACTAAATTCTACAAGCAGTGACTAATTGGACCAAATATTTCTATTCCCAAGAATTATAGTTTTTCTTCATGTCTTTTAATGTATTTTCCTATTTTGGGGGTCCCCAACTTTGCCATCTGTGAAAACAAATGATTTTTTATATTCTCTTGCTCATTATTGATCATTTGGAGTTTTTTTCTCATGCTTTCTCATTTATTTTTGTATTCCCAAGTCTCTTTCCTCGCTTACGAATAACCTTCCTGTTTCTGTCATTACAGGCAACAGAAACAGTCATTGCATGACTTTTTAAAAATGCATACACATTTATTTTCTTAATATTATGAGATTATGTTTATAATTTGGATATGCTGGTATAGTGCTTTTGCTAACTGCACTTTTGTAAGCACTAGTCAAGGTGAGGAGAAATGTCTGAAAATAATAATGAGCATTAACTTTGATGATCTCTAAGCCATTATTAGAAGAGACCTTTTATTACCATATATTAATCACAGAAAAGGGTTTCATTGTAACTTTTCATATATGCGTATTATGTATTTTCGTTATACTTACCTCCTCTGTTGCTCTCTTATCCATCCTTCTCCCTGGCCCCTCTTTTTATAATATTTAACAGATTCTATTGTGCTATTTTAATACATTCATATGACATTCTTTCATCATATTCAACGGTCCCCTTCCTCCTCTTCTTTTCCCCTCATTCTTTCACCTGTTCCTTCTGCATAGAGTTCCCCTTCTATGTTTATGTCCTGCATTGTTGTTGCTGCTGCTATTTATGTCAAGATTCCACATATAAGGGGAACATGTGATATGTGTCTCTCTGAGTCTGGCTTATTTTACTTAACAGAAAGATCATTAGTTCCATCCATTCTCCTGCAAATGACATAATCTCATTCTTTTTTTTTATTTTTTATTTTTGCCAGTCCTGGAGCTTGAACTCAGGGCCTGGGCGCTGTCCTTGAGCCTCCCTGGGCTCAACACTCTACCACTTTAGCCTCAGCACCACTTCTGGCTTTTTCTGTTTATATGGTACTGAGGAATCGAACCCAGGGCTTCGTGCATGCTAGGCAAACACTCTACCATTAAGCC
Source organism: Dipodomys ordii (assembly GCF_000151885.1). Lineage (NCBI taxonomy): Eukaryota > Metazoa > Chordata > Mammalia > Rodentia > Heteromyidae > Dipodomys > Dipodomys ordii. The sequence continues at coordinate 9,365,627 of NW_012267272.1, read as the reverse complement.
ACATTCCCAGCCCTCATTTAATAATACTCAATGATTAATAATAATACATTTTATATACATCTTATTGAATCTCATACTTCTTTATACTCTTATATTCTCCATGTTTTCTGTAATAATCACATTCTTGAGAAAGAACTTTAAAGGTTTTAAAAGCCATTTTTGACGTTGCTATGGCTTACATTTCTGCCCCCCCTAAATAATCATATTACTTGATTACCAATCTGATTAAGAGATGAGGTCTTTGGAGAAGAGCCTGGACTAATGCCCTGACAAAGGGGTTGAAGGGAGAGTCCCAGTGCTATTGCTCTTTTCCCCTCTCCTCTCCTCCACCACAAGAACATGGAAAGTTGCTCCTGAGAGAAATTAGCATCAGTGGAACATGCCTTCGACAGACAAGGAATGTGCCAATGCCTTCTTGATCTTAGACTTCCCAGGCTCTTGAACTGTAATAAAATTAATTTTGGTTGTGTATAAATTATCCAGTGTCAGGTAGTCTCATATAGCACCTGGAACGAAATTAGATTTAAGGAAGATGAAATGATTCTATCTCCACACCAACCTTAACCAGTAAAATCCTGTAATTTGAGATTAATAAGAACCAACAGATCTGTTGTCCTAGGGGGCTTGAAGGATGGGTAGAACAGGCCAAACTTGTTAGCAAATTCAAGCCTCCACCACAGTACAGAGCTTGCTAATCTCCTGAAGAAGTAATACTAATCTTCTGAAGACTTAATCAAGGTGTGTTTCTGAACTCCTCTACCAGCTGACCCAACTAAACCTTGTAGCTCATCTTTCCTGGCACTCCTTATGAGACACACTGCCACTGTCCACTACCAACACTGCCATCTTACCACCCATCCCAAGGCAAGGATTCCAACTCTACTCCCATCCTAGAGACATGAAAAGTGAGGCACTGGGAAGACGATACCTTTCCAAAAATGGTAGGCAGAAAAGCTTAACGTGGGAAATTCGAAATTCATTCTGTCACACATTCCCCAGGAACTCTTACATCATTTAGTTGAGTTCTTCTCATCACTAGATTCCCAAGTAGAAGCCTAAATCAGAACTCTAATGTACTCCCCAAATCTCTGCTCCTTTTACGAGCAGGAGGAGGATGGCTGTAGGAGAGGGCAGGGTGTAGCACATTCAAGTAGCGACTTGTCATTTGTTTTTGTATCTTGGAAGATGGAGATGAGGAGGCTGTAATCAGTGACTCATAACTAATGTGCCCCCAAATTCTAACCCCATGAGTGTCCTTAACTTCATAGAAACCATTCACAAGTGTTAAATCGAAGCAGAAGAAATGAAGCTCCTCTGATGTTTTGGCAATTTTACTTGCTGGTGACTGTCACAGTCAGGATAAAGTCAGATCGAGATGATGTGCCTGATGGATCACAATGACAAAAAGAAGCAAAATACCAGCATGGACAATAGTATGACTCAAAGATAGCAGCCACAAGGCTAAGCCAGGCCAGAGGGAAGAGGCCTGTAAGCACAACAGTACAATCTAAACAGAAGTTGAAGCCCAAAGTTTAAACTATGGAAAGATATGGAAATGGCAAACATAAAAATAAGCAGAGAAGGATATCAAGGTTTCATTTTGTTTTACTCAAGAGAGTGTGCTGTTGATCTCAATACAGAGGCTGGCTACCCCCGCGCTTTGTGCCTAGATCCTTCTTGATATGACAGAAGCAGAGAAGAGCTGAGCTGGAGCATGCACACCAGTGTTTATGCCTACAGCTGCAGCAAGGTCCATGCTCCGCCTGTGGGGACTTTCCAGTGTCCTAAAGTGTCATTCCACAGAGCAGCTGCAGAGCTGCCCCACATCTAAGGGACTTTCTGTCCCTACAGCCAGTGTACTGTGCAACATATCCTCTTTCACAACTCTAATCTTTAAAAATGGCTAAGAACTGACATTTTTTTTACTCATCAGTACCTGCAATTTATTTTTTAAATTTCTAAAATTATCTTGTAAAGGTGACATACAGAGGGGTTACAGTTCCATAAGTCAGGTAATGAGTACATTTCCTTTTGAACAGTGTCACCCCCTCCCTCATTCTCTCCCAATTTTTCTCTTCCCCACCCCTTTTCCCCCAAGTTGTATAGTTAATTTCCAAAATAGCTCCTTGTCAGCATCACTGCTGAATTAATTCATAATTCATCCTTTGTCCCACTGTTTCTGTGCTTCTCCTTATATTCAAGACAAAGGATACAGAAATCAAAAACAATGACAAAAGTGGGGGAAAGAACCTCAAACAGTACAAGAAAAAACCTCTTGCTTCCATTTCTTGGAGTTCATTTTGAAAAGCATCATTTTATAGGATCATACGCACATAGCTATTGAGCCCTTGTAGTCCCCTCCTAAGAATACCTTCCTTTGTTCTCACTATGTAAGTGTTTAGACTGCTGTTTAATTAATCAAGTCCAGGTATAATGATTCGTATTTTACTATCCATTAGTCTTACTTGTAGACTTATAGGCAGCCCTACTTATTACAAATGAGGGAAACCATGCTGCCTATGTTTCTTTGGATCTGGCTTACTTTACCCAGTATAATTTTTTTTCATCCATCAATACATGTGACTCCTTGATCCTTCCTCATGGAGTGTTTGTGACTATTCATCTCTGAATTCTCAGAAGGATTTGCTCAAAGGATGTTTGCTGAGCACAGGGTGAGATTTGAATCATTTAAATGCAGACATCCTTCCACTTCAGAGGTGGCTCTGGGTCTCATTGAGACCATGTTGTTGTTCCGTAAAGGGTAAGGACAGCATCTCATCCACATTATGGCACAGAAGAAATAGATATTTAATGACTGAGGTTAGTTATTTTCCTTCATGAGATCCTCTTGATGTATGAACACATATTTTAGTACAGATGCTTTTAAAGTCTAGTCTCACCACCAAAAGACAGTAGTGATTTTTTCCCAATAATGATAATAAGATTAGTAAAACCTCAACCACCATAACAGATGCAATAAAGTGTTTCACACAGTTTATGTAAAATGTAATGTCATCGAATCACCTAAACACAAATCATTAGTTTTTACTTGAGAAATATATAGTTCTTTTCCAATATTCCTTGGGGACTTTTCAATTATGCTACAGAGACACTAGAATACAAATTGACTATGGAGACAGTCTGCTTCTCTTTATATTTGAAACACTTCAACAAAAGGACAATACAGACACGTATTGCCTAATGGCAGGGATTCACACTGAAAAAAATGAGTCATTTTTCCATTTTTTTTGTGCTAACATTTCATAATGTCCTCACACAAACCTAGAGGGCGAAAGCCAGACACTCAACATGGTCTCTTGAGGCAATCATGATGCAAGATGGCTATGGTCCACTGTGGAATCCTAGCTACAGTACTCAGGAGGCTGAGATCTCAGGATCTGCAAAACAAAAGCCATTTCAGACTGCAAAGTTCACAACACTCCAATTAACCAGCATAATCAGGGATGAAGAGGTGGCTCAAGTGATAAAAACACTTGGAAAAAAGCCAAATGAGAGAGAAAGAGCCTGAATTTGAGCCCTGGTACCAGTACCAAGTGAGAGAAAGACAGAGACAGAGACAGAGAGACAGAGAAAAGGACAAAGAAAGAAGAGACAGAGACAGAGAAATAGAGATGTGCGATATAAGTATGCATTTATGCATGAAGCTGCTTCTAGCAGAATGAGACATAGTCTTTTACAGTAAACCTATATTCTATAAATAGGAATAGGCTCAAAAGAACAAAAATGTGTAGCATACTAAATACATAAATCAGGAATTATCAAATAGTATATATTTATACCATTATCAAGTTGAAAATACTTTACATAATTGTATTACTGTATGTTTATACAATTGGCAGTGCAGTGGATTTCTTTATGCCAGCATCACAACAAACACTTTAATAATTCTAGCACAATTTTTTTTTGTTGGTTGTAGGGCTTGAACTCTGGGCCTGGGTGCTGTCTCTGAGCTCTTCAGCTGAAGGCCATCACCGTACCACTTGAGCCACAGCACCACTTCCAACTTCAGTAATTCTATTGAGCTACAATATCACCAGGAAATAAAAACTTTTCAGCCCCATTATGGTCTTAAGAGACCACCACCGCCATATACATGGTCCAATGCTGACCAACTCTCATTATGCCACACACAACTTGTATGCTCCACTATAGGATGGACTTAACGCTGACTCAAGTCATAGTTCCCCCAAGGATTCTGCCAGCTGAGCAGGGAGCCAGTAATCTCAAAAGGAACTTTCTAATGCCTTATTTTGTTCCCAAAGACAGGAATACATTTTTCTCTCATAAAATGACTATGGCTACCTACTTAGGAGGAGAAAAGTTTGAGGTGAGTCTATGGAAAAACAAATTCAAGAGACTCAATCTCAACCAATGGCTGAGTTTGGTGGTACAAATCTGCAATCCCAGTCATAATTATAGATCCAGATCACCCAGGCATAAAGCAAGACCTTTATGTTGAGAATAACCAATGCAAAAAGGGACTGTAGGCATGACTCAAGTAGCAGAGTGCTTCCTAGCAAGGGCAAGGCCTTCAGTTAAATCCCCAGTAACAGAGAGAGACAGACAGACAGACAGACAGACAGACACAGAGATTGAACTCTACTTCTAATGTAGAAAACACAATAATTTTATAACCTAAGAATAATTTCATATTCCTCAAAATAGAGAACAGATTGCACTTTGTTGATACTGTGTCCAAAATAGTTCTTTCAGTCACTTGTAAAACATGATCTAATTTACAGAAAGAGATACAGAGGTCTTCAAAAAGAACTGCCCCACCCCCACCCTGCTACAACCACTGGCTCCTGCTCCCTCAGCCTTGAGCTCCATCATTATCCCCAGGACAACTCTTATTTATAGTTTAAAACTGCATCTGTCAGCTCAGCTCACTAAAGTTCAAAACGCGTTCAGCCACTCACTGACTGGTAAAGCCCTTTTCAAAGCCTTCATCTGTCACCAAGGCCAGTCAGCCAGAACACTGGAAACAGATTCATTACAAGCCTGCGACGGAAGCAGACCCCACGGAAAACCAGCAGAAGCCGCAGCCCCGCGCACCTTCAGCTTCACAACGCTGATCTCTCTTCAAAGGCTCAGTTCTCCCCCACAGGTTGCTTCCATTCGAGGACTGTGACTCTTCTAACCTCTCTTTCCCCTAGTGAATCACAAGAATAGCCAGTGAGACTGGCCACGTGTATACAAGAATTCAAAAATTTAAAAAAACAGGGAGATGAAGAAATGTCAAAGCAAATAGACTGCTATGAAAAATGAATCTAAACACTACAGCATCCGGTATTTCAACAAACAATAAAATTTCAGCAAATATTTTAAGTAGATCATACTAGGTAGGCACCAGTAGCTCATGCCTGTGATCTTAGCTACTCAGGAGGCTGAGATCTGAGGATCCTGGTTTGAAACTAGCCCAAGAAGACGATCTGACTGAAAACCAGCAAAAATCCAAAAGTGTGGCCCAAGTGGTAGAATTCCAGGCTTAAGCAAAGAAAGCAAAACAAGAGAGCAATAGAGAGAGAGAGAGAAAGCATATATACATGCTTTATATATATGTATATGTTTTAGAGAGAGAGTTGAGGGGGAACATGCGAGACAATCTATATCTCTTTAACTTCCATTTTAGAATTTTTTGGACACTAGGATCACATATTAGTATTTGACTAATGGTTACCCTTCACTGTTTTCTGTCCAACTGGCTTATGTATGTTACAGACAAAATTTCTGGAATCATTACACCCTACTTTCACATGCCCAGTGCACTCAGCAGACCTCTGCACCTAGATTTTTGTCAAACTCTGGCTAAAATGTAAAAGAAATTGGGTGGCAATGAACCCTTTCTAACAAGTATAGACAATATGAGGATTGGGTGTTGTTTCTGTGCACCAGAAAAATATCACCCAAGTGTCAGCTGATGAGTCAACTTCTAGTAGCCATTCTTGCATGCACAGATTGACCTTTGCATTATTAAAAGAATGACTTTTGCATTATCGTCTCATTAATTGTAATAAAATCATTCATACATGACTTCAACACATAAACATTGAGTGCCAGCCATCTGTTAATAGGGAACAAGTCAAACACTGATTCTGTCCTACAGAGCTTGCATTATAGAGAAGAAAGCAAACAGCAAACGATATTAGTAAGAGTATATAGATAATGGTGACAACAGGAAGCAAAAACCAGGGCAGGGAATTCAGGAGGTGGGAGGCAGAGTTGCCATGACAACCCCAGGAAGAAGTTCAGGAACCAGCACGGCCAACATCTGGGAAGGACATTCCAGCCCCTGCAGTCACCCAGTGCAGAGCCCCTGAGACTCAGCACGCCTGACATGTGGAAAGACCATCCATGAAGCTGAAGTAGTGAGAGAAGTGTGAGCGAGACCAGAGCAGCCCATGGTGAGATGGAGAAGAGGGGGTGGGCAGCGCGGAGAAGGTGTCTTCATTCATTCCAGCAGACATGAGCTTTCATTCTAAAATGAAAAGCAAATGGGGAACTATGAGATGTGACAGGATAAATGAGGTTTGTATTTTGAACTACTGCCTGCTTTGTTGAAAATACAATCAAGGCAAAGGAACTTACAAAGCTGTAAAAACCAGTTCAGGAACCATTGTAGCAATCCAATAGGTAGAACAGTGGCTTGCACCAGATTGGCAAGTTGGAGGTAGTAATAAACGAGAGAGTTACAGATTTACCTTGGGCGGTTGCATTCACAGCTCTAACTATGAGCAGAACTTAATCCCTTGTGTCCAGAACAGCTTGCTACCTATAAGGCCACAACACACAAATAGGTTGTCCATGAATGGTTTTGGCTCTCCAGTTAAATGGAATCCCAGTCACTGATTGATTTGGAAGTGCAGTGTAAAAAGTTTTGTCCAGAGAAACAGAAAGATGAAATTGTCAAATACTGAAACAAAACAAATAACAGTAAGCAAAGCATGCTGGGATCAGGGTCAGATCCCTTCTGGATGGGGCACATTTGAAATAGCCATGAAATACGGAAGACGTGTAAGACCAGAGAGATTTGTGTTGAATTCAGATCAGTTAAGTCTTGTTCGTTTGAGACTTGAAAGCCTAGGACACAGATTTTTGTGCCAGTGATGGGAGGGGGGTTGCTTTCACATGAAAACTGTAGGGAAAAAAAGAGATTGAGAAACGTGACTATAACATTGATATTTGGAAAGAGGCTCAGTTTTCTAGGTATGGAGAGAGTTTATTATTTGTAAATAACTGCTAAGTTATTTGCTCAGACTTTTCTTCTGCTTGGCAAAAATCAAGCCTTTTGCTCTGAGTGTCTTTGCCTGCACACATACTTTATTTTTCTATAATTTAGAGGCCATAATTTATACACAGTTGCTATGCTACTTGGCACACAAGTATTCATATTAATTCTATCTTATTTTTCCTTTCTTGTTATTTTGCTTGCTAGCTTTGGGCATTTTCTTCCTTTGTCCACATTTACCTGGAATTTTTCATTCTTTCATGATCAAAGTTTCTGTAACATTTTATTTATGGCTCACATAAATATATACCGGTATATGTTTTGTCTGAAGACAATTCCTTTTGAGGTATGATGTCTACTTTTATTTAATTGAAATCTTAAGGGTTTTTTTTTGGGGGGGGGGGTCTGGTCGTGGCCTGAACTCGGCTGGGCACTGTCCCTGAGCTCTCCAGCTCAAGGCTAGTGCTCTACCACTTGAGCCACAGTGCCACTTCCGGCTTTTTTTCTTTTTGCTTATGTGGTACTGAGGAATTGAACCCAGGGCCTCAGGCATGCAAGGCAAGCGCTCTACCACTGAGCTACCTTCCCACCCCTGAAATCTTAAGGTTTTTAGTGTTAACACTGACACATTATTTTGTTCTGTTTTTTAAAGTTGATGAGATTTTTTTAGCATTTTATGATGTTGTGTATCTCTTCATTTTGTTTGGGTTTCTATTAATTATAAAGAAATATATATTCTTCATCTAGTGCCTACTTTTATCATTATGATTTGCATAATCCTTTTAGCCCTCCATTTCTCTAAACACAGATTACCACAACCAGCAAGCTATGATGAAAAATCATTACTGACCAGTAATAGCCTGCAGTTTCCAGTGTGTTAAGACTCTGCCATTCTCAAGTATGTTCACTCAGTTGAAGTGACTATGGGAGGAGAGAGCCACGTGACCAAGAAACAAAGGAGGCATCAGTCCACAGCCCTTCAGGAGCCTGGCCCAACAACCCCTGTAGGAGCCAGCTGGGAGGTAGATCCTCTCCAAGGGAGCCTGGAGATGACTACAGCTGTGTAAGAAACCCAGAGGCAGAGATGAGGCCCAGACATGCCTGAATTCAGGAGCTACAGGAAGTGATTTAGTGGGTGTCTTCCCCCACTTAGTAGGTGGTTTGTGTTCATTTGTTATGCTGGCACCTACCCAATGCGTTCAGACCTAAGAGATGTTGCACTTCTAGATGCTTCCTTTCTGCAAAAGATGCATTTCTGTTAGGATTTTCTTAGTTTAATCTCTGTGGTGCTTTCTTGCTTTTCTTCATACTTTTTGTTTTCCACTTTCTTTCTTGACTCCTCCATTGCATCTGAATTGGAATTTGCGAGTTATCTCTCTTAGCTTCTCCAGAAATAAAGCTTCCAGAATTTCCTTCAACTTTCTTGTTCTTATGTGATATCCAAAGAAAGAAGGGGAAAACTACTGATTTTGTGGCTCTTGTACAGCAGAAAACTTATTACTGTTTTAATTTCCACTTCTCCCATTAAAGTGAGGATCAGTTTCTTTTTGCATGTTTGCTTTCTATATTTTCTTCATGTGAATTATCTATTTTTGTCACTTAACCACCATTTATGATTTTGCTTATGTTTTTCATTGGTTTATAAAATACTTTGTCTATTAGAAATATCAGCTGTTAACTTTTAAAGATAGTCTTACATATATTTCAAGAGACTGCTATTTGTCCTTTCAAATTAAAAGAGGATTTCTATGATCCTAATATTTACAATGCCCTTTCATTTAAAAGGAAAAAGAAACCTCTTTATGAGGTTAAATTTACCAATATTTTCATTGATATATATTACTATTCTTAAACTTAAGAAAGCAGAAGAAAACAGTTTCTCTGTTTGTGAGAACTGAAGAGAATGTACATATACAATGACATCCAAACAGTAAATAAAGGATAAAAATAAATGTGTTTTTAAAAATAAAAACAAGGCTTTAATAAATTAAATATCATTTAGATTAAAGATCATCTATTTGGAACTTACAAGACAATATTGGCTTTAACTTCCATTTTGTTTTTCCGTTTGGAGTGCCAGCATGCTAAAGCACTGTTAAGTCCATCTCTTTCCCAGTGATTTAAGATGTTTTACTTATCATATATAATTTCTCAAGTATCTTTTGTCTGGATTCTCTGCTGATTTACTTACCTATTGATTTCCTTTATTGCATTCAATTATTGCTATTCCATATTATTATATTCTACATCAATGCCACAGTATTTTTACTTTCTTTTGACTTTTGTGGTTTTGTTTTGTTAGTAATGGAGATTGAACACAGAGCCTTATGTATGCAAGGCAAGCTCTCTACTTTGCGCTATAGCCCACACTATATAAAATTTTACTATAGTAAATGTTTTCAGTTCTTCCATTGACTAGCCATGACCTCGATAAACCCATCTAAGTCTCAATTTCAACTTTGCAGCAAATTAAGCTTACATAAAACATGTAAGTAAAGCCAGGCACCGGTGGCATGCACTTCAGGGAGTTGAGATCTGAGGATCAAGGTTTGAACACAGCCTAAGCAGGAAAGTCTATGAGACCGTTACCGCCAATTAACTACCAAAAAAGCCAGAATTGGTGCTGTGGCTCAAGTGGTAGAGTGCTAGTCTTGAGTATAAAAGCTTAGGGAGTGCCCAGGCCCTGAGTTCAAGATCCAGGATCAGCCCACCCCCCCAAAAAAGCTAATATTCTACCCACATGCCTCACACAAATTACTATTATTAACATCAATATCATATATGCAAAAATTGGACTCTGGCTAAAAATCATAATGAGCTACTAGATATGTTTTTTAATACAGCAGACTTGTTTCTCTTTTTTAATTTCTTATGTGTTCAAGCTCCGAGGAAAATGGACCAGTGGAGAGGTTAAGGATGGTGGGTTGTACATTTGTTTCTTTGTTTTCACTAATTATATAAAGCCTGAAAGGAATGAAGAATAGGATATGTAGGGCACTTTGGAAATAGAGATTGGGTCAGTAACAAAGAGGAGAATTGGCACCTCACACAGATTCTGATATGAAGGACCTATTATGAATAGCCTTCCATTACTGTTGCTTAGCAACGAGCAAATATATAAGAAAGAAAGAAGCCAAAGACACAATATTGAACACCCATTCTCCTACCCACATTTATTATTTCCCCATTGTACATGAACCGAACAGAAAATTGAATAGATGTTTGAATTCCCAAAAGTAAGCCATCCCTACAAGCAAAGGGATTACAGCTTGAGCATAGCCTTAAAACTATAGTACGTAACCTAGAGATAAATGTGCAGCAAAAAGATGCGTCTTCACAGCTGGTTCTCAGGCTCAGCAGAGCCATTTTCCTTAATATAGCAATATATGTATTTGCTGCAGAAGATGGATGGAAGAACATGAGTCAGTCCATGCCTTTGAGAAGTTTATCATCTCCTCGGCAGGAGTCAGTATGCAGATAACAGGTCACACAAAGGAATATCAACTTCCAAGTCCTCTAAGAAGAGGACCACCAAAACTTATGGAGTATTCAAAAAGCTTCACTGAAGAGGTACCTTGTGAACTAATGTTTACCATTTAAATACAAGAAAAAGTCAAATTGTAACAGGTACATCTGAGAATAAAAGAACACATTTCATGATGTCAGAAAGAAAGCTCCAGGTGTGCAAATCATAGTAGTAACCCAAATCCATGAATACATAGGATTCTTCTAGAATAGAGGTGTGACAAGGTTTTATAAAGATCCTTGAAAGGATCCTGTGTTTCATTTAATACACACAAAGTGATTAGGGTGCAGTGGAAATAATGTTTCACCTCCAGTACCTTAACTGGTAGTGGTAACTGTCTCAATCCATTTTGCATTACCAGAACAAAATACCTGAGGTCGGATATTTTTTATGCTTGATGTTTTATTGATTGTGTTGAGGTTCAGAGACATTTTAGTTGACACCTGAGTCTAACACATGCACTGAACATCTAAAAAGCCAGGTACTTTGTGATTTCTCTTTGAAAGGATTTCTAGTGAATTTCCAGCTTCAAATTTGGAGGCAAAATTCCCCTCAGAAGATGTCATTTACCAAAGATCCTCAACTGTTGATGAGCTGTTACTTAAGTCCCACCAATTCACAATTTTATGTCACATATACTACAGACTCAAATTTCCAATCTTTCACAGCATAAGTATTGGGAAAACAGAACTATCAGGATCTAACATCTTACAAAGTCCAAAGAATTTGGGCAGAGCAATGATCAGAATGAGTAGTTTGCCTTGAAGAATCAATTCTACTAAAAATAACATAGGACTATAACTAAACTAAAAAAGTAATATATACACAATTGTGATTCCAAATTTTTATTTAGTATGCTGTGGATATAAAACTACAGGATATAAAACTAGCCCTTTACCTGTGGAATGGTAAGCTGATGCCCGAAAGATCCACAGCCTCCTGAAATTTATCATCTCAGTCACTTCTGGTTGAACCAAAAACTAAGCAACTAGAGAATGATTTCACCCTTTAAAAAATCATTTGCGCTTGTTTAAAAATAAATAAATAATAATAATAAAAAACAGTGGTTCAGTGGTAGAGTGCTTGCGTTGTATGCATGAGGCCCTGAGTTCAATTCCTCAGCACCACATATGCAGAAAAATCCAGAAGTGGCGCTGTGGCTCAAGTGGTAGAGTGCTAGCCTTGAGTGCAAAGAGACTCAAGGATAGCACTCAGTCACTGAGTTCAAGCCCCACAATTGATAAAAACAAAAAGAAAAACAAAACAAAACCTTACTCTGGATCATGCCAGAAAGGAGACAAGAACAAGTAATGAGACACAGTGCATGATCATCACAATCATACCTAGCTTCTCTCCTGTGCTGCAGCAGAGGCCTGGCCTCTGGATTCTCTATGTCCAACAGGAAAATCTCCCCTTTCTCTGTTAACTACTTCAGCCTCTCCCTTTGATCCCTGTTCCCTGTCATTTGCGCATCTTTGTCCAAATATCTATCCTTTTCCAATGCCTTTTTGGCTTTGTTTCCAATTTTTCAGGCGACAGCATGGCTGATGGCCTCGGTAGTCTCTGCTCCTCTTCTCTCACCCGTCGGTCTGAGCCAGCCTTGAGCCAGCTCAAGCACAGCCCTGCTGCTTTCCCCCCACAAGAGCCTGTCAAAGTTGCACTATGAGACTGCTGCTGCTTCCCCTACCACAGGCCAGAAAACAAGGTTAACTTGGCTCATGAATCTGATAGATGGAAAGTTCAAGCAACACAGCATTGCTGTCAGATGAGGGAGTCTAGATAAATTGAAATATCGTGGAGAAGCATGGAAGGTAACAGTCACGTGGTGAACCAACCATGCCCCTTGACGTGCCTCCCTTTATTACTATGTGCCCTTTTGAGAACGAACCTGATCCCTTCCAAGGTTGATTGATGTCTGCAGGTTCTATTCATCTTCACTTAGGCTCCACTCTTCAAAGATCCACCGCCTCTCAACATCTTATCCTGGGAACCAAGCTTCCTGCACACACACCTTCAGGGAATACATCCAAGTCTCTCTGGTCATTTTGTTTGGGATGGAAGACAAGCTGTCACCGAGCAAGCAATGAAGAATAAACCCGTAACAATGCACGTGAGAGAGAAAAGTCTTCCAGTCTGGTAAAACCACCATAAGAATGGGAAGAAGTGAACTGATCATGGAGATGTTGCAGAGGAGAAAATTAGAGGCGGGTACTGATTAGTAATCAGGGCTCAGCAGAGGGTAAATAGTGAAAATTAACACTGAAGCCAAATTTACCCACATACATTATAGAAAAATAGATGCAATTAAACAATGAAGGGAGGAAGGAAGCAGAGGAAGAGGAAATCTGTTGTAAAATTTCTAGGTTCACATTCTTTTAATGATATTTACATTCTTTTAAACATTTTAATTAAAATGTTTACTAAGATCAGGTAGAATATTATTTTTAAATCTAGTATTTTAAGACATTATTTTCAACCAGATATGATGATGTTCACTTATAAATGTAGCACTCAGGAGACTGAGGCAGGAGGACTGTGCGTTGGAGGCCAGCCTGGGGGACAAAATGAGACTGTTGAAAGACAGAAAGAAAAAGGGAAGGAGGGAAGGAAGAAAAGAGAGAGAGAAGAGGGAGGGAGGAAAAGAGGGAGGGAAGGGAAGGGAAGGGAAGGGAAGGGAAAGGGAAGGAAAGAAAAAAGGAAAGGAAAGGAAAGGAGGGAGGGAAGGAAAGGAGGGAGGGAATGGAATTGAAGGAGGAGAGGATGGAGTGAGGTGACTGTTTAGAGATCATTTGAAAAGAGCTGTGAAAAGCAATCTTTGTGCTTTCTTCACCAAACTGGGAATCTTTTTATTCTTAGGTCTTTATTATTCTTCCTTAGACATAGATATACTAACTTGTCCATATAAAAAAAAATTCGGTTGGTCTAAGTACCAACAGGAAAGAAGTTCTATCTGGATCCATATACCTCAACATTTATAGAACAGACCCACACACCAGGTTGATGGAGCAAATATCAATAATATATGAATTCTAAACTTCCTAAGTTCTCAGAGAGATCTCTCAAGGCTTTCTGAGGATACACACATCCAAGACAATCCAGTCCATTGCACACATGCACAATGCCAAGATGCTCTCTGTAGAGACTTCAGACCCCAGGAACTCATTATAACCACGGTAGGAAATAGACAACCACAGAAGATGACTGAAACACTGTAGAATGATGACAGGGGATGGGCAGCTCACAGGGTGCAGCCAAAGGGAACAGGAAAGTAGAAAAAAAAATCTTCTCCAGTCCAAGTCAATATATAAAATATTATGATATACACATGCTATGTCAGAATGCTTGCATCTGGTTCCCAGAAGGATAATTTTAAACACCATGCGCTCCATCCCAGAGGAAGTAAAAGTTGTGTCATCTTTGACATCAAGTCCCATCAGGACTTGTAGAGCAAAGATATACCATCCTGGATTTGGGGACTTTGCCTCTCACTTGGAATCCTATCATATTGAGGTCATTCTTCTGTCACAAAATTTAGCAAAGAGGAAGAAATCACTCAATGTGGCAAGAAAAGAAGCTCTGTTCTGTTGCACCCAGGTCTTGTTGTCTCATGACTTGGAGGATCAACTATAACTCAGGGTGAGCCACACCTCAAAGAACAACCCCTCTCTAGTATTTCTCTCAGGCTGGGGTTGATGAAAAGCAGAATTGTAGTGTGAATTCCTGTGCACAGATGAATCACTGCCTGCCACACCCAGTACCAAAGTTTCTGAGGTGAAAAACTATTGGCAGAACTAAGCACCAGGGACAGAAAGCAAGAGGTGAAAAGGACTACGAAAGAGAAGAGAGCGAGGAGAGATCTGGTAGGGGCCTGAATCTGAGAATCTTGAAATCCTGGGGTGTTCAGCAGGCTCTTCTTCATGTGTCTTCCCAGAGATGTGAGGACCAAAACCATGAATAGCAAAAACAGAGCAGAAGGGATTGTCCACATAATCAGGTTTAGAGAGAAGAAGTAGAATTTCTCAAATGAGTTTCGTGGGATATACTCAGTGGCATTTCCAAATTGCCAGTCACTCCTTACATAGTCCTGGTATATTATCTGGTTGCCTATGAAGCATAGGATACTGTTCAAGCCAGAGAACCCCACAGCACCAACCTGCATCCATGGTATCCAGGCAGGCACTTTGTACTTTAGCCAGAGGAAGACAGGGTGGGTTAAGTTTGCAATTTTCATGCAGTAGAATAAACCAAGCCAGGTGCAAAACCATATGGTGGCCGCATTCAGGAAATCCCACAAGAAGTTTGTGAGTTGTGTGATGGGGTCATAAGAGAAGACTGTTAAATGCTGGAAAGTATAAATACTCTTACCTATGACCACCCACTGCAGACAGAAGCGAGAGAGTGCCAGGCTAGCGAGTAATTTATAAAAAGGTGACAAGGTTCTCCGAAGCCACCACTTCGTGCCTAAGACTGCAATGATAAAGCCATTGCCTATCGCTCCCAGCAGACACAAAAGCAGCAAAATAATAACCAAGACGATGACCTTCTTGTCAGTTTCCTGACATCCTGATGCTGTGTGAGCTCCACTCATTTCTCCTACATCCCAGGGTTTCAAAGGCTGTTTCTGTCGGGTTAGAGTAGGTCTCTCCCTTGCTGCTCCAAGTGTAGATGTTAGACCGGACTCGAGGACACAGGTGATGTGAGGGAGCAAGAAAGAGTCCATCTCTTCTGAATAGATGCAAATACCGTCAAGGTTGAATTTCCAAAGCCCCCTCCCTGACTGTCCATGAATTTGCTTGCCCTTCTGCCTATTCCCTGCCCATTGTCCACCTTTCTGAGGATAAGGTATCCACATTGCACTCGGTGTCCCGTACATAGGCAGGCTCGCTTGTCTAAACTGACACCTAAGACACTGCCCGCACACCTGGCGCAGCTGGGCGATGAAGCCCACTTCCTGCTGAGACTCAGACCTCATG
This sequence comes from Dipodomys ordii, assembly GCF_000151885.1. Lineage (NCBI taxonomy): Eukaryota > Metazoa > Chordata > Mammalia > Rodentia > Heteromyidae > Dipodomys > Dipodomys ordii. The sequence continues at coordinate 9,349,879 of NW_012267272.1, read as the reverse complement.
TCCCAGGGATGTGGGGAGGGCTGGTTGATATGTTCCAAGCATCATTCTAAGTGCTTTCTTAGTAGTTCATTCTCACAATGACTCTATAAAGTGGGTACTAGGAAAAAAATACCCCCTTGTCAGAGACTGAGAGAAACCAGAGCAAACCTTTCTTTCTTTATTTTTTTGAGATACTACTACTTTAGGCCCAGCATCAGAAAGTAGAACACAGAAAACAATCTCATACAAGGAAAGAAGCAAATTCTTTTTAAAGTATCACAGTCTTTTTTTTTAATGGCATCTCACAGAGGAACTCCCACCAAGGAAATCAATGGGATACAGAAGCAAGAGCCCTGGCCTTGGAATCAAGCCAGGATCCAGCCCAAAGCCCACTCGCTGTGAGCTCTTGCATGTAACAGGCCCTCTGTGCTTTATCGTATCTTAGCTGGTAAATCTGAAAAGCAAATGTTAATGGGACTGACTTACAATCTCAATATTTAGATCACAAACAGACATTAAAGATAGATTCACAGATGAAAGACCCCAAACTATAATTAACACTCCTGCTTAAAATCATAGAAGAAGACTGAGAAGCACTCTGGTTCCCCCCAGGTAGCAATATAACTTATATCCCCATCTTCTTCATCCTTAGCAGAAGTCAGAAAACTGGAGTTTGGTTCTCATTGCAGCTGCTAACTATGGATTGACAGTGTCGTCATTTCATGCCTTTAAACCTCGCTTCTTTCATCTACTAAGAACATATCACAAAAATAAATGTGATCCTACAATGATAACAGAACAGATCCCTTCATATACAGAAGTAATTGCAATTGCATTGGTGATTTATGTCCGTGAGTATCTGCTATCTATTCTGTAGCACTGCAAGTCATCCACAGAGTCTTCTGGAGATCATCACAGAGCTATACTAACCAGAGGACAGTGCAGTAAGCATCAGATGAGCTTAAGAGAGGCCAAGAACAAAGGTGAGCAATCGACACACAAATGAGCGTGCACAGATCAGTGTGACACAAGGAAATGAGCAAGCAGAAATTGACTGAAGGCTCTGTCATGAGAATGACAGAGTTTCTAATGGGGCACCCACCTCCCAGCCAGCACCATAATCCCACCACTTCCATGCATACAAACCCCTCAAAGAGAATAGAATGCAGAATACTTAGCACCTCTTAGTGAACACTGTGTCTGAGTACTAGAAAAAAAGGTGAACAAGAAGCCGGGCGCTGGTGGCTCACGCCTGTAATCCTAGCTACTCAGGAGGCTGAGATCTGAGGATCGCGGTTCAAAGCCAGCCCGGGCAGGAGAGACCGTGAGACTCCTATCTCCAATAAACCACCAGAAAACCGGAAGTGGCGCTGTAGCTCAAGTGGTAGAGCGCTCGCCTTGAGCTGAAGAGCTGAGGGACAGCTCCCAGGCCCAGAGTTCAAGCCCCACGACCGACAAAAAAAAAAAAAGGTGAACAAGGTAGCAATGCACCTGAAATCTACCCTTTTGTGAAAATGTCTAGGATACAGAGTTTCCATCTCTCCTCTTCCTTACCCTGGCTCCTACAAAGGACTCTTGGCTGTTTTCTCCTGGACATTTCAGATGTAAAGCAATCTAGAGACATGGAGGTCTAGAGTTAGACCAGCTACAAACATCATCACAGGGAAAACACATACCTTCCCATCTGGTTCCAATACTTTCAAGGACTTGTAAGGTGAGAAAAATGTACAATTAACCCTCAGTTCATTGAAGGACCATCTTTGGGCATGTTCTATGCCGTAATAACCTAGGAGTTACAATATCTGCCCTCAAAGTGCTTTCATGCACTAATCATAAGCCACAGGCATTTACAGACACAGATTTTTGTGCAGATTAAGTTAATCCAAAAGGATGATTCATCATTTGTGTCTTAATACATAATGTGTTTTGTGTTTTTTTTTAATATTGTGTGCTTTTTGTCTATGGCACCTTGAGTTCTCAGATTTATCTTCCTAGGAAGAATCCGAGTCTTAAAACTTGGCATTTTTCATAGTCTTATAAATGTAATTATGGGAGTGATTGGATAGGAATCTAAAATATATATATATATATATATATATATATATATATATATATATATATAGGGTCCAGTCGTGGGGCCTGAACTCTGGGCCTGGGTGCTGTCCCTCAGCTCTTCAGCTCAAGGCTAGCGCTCCACCACTTGAGCCACAGCACCACTTCCGGCTTTTTTCTTTTTGCTTGTGTGGTGCTGAGGAATCGAACCCAGGGCCTCAGGCATGCAAGGCAAGCGCTCTACCACTGAGCCACCTTCCCAGCCCTCTAAAATATTTTATATATATGTATATATTATGTGTCAATACTATTCTCATCCCAAGAATTCTTGTAATAATTCACCAGCATCATCATCATCATCATTATCATCATGCTAAATAAGTGCTGTCTTGTATATTGAAAGAAGACAAAACCCCCAATAAACACAATGAAATGTGACTATGTCAAGAATGATTAGGTACATTGGGGTTCCATAAAGGATTCACATGAGGACATGGTGGTAGATCAGCTCAAAGGTAAGTGGAGAGACCACCAGAGGCCTCAAATGGTATGGATGAGATGGTAGGTTTTATCGTTAGTCAAGACAAAACCATCAAGTTTTGGACACTCAGGCATTAGAATGTAGTAAAAAGAAATTGAGAACACCAGGGCACTGAGAACTTCCGAGAAAAGCGCACTAAACATGTCATGACTCAAGGCCCGCTGTGAGAACGTGGCAGAATGTGAGCGTGTCATCACCAGACCGTCTAAAGACCTTTAGTAACTGCTGCAGTGCTGTGTGATGGAAAAGGCCTTCCACGCGCTCACAACTGAGTCACAAGGCTGGAGCGAACAGAGACCGCAGCAAGCTCTGCCTTTGCTGCCTCCACACACCTCTGGCTTGAGCCTCCATTCCTCACGGTCCTCCCCATTAGAAAGTTATCAGTCACTATGAAGTGGTGAGCAAAAACACTTCGTGATCAATGATGAGGATTAATGTGTAACATTAGCTGTGTAACTGTGACATCACAGTTAGACCCAAAGTGTCTATTAAATGAATTTAGCAAGTGGCCACAGTACGTTTCCTGCAGGTCTCTCTACCCAGCCTCACTTTCTCTGTGTTCTTAAGACTCTTCTCTTTTAAAGTCTTAATTATCATCTGGCTAGGAGACAACTTATTGGCCTGTTATCTTACGTTAGTTTCCTCCCTCTCTCTCTCCCTTTCTCTCTCCCTCCCTCTGTCTCTTCTTGATAAAGCTCAGACTCTGGTCAACCTTAATAATAACATGGTAAGTACTCAGTTTCTGAGGATCATTGGATGATTTACCAAAAATGTAATTATTCATTTAAAATTCTGTAACCTCTGTTCTACCTTGTTATTATTTACTCTTACTTTGAGTACCTTAAACATATGAATCTCTCCTAAACACATTGAATCTTCTCCTCAGTATCTTCTACTGTGCTGGTCTCCATACTTTCTTATAGTGGACTTCAGGTTAAAGCACTAATCCCAGATAATGGTGTTTGGGACTTAGCAAGATGGGATTAGTTCCCTTAGAAGAAACAAATATCTCTTTCTCTCTCTGGCATATGAGAACACAGCAAGATGTCTGCCTGAAACTCAGAAAAGGGCCTCAGAAGAACCTAAACATGCTGGTACCTTGAGTTCCAAGCCCTACCACTGTGAAGATGAAATAAACAACTCACACAGTCTATGTTACCCTGTTTCAGAAACCAATATGCAAATTTATTCATAATGATACTACTCCACTAGTACATTGTTTGTGTGTGTATACAAATATATCACAAAATACAGACAAAACTACTTTTCTAATGAATTACTTTGCTAATACATTGTCTATATCATAAAATATACACAAAAAATAGGAATGTGAAGGAGAGGATAAAACCAAATTAAAATTGCCACACTTTTCTTCCTACTCCCAGCATACCAGGAATAGTGGATTATCGAAACGAAGAACAGTCAGCTGGGTACTGGTGGCTCACTCCCGTCATCCTAGCTTCTCAGGAATCTGAGACCTGAGCGTTGTGGTTCAAAGCCAGCCCAAGCAGAACAATCCATGAGACTCCTTTCTCCATTTAACTACCAAAACCCTGGAAATGGCACTGTGGCTCAAAGTGGTAGAGCACTAGCCTTGAGCACAAAAGCTCAAGGACAGTGCACAAGGTGGGTGCTGCTGCTGAGTGATTTATTTCACCAAACACAACTTCAGTTTTCCCACGGAGATGACTGACCATAGTAACAGAACTTCAGGAGTGCAGACGAGTTGGTGCTTGAAGAATATTGTTCGGGTTCCTAGCACAGCTTGACTATTAAGGAAATGAGATTATATAAACTAAGGCTAAGGCAATTTGGGGCTCCAATCAAAGACTAGTCGCAGTGGAGGGGATGGAAAAAGAATTTGTGGGGCATGGAAGGAATTGCAAAGAAAGAGGGAAACGAAAGGAGAGAGTACCCAAACCTCCAACATTCTTGCTGTCTATCAGATCAGCCATCAGTGTGCTGGCGATCATTATATCTTCACACGGTGGCCACCCGTTGTGTTGTCTGGGGCCCTCAGAGCCTTGTGAGCTGCCACTACAACCATCCTAACACTTCAGTTTGAGGGCCTTTCTCAGCTTAGGGCTGCTTACTACCAGGATGAGGGAGTGCAGGGAGATGCCGGAGTAGATGATCACTTCCTTGGCCCAGTACCAGTGACTCTGGGAGGATATGTTCTCCATAGCAAAACTGATCAAGGCCAGGAAATACAATGTATTGAAGAGAAGGAAGAAGGCCAGTGTCTTCAGAGCTGCCCTGTGAACCTGGAGGCTGGGATTGCCACGCCCCAACCTGTGGCCCCTCATGTGCCCCACATGCCGGTACAGGGAGAACACGAGCAGAAGGGTGGACAGCAGGAACAGCAGAAAAGGAAGGAGCCACATAAACACTCCGTGCGTGAGATAATAATACCAGAAGTCCAGTGACTTAAAAGTAGTGCAGTTTCCCCCGGATAACTGAGCCGCCATTACATTCCCAGTGACTGTTTGGATGGCTGAGATACTACTGAGGATCAGAGAACCCAACACTAGCCGGGGCACTAGTCGAGAAATCCTCCACTTCAGCCGCAGAAAGATGGGGTGGGAGAAGGAGGAGATCTTCACACAGTAGAAGAGGGCAAGCCAGGCGGTCAGCCATAAAAGGAAAGTGTTGATGAAGTCCCACAAGGCGCCAACCAAGTTTGCTTGGTAACAAAAACCAGAGAAGGCCAACAAGTCGCTCAGCATGGCTGCTCCATGCAGAAAGAAGCGAGACAAGGCAAGACAGGCCACAATCCTGTCGGCTACCAGCGGGGTCGAGCTCACCCACTCCCTGACCAGCACGATGGTCAAGAAGCCATTCTGCAGCATCGCAACCAGTGACTCCAGACAAAAGATGACCTTGAAGATCACTGTGGAGGGCATATTCTCCAGGGTGGATCTGCTCCAACTGGCTTCTCCAACAAAGCGCTGCAAAGACATTCACAGAAAACCACCCTGTATCTATCGATCAGAGATTCTGAAATCCCCCGTCCGGGCTATAACCATAAAGCCTTGCCATCAGCAAAGCCCCAGGCCTCTGGGATTTGAAATGAGGATAACTGAGATCTTTCTCGACATGCAAAGCATCCTCAGCTCAATGACACCTGTCTCTATTTGTGTACCCCACATTTGCCTATTTTTCATCATGGCCAGGTGCAGAGAAATGTTAACAGGGTACAGGCTCCAAGGGTATCTGAAAATAGCATCTTGCACATTGTTTGTTTCTTCTCTTTCTTTGGTTTTGGTACGGAGCTTGAACTCTGGGCATGCACGCTGTCCATGAGCTTTTGTTGCTCTATCACTTGAGCCCCAGCTCCACTTCCAGCTTTTAATTGGAGATAAGAGTCTTATGGAGTTTCCTAGCCCAGCTGGTTTCTAACTGCAATCCTCAGCTCTCAGCCTTCTTTTAAGTAGCTAAGATTACAGGCTTAAACCACCAGCACCCAGCTTGTTTGTTAATTATGTTCTGTCCTTCTTAACTTTTCCTCAAAAGATGCTCTGATCCTTATTTCACTCCCTGAAACACAAACTTTCTCAGATCCGCTTCATGTCCTGGTAAATGCTTTACTCCATAGCTTCCAGAGGCTGCCTCCAGGCCCGCTTTGTGACTGAGGTGGATGGGGCAGTCATTTACAGGTCCATGGCTTGGAATTATCAAGAAATGGCCCCAGCCACTGACCGCTGGAACTCCTGGCCTCTCAGGCTACCTAAAAACATCGCTGTCAGTTAGGCCCCATAGTGGAGTCTGTGGAATTTCCAAATACATGTGAATTTTTCCTGAAGCATTAACATCAAATCTGTCAGAGCGCTTACCACCTTAGCTTCAGGACATTTGATAAGTCAAAATTCATCAGCATCTAAGCCAGCTCTGGGTAATGGGAGACAATGGATGGGTCACAGTGAGGAGGAAGAAAAGATAGACAAGGGAAATGGCCCATCACAATAGGAGTTGGAAATTAGAATCTGTGGCCTGTCAAGAGGAACGCAGGCAGAATGCGGCGGCACCTGCCTATAGTGTGAGCACATGGGAGGTGGAGGCAGAAGGATGGAAAGTTTGAAGCCACCCATACATTGGGCTGTACATGGGCTACACATGAGCGAACCTTTGTCAAAAATCAAAGAAAGTGACTCCAGGAAATGGAAATAAAAGAGTTTTTCTTCATTGCTGTTTTTGTTTCCTTTTACTTTTTATCTTGTTTGTCCCTTTATCTGTCTTTGATGGGGGGCAGGGGGAATAAAGGAGAAGCACAGAAACAAACAGACAAAGGGTGAACCAATACAGCAGTGGTACTCACTAGACACACTATGTTGAAAATGAACTATACAACTTGTGACATTGTCCAAAAAGAAAGGGACTCTTTACCTGCTGTATGTAAATATAACCCTTCTGTACATCATCTTTACAATACCAAAAAGTTTAAAATAAATGTTAAATATTTAATTTAAAATAAATATTTTTTAAAAAGAAAGAAAGGGGAAAGCAAAAGAGAAAGGGAAAGAAGAAAAAGAGAGAAAAAAAGAGAGAGACTTAAGGTAAAGCTAGCCCACAAGGAAGGAGGCCTTGAATAAACTGCGTCTTCTCACAATACATTTACTAAAATACTAACAACCAGTCTGTCAGAAGACCTTGTTGTTCCTCAGATGAGTCATATGACACAGGTTACATTTCGCCTTCGCCACAAGCCACCCGAAGTGATACCGCTTCAGATCATCTCACGGGCTCTGTGAGCCAAACAGTTGTGCCCTACTGGGGTAAGCTAGCAAAGACAAGAAGGCATTTGCATGCACACCGAATAGGACAAACAAAAGGGAAAAGAGAGAAAAGGTAGAAAGAAAGAGTAGGGGTAAAAACAGAGGTATGGGTGGTGGGGAAGCAGGGGAGGAAACCCCCTCTCTGGTGGGCAGGGTTGGCACACTCCTGATGATTGCCCCTGGCTTTCTATGGTAGCAATGGAGATGCAGCAGGTGAAAGATTTATGTGCAAAGGATCAAAGAGAAATGCAAATGAGCACTCAGAGTGGAGACCTCAGGGAAAGGAGATACAGCTATCACAAATACAGCATTTGATTGAAGAGCTTTGGTTTTTGTTTCCTGGGGTTGTTTTTTTGGGGGGTTGGGGTGTTTTTGTTTGTTTGTTTGTTTGTTTTTTAGTAAACTTTGAAAAGATGAGAGAAGGGCAGATCATTCAATCAAAGCCACTTGACTTGCCACCAAGTTCCATCTTTTTTTTTCAAATAAGTTTTTTATTGTGAAAATACTGTACAGAGGGGTTACAATCACATGAGCAAGGTAATGAGTACATTTCTTACCAAGCATTGTTGCCTCCTCCTTTGTTTTTCCCCTACCATCCTTGCCCTCCCATCTCCACAACTACACTTCCCCCCACCCGCCAAAGTTGTAAAGTTTGTATTTCGACATAACATCTTATACATCTCATTGTTGCAATGGCTCCACCTGTATCCCTAGTTAAACAATTTGTTTTTTCCCTTCCCCTCCCCAAATTATACCAACATCAAATACAATGAAAGCAGGGGTTATATCATGGGGGAGGGACATACAAAGCAACAAAAAAAAAATCACCTTATAAATACATTAGAAACAATAGCAAGAAAGAAAAAAACACTTGTGTCCTTGTCTTGGGGTTCATTTTGCCTCACATCATCTTATCTTTTTTTTATTGTGAACATACCGTACAGAGGGGTTACAGTTACATGGGCAAGGTAACGAGTACATTTCTTATCCAGCATTGTAGCCTCCACCTTGCATTATCTTGACTCAGTTCTTTGTGGTTCCCTCTGGCTTCTCTTTTGAAGAGAGCAGCCATGAGAACCTTCTGATGGCTACGCATTTTGGCTCTCCTCAGCATCCCAGGGCAAGAGGCAATTTCATAATGCCATCAGGGAGCGTGTTGAGGCCATGGTACACACACCCTATGACAGCCACCTGTAAGCAAGCTGTTTTGAGCGCTCACATGAGCCATCATGGTACTTATCCAGTCACCACCACACACACCTGTCCAGAGCCACTCTCTTCTTCCCCAAGGCTTTTCCATCTTTCTGCGGTATGAATGCTGTCTCGTGTCTCGAGTAAGAAGGAAGCGGAATTGCCCCCAGGTACCTGGTCCTCCTCAAGGCTTCCCAGAGGCCCCTGTCCCATTTATAGTCTACCTCCAAAGAGACCACAAGAAGAACAATGATTTTGACTGTTTTCACAAGTCCTTGAAATATGAAGCAATAGTCAGAGTAGTAGGTGTTTCTCATGACAGGTTGCCTTGCCCTTTCTTAAAATCATCTGTGACTACCAATGAACCTGATGGAGTCTTTTCTGTGGCAAAGTTGACCATTATTCTTTAGGACAACCTTAGAGTCCTTGGTGAGATAGTCAAACAGGTATCAGCAAGAGATCAGATTCCTGATGGCCAGTTCTGCCCAGAGCCACGTACATTTCTATCCTTTGGATTTTCTGTATGAGTAAAGGGGTTTTGCTTGTTGGTTTCTGTTCATTCATTTTTCTGTGTTGCTTTTGTTTTAGTTTTATTCAAAAACACATCAGGTCATCTTAGAGACATGTGAAAATAAGTCTATTTCTTTGACAAGGTTTCTTGTGACAAGTCTGTAGATTTTGGTGCTCCTTCTCCACTGGTCCTTTTGAGGGACCTGCAGTACATACAAGCTTCCACATTCTCATGTGTTTCTTGGGATAACAAATGGCCAGTGTCCGGAAAAGATGGAGGAAGGAAGAAGCAACAATGTGTTTAGTGGTTACACTGTGCATAATCAATATGATGCACACATGCTGTGGTTTCCCTGCAGAACAAGCTCTAAGTTTGTTCTGCCTCTACAGACTTGCTCTCACTCTTATGTTTAAGTAAATAACTTAGGATAAAATATTGGTTCTAATAGCAATCCAGTAGAGTAGAAATTTAGCTTCCTGAAGGTAAATTTGGGAATTTCCAACATCCTCAATTACAAACTACGTAGCTGTTAGGTTAGGTGTTACAGGCCTGCAATCCAACACTCAGGAGGCTGAAGCAGAAGGATCACTAGTTTGAGGCTGACCTAGACAAAAATGCCACAAGACACTGTCTCAGTAAAACAGAAAATACAAAGGATTTAAAATCTCCAAGTAATTTTTTTCTAAAAAAGAAAAAAGAGAATAAACAAAAAATGTGTAAGAACAATTAATGCTGTTTAACATTCATATAAATTTACACATTTACCTTTTCAATAAAAATGGAATTTTAATATTATAATAATTTTTAAAGTAGATTCTGAGCCTATTTCTGTTTGAACCTTTAGAATAGTTCTTCCTCTATTTATTTTACTATTTGAGCAATTAGAGCAATAACATTGATCTCTCAAGGAATAAGTCAATTCTTATTTCGTGTCATAAACTTCATTCTGGGTCTAAAAGCAGAGAGATTAAGTCTGTCAGAGAGATAAATTATGTTCAACAACTTCCACGTCCCTTCCCAGGGGAAGGGAAGCCAAGGGTAAGAAGAGAACAGAAAGAAAAAACAAGCCTTCATCAAATAAGGCTGTTCTGTTTATAACTACTTTATACACTAAGCTCCCACAGAATATTTCAAAGCCAAGACTCTGTTCTGTTGCAAAAACTAAATCTGAAACTGCTGTCCTCAATCAAAAATCAAACAGAGGGACAAGGACAGGGGAATCTGTGTATCTTCTTTTGTTCTCTCCTCAAAACTCTTCTAAATTAATGTAAGGTATTTTAAAAAATAACAACAAAAGGAATGGAAAAGAGAAGTCCTCTAGGAAGCTGAACAGCAAATAGAAGAGTGGTCAAAGGTATGAGAGTAGAATAAAAAGTCAAGAATGAACTTGGCTTGTTCTCAGGATTTTCAGAACTAGCTGCCTATGACGGAAAATAGTTACATCAGTTTAAGATCAGGTCAAGGAGTCGCTGTACATACTTGGCAAACAAAGTTCCTCAAAAATAAGTTTATTTTCTATGTCCTCTTTTCTCGGGAGCTACTGAAGGATAGCATCTTCCAATGATAGACAGTAGATCATTTAAGAGAAAACACACAGTACAGGCAACACGGGACCCAGGATGAAGGAGAGGGAAAAGACACCATGGGAAGATGGCAAGGCAGATCTCAGCCTAGGGGGAGGTACGCTGAGCACAGGGACAAGTCCAAGCTGGACAGAACACAAGGTTCCAGGAGCGATGTTCTCAAGTAAAATTTTAGGATACCTGATGCATCCAAAATCGTTGCGAAAGATGGAGAACAATGATAAACAGTTTGAGAATGAGAAGCAAACAAAGCAATTGTTATATTGAAATAAAATACTATTTTATACAGGAAAGCAATTTTTTGTTTTTTTAATTGTGAAAATACTGTATATAGGGGTTACAATTACATGGGCAAATAATGAGTACATTTCTTATCAAGCATTGTAGCTTCCTCCTTTGTTTCCCCTTCCCATCCCTTCCCATCCTCCCCCTATCCCCCCACCAAACCTCCTCCCCCCCACCAAAGTTGTAAAGCTCGTTTTCGATATAAAGACTTGTACATCTCATTGTTGCAATGGCTCTACCTGTATCCTTATTTAAACAATTTGTTTTTACCCCTTCCTCTCCACCAACATCAAATTATACCAACATCAAATACAGTGAAAGCAGGGGTTATACATACAAAGCAACAAAGAAATCATCTTATAAATGTGTTAGAAACAATCGCATGAAAGAAAAAACATTTGAATACATATCTTAGGGATCATTTCTCTAACATCAACTTATCTGACCTTTTCTGCTTGACTCAGACATATACTAGTTATTGCAA
>NW_012267272.1:9328502-9329813 GCF_000151885.1 Dipodomys ordii | reverse complement strand
TATATATATATATATATATTTAAAGTGAACAACCTCAAGAATCATTCATTCTTTTTTTTTGGGGGGGGGTGTCTGAACCCTGGGCCTGGACGCTGTCCCTCAGCTCTTCAGCTCAAGGCTAGCGCTCTACCACTTGAGCCACAGCACCACTTCTGGCTTTTTTTCTTTTTGCTTATGTGGTGCAGGAATTGAACCCAGGGCCTCAGGCATGCAAGGCAAGCGCTCTACCACTGAGCCACCTTCCCAGCCCCGAATCATTCATTCTTAATAAATAAACAAGCACCTATAAATTGCCTCCTTCATAGTGACCCAATTTAAATGACAGAAAAGTATGAATGAGTCACACTTAATGGGGTAGAAGTGGCAAGGGGTATGGGAAGGAGGGCCCAGGACCCCTCTGAATCACTGTCAGCCTGTTTTTCCCCCACACCTCTATAGACTTCACTCTTTCATACATTTTCATCATCTCTGGACTAGCACAGTCCGAAGCTCCCAACGACTCTTCAGATTAGTAGTTCATTTAGGGTCAGGACAACCTTTCTCTTCAGTACTAAAAGTGTGCAAAGAATCTGTTGAATAAACAGTTATTCAGTAGACAGAAGGCAATCTCAAGAGGGTAGAAGATCCCAGGGTTGACACCAGCGGGAAAATCTAAAGTATCTACAATCTCCTTCTCTACATCCCTAGTTCCTCATGTCTGCTCTGGGGTTGCAGGGCCGGCTTCAAAGTCCTTAGCCTGCTTACCAAGACCTGCTCCGGCCCACACCCATCTTCCTGCCCCAACTCCCAGGACAGCCCTGGGCCCCAGCAGTCAAACTGGTCCATTCACCCCTCCCTGAGCACACCTGAAGGCTAGAGGCCTGGAGGCCCTGCTTCCTGCCTGTCCCAAGCTCGGCCACGGAACCACCCCCGGCCATAAGGACTGCTGCTTGAAGACTCCCCTGAAAGTGCTCCCTCTACCTGCGCTTCCTTCATCTTCCCCTTTCCCCCATACACGTGGTACGAGTGGGACCAGCCGGCCCTGTGGGCCTCGGAGGGAAGGTGTGGCTCTCATCCCTGCCCTTCCCGGGAGAGGAAAGACTCTTGGGGAGTCCTGGGAATCAGAATCAGAAATGGGGTGAAAGCCTGAGACCCGGCTGCGCCCAGAGCTGTAGTTGAGAATGGTTACTCGATGCTGGTCCCCCCACGAGGCGGCGCCCGCCGGTCTCACTCCGTCGGGACGCCTCCATCCAGGTCTGGAAGTTTTATGAGGACCCGTCCAACAAGTTCCCGGCCTCCCCTACGGTCCCTTTAAGAAGGTGAGCCAGGTGA
>NW_012267272.1:9310820-9328452 GCF_000151885.1 Dipodomys ordii | reverse complement strand
CATCAACTTATCTGACCTTTTCTGCTTGACTCAGACATATACTAGTTATTGCAAATAAGGGAAACCATGGGACCTATGTTTCTTTGGGCCTGGCTTGCTTCACCTAATATAATTTTTTCCAAGTCTTCAGGAAAGCAATTTTCTATTCAAGACCTAGATTCACAATGAATAATAGTTACTTTGCCATAACATTTTCAACACTGAATGTGAATTTAATCAATATTACTATGTACAGCATTGAAAAGTGTGAGAGGGGGGTGAGAATGGAATGAGGGGGAGGGGTGGGGAGGGGAAGGTGGTAAAAGTGAAGAAGAAATAAAGCTTCATACTATCCAGCGGGACGTACATACAACACTAAAAAATCCAAATTAGCAATACTGACAAACCAGTTAAAGGCAAAAACTGAAACATACACACAACACACACACACACACACACACACACACACTAAAAGTACCTGCCTGGGGAAATGGCAAAATGAAAGAAGGTGAGCAAGAACCATTACTTTTCCATAACAAATCTGCTAGTCATATCTATGTCTTTGATTTTTTAAAAAAATATAGAGGAGAAAAAAAATGAGAAAAGGCAGTAAGGGAGTGAGCCATAGGTAAAAATAGCCAAATTTTGGTCTCTTGGTGTTTGTCAATGGTACTGCCTTCTCGAATTACAGATTCATTTTCTTCTTGCAATTAAGTTTTGGACTGCTGTCCTCCCTGAACAGAAATCATAATGATCTAATACTCACAGCCTTATTAAAAACCTTCCAAGTATGTGTTTTTCATAATCATTTGGAGGACAAAAAGGGCAGAAAGTCCACATGAGTCATGTTGCTAGCCTGGCTTAATCTTGCTTAAAGAAAAATCAGAGTCCAAGATGTTTATTCTTTGTGTGCTGATTCCTTTCCTCTCCACTGTCTTCTACCTTATCCCTCCTGCATCCTGGAGCAGCTCCCATCCAACACACACACACACACACACACACCATTCACCATCACACCCCTTCATGTAGGCACAGGGCTTCAAGGGTTATTGGTTGTAGCAGATGGTGAAATGTCTCCTTGGGGATGAGGCCAACACGCGGTGACCTACATTCCACTCAGGTAGTTCTGGGAACTGGAAGATAAAGAGTCAAATGAAGGGACACATCCCCAAATGATGTAAAACTTGAGCATTTTCCCACTCCATGGAGGAGCTCACTAAAGTTACTCATGAGCCTGCAGCTGCTCCTGACAATTCTCTACGGGAATAGTTGTCTGCACGTGCCAAAATGAAGGAAAGAGCAGAGTTTCGGTGTGGTTAAACAGGTAGCTTGTCCAACTGCGTAACCACAGGGAGAGATTTCAGAGTTATTACAGAAACACCGGGAAAAGTGACCTCAAGCCGATGCAGATGGCTGTGGAGCTCCCAAGCAGGTGAATTGGTGGGTACATTCATTTTCTCCATCACACCAAGAAACAAAAACATAATAATAATGGTAGAAAAATGCTTTTTAAAAATCACAAGTAAGTTGATCTAAAAAAGAAATACAATCTCCAATTAAGCTAACCTGTTTCGAAAGCCTAACATGTGGTTGGCATGGTGTTAAGCGCATTGGCAATCATCATTCTCCGTTTAATTTGGTTTCAGAACACCATCTGGGCTCCAGTTTTGCTCTTTCTGATCAGATCCACAGTCTATGCCTCTGTTTTGCTCCCCCCCAAAAAAAATTGAACCCCCACAAAACCATACAAGGAAGCTGCTTTAACTCTACCTTTGCCCAGAATAGAGCATCATAATATCCTATTTTATCATAGCATTTCTGCTGCTCAGTGAAGCCAAAAGAAACCAGTTTTTGCTCCTCATCATTCCTTAGTGACTAAACTTCAAGTGCCTGAACCAAGATTGCCATTTTCAGTAAGCAACAACTGCTTTCTCACCTTCCTGCTCCTCCTCTTCACAAAGATAATTCTTATTTACCACCAGGTGGCAATGGATAAATATGTCTAAACAGACAAACATTCGAGACAGTGTAAGAAAATAGAAAATAGCATGACATTCTACAAAGCAACAAAAATAAATTGCTCATCATGACAGGCTGCAAGTTTCTATTAACTGAGAGCTGGTTTGCTGTAAAAGAGTTGGGGCTTGAGTTGTCTTTCTGTCACTGTATCTGTAATCTAGGATGTCTCCTAGCTCTTCTTCCAGCTCTCTGGATACAATTATAATAATAAAAGCTTGACAAGGTAATGAATATTTGGTGTTTAGGCAATATATATATAAAGATGTTTTGGGACAATGCTAAGCACTGTTTCTTATTAAGTGAAACAGGAGAAATACATAAAAGATAATGGTTACAAAGACAATGAAATGCAATGCCAATCTTGTATATTATCCACTATTTTACTGTTTTGAAGGGAAAAATCTTCTACTACATTCCTGTCTCAAACTTGTTCCTCATTTTCAAAACAGAAAAGGAAGTAGAAAATGAGTATCTTTTCCTTCTTACTAACAAATCTCGTCTTCTAATATTAATGAGCCTGTGTGTGAATGTGTGTGTGTGTGTGTGTGTGTGTGTGAATGTGGGGGCCGGGGAGGTGCACATCCACAATAGGCCTTGAACTCAGGATCTAACTGTTGTCCCTAACCTTTTTTGCTCACGACAGCTGGTCTACCACTTGAGCCACAGCTCTACTTTGATCCATCTGATAATTATTTAAAGATAAGAGTCTCATGGACTTTCCTATCTGGGCTGGCTTTGAACACAGTCCTCAGATGACAGCCATCTAAATAGCTAGGATTACAGGTGGGGTGAGCCACATAAACATCTTGCTTGTGTCTGGATCCCATACCTTCCTTTCAGCACATTCAGTGGCTTCCTATTCTGTTTCCTAGAAGGCTCCTCCCTCCGGTCATTCCATCTATGACCCCTCCAAGCTCCAAGCCAGTGGAGACTCCTAGGTCTGATAACTTTGTTCTCTTTCCTTCTCAAAGTCTAGCCTTACCACCTGTCTTAGTCTCTCCGTGCTGTTGTAATGGCGTGCTTGAGATCGAATCGTTTATAAAGGATAGAAATGTGTTTCTCGCTGTTCTGGAGGTTAGAGAGTCCAAGGGAACAATACTGGCATCTAAATAGAGGTTTTCTCGCTGCATCATGGCAGAAGGTGGAAGAGCAAGAGAGGGCAAATGGAAACCAGGCTCACTCTTACAACAAGCCCACTCTCGTAATAATGGTCTCCATGCTTTGATGACTTCATTCCTTCTTTAAAGTCCTACCTTTAAACACTCATATCTTGGAGATTGTTTCCTCCAGCATGAATATGGGGACACATATCCAGACCATACCAGTGTGTCTCTAAGGAATGACTTCAAACCGTGCGTGATTTTCAACATACACAATGAAGATCAATCATTCATCTAAATCAGCCTAATATTGTTCAGCTTGTTTCATGTCTATCCTGAACCTGGCTTTGGTCCAAGTAGCCACATCCCCACCAAAGGGTGTCCCATCAGAGATTAAACCCCCCTGTGGGAAATGGACGGACCAAGGGTGAACAGAGGTAGCGCTGGTACTCACTGGACATTAGGCTGAAAATGGACTATCCAACCTGTGTGGGGGATGTTTTCCATCTGGAAGAGAAGAAGGGAATGGGTGACATTGTCCAAAAATAAATGTACTCTTTACCTGACTTATGTAACCCTGTATATCACCTTTACAATAACAATTAAAATTTAAATTAAAAAAAAAATAAACCTCTCTGTGGAAATCATGCATTAAGGTATAGTAGAGGGGTCAGAATGGTTGAAAGCATATTCCTTGGAAGAGTAGGGGGAACTCTTTGAATCATGTGTGTCTCTCTCTTCTGAGAAGAACAGGGAAGGGCAGCCTTCTCTAGGGAGAAGCTGGATTTCTTCCCAGAGAAGGGAGGGAGGCCATGGCTCTGGGTTTTCAACACGAACTAGGACTTGCTCCAACTCACTTCTGGAACTCATCTAAAGAGGAGAAAGGGAACGTGAGCCAGAAAGTGCTCTGGAGAAGTCACACCTCAAGACTCATGCATCAGCCCGAGAAGGAGGCCACTTCGTTGAAATGCCATGGGCCTTATCTTTTTGAAAGAATTGTTTTCTGGCACGTGCATTGAATGATATCGATAAGGATGTCACTTGCTGCTTTGTTTCCATCAGCAAAATAAAAAGCCTGTAGGAGAAAAAAAAACTGTCATCATTAAATTATTTCTTCCAGTAACATTATATTTATGTATGAAGGAAACAGAACGGAGGAAGGGTGATTGAAAAAAGAGTAATATTGGTGGAGAGAATTTGACCGAGTTCATTAGGTGCATGCTGTAAATACCACAATGAAACCCTTCTGTACAACTAACATGTGCTAATAATCTTTTAGTCAATCACATCTTCAATGGAAGAGTGACTTCAGTTCCTGACTGTCATCATCTTAGAGGTCACTCATGGCCCTTTTGGGTTGGGACCAACATGCATCTCACACAATGAAGAATTTCTGCCACCCAGCAAACATTTGGATTTCCCATCAAACATTTGCGTGGGTGAAAAACATCTGAGCCAAGAACTGAACTGTGCTAAATATAAACACAAAATAATTTCTGCACCATTTTAAGATGCAATGATTTTTTTTTCTAAGAATAGAACAAGAAAATAAAATCAGAAGCTTTGGAAGGTCGCCTTGCATTGTTAACCAGGAGTGATGACGGTCTCAGCAAAACCATGAAATTGATGACAACCAGCCTCAACAGCAAAACACACCTAAACCTATCTGCATTTGGATCTGTGACACTCTCTTGAGTGGACCATAGGGAGATAAACAACTGTCTGATTCACTGATTCTTCAGTGTGTGCCCAAGGCATTAGCAGATTGAAATTATTATTATGTTAAGTAGATTGTCTTCATGTGTTTATATTACAGTTAGGATGTTATTTGGGGAGTTCATCATACTTTAACTAATGTCCTTGTTTATTAATTTAATATGTGTGTCATTAGGAAAGGGGTTGGGTCAGTCAGCTTCATGTGATTATAGCAAAATAGTTTAGACAGTGCATTTCTTGGGAGTTGGATTTAGCTCAAGGTTTTGGAGTTCAAGTCCATGATCCAGTGTGGGAGAGTAGAGAAGGACACACTGATGTGACCTCGGGAGGCGGCAGCAGGTGGTGGCCATCATGGCAGAAGAGCATGTAGAAGCAAGTGTTGTCTGTCAAGCCTGAGCAAAGAGAGAAGACAGCTAGGTCCCACAATCCCCAAAGAGCTAATGACCTTCCACTGGGCCTCCACCTGCCAAGGGTTCGTTGCCTCCCAATAGCATTGCCATGGCCACAAAGCCCTTCATATAGACCCAGGGGACACTGCCCATCTTCAAACCACAGCAGAAGCCTTGGTCCAGGGTAACTTCAAATAGCTGAGCTATCCAGAGGTACATGATTCAACCTTAGCCCAGAGAGGAGAGTTCATGAGATCCCATTTACAAAATCATCAGCAAAATTCCATGCTGGAGGGCTGGAAAGGTGCCTCAGTGGTAGTGTGTCTGCCTGGCAAGCACCAGGGTCTGAATGAAGCCCCAGTGTGCTCCAAAAGTCCAGTAGCTCAAATGGTAGTGCACCAAGCAAGTGAGCAAATCAAGCAAGCACAAAACTTTGAGTTTAAATTCAAGTTCCAGCATGCATATGTTTGTATATGCGGATATACGGTACAGTATGATATACTAAATATACAACATACTCAAGAATATCCTGCCACAGTTAAAAGGATTAGCTAAATCTATATATAATGATTGGGGGGGGGGACTCTATACCAGGTAGTTGAAAGAAAAAACTTGCTTCAGAAAAATACATACTGCACATAAAACTAATATCAATTATATAAAAATATATACCTGCAAAATCTAAGTAACTGAATCGTAGCAATCTCGTGGATGGCAGACAACTTGACCCATTTCTCAAAAGTATCAAGTACAACACAACAACAAGAAGAACTTGTCCTTGGGAAAGGCAGCTTACCTTAAAGCTGCCAAAG
Source organism: Dipodomys ordii (assembly GCF_000151885.1). NCBI lineage: Eukaryota > Metazoa > Chordata > Mammalia > Rodentia > Heteromyidae > Dipodomys > Dipodomys ordii. Next base: position 9,322,437 of record NW_012267272.1, on the reverse strand, counting down.
GCCCGTAGCCCCAGTTTGAAGCAAGATGGTTTTTGATATTATTTTTATTATTTTAAAGTAGTAGTACAGAGGAGTTGCCAGTTATAAACAAAGCAGTTTATAAATAGAATACATCGTGTTCAACATCTCCCCTTTCAACATGTCCACCCGTCTCTCCCTGCCCCTCCCCTTCCCTCCCTCCCCTTAATTTTGTAGGAGAGACAGTGGATTCTTGACTGCATTCCTGAAGGGAGATATTTTAATACATGAAAGATCAATTTGTACTCATTCTTAACAGCTCTTTCTCCAGAGCCCCACAGCTTGGGAGACAAATGACACATCTCAGTGGCACTGGCCCGTGCGCCCTGCCAGCTTGTCCTGTGGGTCTGCAGACTCAGCCCCCCTCCCCACCCCGTGGGCGCTCCCACCCCCACACAGCTGCTCAGGGCTCTGCTCCCACAGCTGTTACGCTCCTGTTGTCACTGTCCGTCTCAGCCATGGCTTTCCTGCCCCTGGCCTCTCCTCTCCTCACCACCAGCATCCTGCAGCTCCCAGACACACAAGAGCGGCCCTTCCTCAAGGAAGACGCTCCTCCCATCAGCTACAAATAGCCGGAGACCTGTTTTCCTGAAGGAGACACACTTCCCATCATGCCTCGCCAAGCTTCCATGTCAAGGCCAGCTGCCTACATCAACTGTCATCTGCTTCCTGCCATCCCGAGATCCCAGGAAGCAACTATCTTTCCTGCCGTCACCACCAAGCTACTCACACAGCCATGATTCCCTGTGTCTCCACAGGGAAGCTTGAGTTAAAGACCGTGGTGGATTGAGAGTTTGAGTTGTAGTTTTAGACCACCCAGGAAGGAAGGTCATGGTGACCATTACCAGATGCAAACTTTAAACTGCTTCCATGGCTTCCGTGGGTTTCCGTTTCCTTATCTTGTAAAATAAAGAAATCAGCAAGCCGTAGATGCTTGTATGAGATTAACCTGCAATGTGGGTTCAATGCTGAGTTGTATTCTGGCTACTACAAGAGATTCACCAATGTTGTGTCTTGGGACCACCGATGGAGGCCCACGAAAGAAGCCCCCTTGCTTACTTTACTCTCTTAAGTAGACACGTGTATTGTAATGTCCTAGATTCCATCACCTGATTCATCACCTGCTGCCTTCTATGGGAAGGTACAAAATCTGAAATCACACCAGATCAAGTGTGACTTTGGGAGTCAAGTGGAAGGTGTTCAAGGAATTCCTGATCTTAGAGCTGAAGAGCGTTAGGGTAGGACATTGGGAAGCCTTCCCACAACTTCAGGTACGAGTTTATCTTACCCAAAGCCAAGAGACATCAAAAGATTGCCTAAGATCTCCTTACTAGTAAAGAATGGAAATCTAAAGATCAGAGGTACATATATACATGCATCATACATATATACATACATACATACATTCATACATCATACATACATACATACATATATTCAAACATCATACATACATATATACATACATACATACATACATTCATACATCATACATACATACATACATACATACATCATACATACATACATACATTCATACATCATACATACATACATACATACATGCATACATACATACATACATAAGATGGACCAATAAACCTTGGATCTACCGTCCTTTTCACGCCATGTGAGTGTCCACATTCTTGGTATCAGATTCTTAAGTCCCCAAGATTTCCTAGAGCTCCTATACAATACTCATACTTGTCCACTGCTCTCATAAGATGGGCTCGTAACAATTAGATGCTTCCTATTGACTAGTGATAAAAAGTAATTATAATTGTGAGCATAACAACAGAAATGCCATTTCCTGGTGGATTCTTTCTGAAAGCTGCCAAAAATAATTTTTTAAAAGACAGTCAGGGATGTTTTTCAAGTTAGGAGGGTGATAACAATTAAACAAATCCTTACAAGGAAAGAAAATACAAGTAAAGAACATCAGAATCCCTTCTGGACAAATACGACCTTCTGGTGGAAGGCCAGAGGTGTCGAGAGGACCGTGGGGAAGACATCATTGATGGAAAGAGCCAGAAGGAAGCAAAATAGCAGCTAGGTAGTGAGTGACCTTTCCTTTCAATCCAGCCAGGCTTCTGGAAGATACAAAGCAAAATGTAGCTCACAGCCCAGAGCATAGAGCATCACACAAACATTAGAAGAGCAGATAGCAGGTACCCAACACATCCAACAGAGAAAAGGAGAGAAAAAATAGCAGAGCTTTAGCTGAAATTTTCATTTGTTATCTGCTGAAAAGTGACACGTAGCAGAGGAAAACAAAAATTCTGAGTCATCATACGTAGCTGTTTTTGGCATCCAACCCTTTCAACAAAACAAAAGACTAATCGGCTGGGTGCTGGTGGCTCATGCCTGTAATCCTAGCTATTCAGGAGGCTGAGGAATTGTGAGGATCACAGTTTGAAGCTAGCCTGGGTGGAAACATCATGACATGTATCTCCAATTAGCCACTGAGAAGCTGGAGCTGTGGCTCAAATGATAGAGTGATATCCTTGAGTGAAAAAGCTAAGGGGTAATGCCTACTCCCTGAGTTCAAACCCCAGTAGCAGCAGGCACACACATGCATGTGCATGTGTGTATGCATGCACACACACACACACACACAAGCACACACACATACACATGACTAACTCCCACATCTCACTGTGAATCTTCATAAATGTCCCTGTGAAGTGTACAACCTGTTCTTAACCAACGTCCTGCTCCTGAAAGTATTTGATAAGTCATTACCCACTCCACTGGCTTCTCTCCATACCCTTCCAGGCCTTTCTGATTCCCAGTCTAATTCTCCACTGCCAACCCAATTTCTCCAAATCCCAGCATGCGACCCCAGTTGGCCAAACAAAACGCTAATTCATCACTATTTCTCTGCAGCATTACCCCAGGGAGCAAAACCGCATTCCCGAATTTCTACTTTCACACAGAGCTATGCGGGTTTTTTTTCCATCAACATGATAACTGTAATAACTGCCAATGTGATCCTAGGCATTGGCTACCTGCCCCCCCTCCCCACATACGATGAGCCAACACATGCTGTGATTCTACAAGTCAATGTCACCTCCCCCTCTTTCCACACACAGACCCAGGCCTGAGCCTTTGTTATTGTTTGCTGGACCATTGTTTCTTGTTTCTTTTTCTTTTTGCTGTTTTTTGGGCCAAGCCTGGGGCTTGAACTCAAGGCCTACGTGCTCTCCCTGAGCTTTGGTGCTCAAGAGTAGCTCCCTACCACTTGAACCACATCTCCACTTCTGGCTTTTTGCTGGTTCATTTGGAGATAAAGAGTCTCATGCACTTTCAGGGACAATGGCTTCAAACCAGAATCCGTCAGCCTCCTCAGTAGCTAGGATGATACGCATGCATGAGCCACCAACACCCAGTCTTGGACCATTGTTTCTTCATCTGGCTTTTCTCTCTACCATCTCTCCCTCAATTTGCCCATCAGAGCTCAAAACATACAACCTGCACAAGGCTCCTATATGTCAAACTTGTTCTATCTCTGGGTTACAGAGAGCACAGAGTTCAAATCAAAGATAGTCGTCAAGGTCAACTCCAACCTTCCGGAGCTTCCGTTCCTTTCCCCAGACGCATCTCCACCCAGCCTATCACATCATACCATATGGCAGTGGTGGGGTAGACAGTCAGCTTCCCACTGGGTAGTTATCAAGCTGTTTCCTGCCTGGGCCTGCAACTACCTCTGCTGTGCAACTGCTTCTCACCAGCCCAGACACATCCCACGGACACCCAGCTTCAAGGCCCTCCTCTCTCATGTTGGCTCAGCCACCCGTGCAGGCCCTTCCCCTGTGTCTGTGTCTGCACTGGCTGTCAGCAGCTGTCTACACAGGAGCCAAAGTGATCTCATCAAAGTCAAGTCAGAAAGGGCATCTCCTTTTCTTAGTAGAGGGCTCCATTTCCCTCAAAACCAGCCTTCAGAACAGCCTGAGAGGACCTGTGCATGCTGTGGCCCCTCCTCAAATCCTCTCTATTCCCATCAGCCCCTTGCTCACGTGGACCTGAAACATATGCCTCCTGCTTGTCTGTGAACCATCTGTGAACCGGCTCCTGCCCCCTGCATGTGTGCCTGGGCATGAGAACTGTTTTCTCATCTGGGTTCATCTTTCCTCCCATAGCCAGCATGGCTTGTTCCTTCCCGACCTTCAATTCTCCACTCAAAACACTCTACAGGGATGAGAATGTAGCATCGTGGTGGAGTGCTTGCCCCGCATGCATGAAGGCCTGAGTTCGATTCCTCAGTACCACAGAAACAGAGAAGGCCAGAAGTGGCACTGTGGCTCAATAGGTAAGAGTGCTAGCCTGGAGCAAAAGAAGCTCAGGGGACAGTGCCCAGGCCCTGAGTTCAAGTCCCGGGACTGGCAAAAACAAAAACAAACAAAAAATACCCTACTCTGCCTACACAACACACACCTCCTCCTGTTATTCCAATTCTCCCTGTGCTTGTTTTAATTGTTTTCCCAGAATTTCTCACTCTCTGGAATAAATAGGTTATTTATCGAGGTGTTGTGTGGCTCCTTTGACAGCATGTGAGGGCTTATGGGCAGATTTGTGGAGTTTTCTTCTTTCTCTGTTAACATATGTGAGTTGCACAAGAGAGAGGGATCCATTATGATGCCTCTGTATATGCATACAGTGTACCCCAATCCAATTCACCCCTCTATCACTCTCCCTCACCCCCCTCCTTAAAACACCCCAATGAGTCTTACTGTTTTATCTACATACAGGCACGTACGTCGACCATATTCACTCTTTCTGTTTGGCCTTCCTACTCCTACTATTATGCACCCCCAAAACTTGCTTTATGATCCAGTCATTTTACACACACACACACACACACACATGCAAACATGCAATCTCTCTATATATAATATATAATATTTTAATCAAATTATTCCCCTGTGCTGCATCTGGCTCATCAGAGGAGCTCAATAAACTTTTGTTGACTGAACAAATGAATGAATGAATGAAAAGTGAAGTCATAGTGCAAGGCCCCACATAAAGGTCACCTTTCCCCCTGTATATCCTGCCAACCTTGCCTTCCTGCATCCTCATGGCTCTGTGCTTCAGCCTCTGCCAACATTGTCTTCCTTATGGAGGCAGCCCCCTCTCCTTTCCCTGCTTCTCTCCTAGACCCCACCCCACCCCTGCCCCAGTTACAGAGGCAATGGATCACTAAAGGTAAAAGAACCTCCTCCATAGAGGATATGTGAATGGCCAAGGCAAGGCAGAAAGCCAGGTCTCTGCCGAACCCAAACCAATCATTAGGCATGCTAATTCATACCTACAGTTTCTAGAAACTCAAAGAAAAACAAAGTACATTAAACACTGGGTATGAGGTTTTAATTTGTGTCTAATAGATAGCAATTCCTAAGAATTGTTTTTAAATAAAAGGAAGAAAGCACAGAGAGAGAAAAGGGAGAGGCAAGGGTTGGGAGTAGATGGAGGAAGAGGAGAGGAAATGAAGGAGGATAGCAAAGGAAGGAAGGGAGGGAGGGAGGGAGGGAAGGGAGAAGAGGGAGGGGAGGGAGGAAAAAGGAACACTTCACTTTTTGTCATTGGGCACAGCAGTGTTGGTATAAGAATGCCACACGGAAGTGTGAGCAAGTCTCTAGCTCACAGCCTAACAGACACATCTCACGTAATGAAATTACATGTCCTCTCAGTGGGCACTGCTCAAACCATTTTTTTCTGTTTTTTGTGCACAGAACTTAAAACTGAAGAGTAAGAATCGTGTTGAAAAAAAGCTTGCTCCCCGCCATCCAGCCCCCTACCTTCCCCCGCCCCCCACCCTCAACCTGGTCAGAAGTCTATCATTCTGCCAAGAAATGCCAGGAAAGCTACTTCCAACCTAAGAATGACAATGATTTCCATATATCTGATTATCATAAAGATCATCTTTATGATAATCAGATATATGAAAATCATTGTCACCTTCACCTTGTGTTGATAAATGTCCCATAGCCTAACATTTTAAAGTAGAAGTTACCCCCTGGATTGCCCACCTGAAACAGACCTGAAGACACAGGTGCAGCACCCACTTTGCTCCCTAGGTGGCGCTCACATTTTGTGGTCTGGGTTCCTTCCAAACACAAGATCTGGAAATGCCTACTGTTTGTTTCTTAAGAGAAGTGGCTATTATCTGCGTGTCCAAATGTGCATGTGTTTGTGTGCTTTGTAATCGTCTAACTAGGACTTAAATAACTTGCCTGTTAGAAACTCCTGAAAAGTAACCTCTTCAAAGCAAACTTTAGAAGAAACTAATTTCTTTTTTTTTTTTTTTTTAGATCCAAGACCAGGACTTGAACTTGGTGCCTGACTCTCTTTCACTCATTGGCTAGCACCCTACCAGCTGAGCCTCACCTTAACCCCAAGAATCTCAATTTATGCCCAACTAAACGGTCTCACACTTACCAAGTATTTCTTCAGTAGGACAATAATATAACTTCCCGACCATAAAATTTGTGACTTTAAAAAGTTACATGCAAATTATGCCTGTCTTACCCTGCTGTCTGTAGAAAGTGAATTCCCCAGAACCTCTAGCCTAGACTAGCAACAAAATGGTATGTTTTTTAAATGAACTATAATAGTCTAATTCAGAAGACAAAGCTGATTGGTTTTTTTCAGCCTCCACCTCTCCTATACTTACTAAATTAAAATCAACTTTAAAACACAGCAGATTTTCTCTTTCCCTACTGAGATCTAACCAGTAAAGGTTAAAGGTGTGTGTGTGTGTGTGTGTGTGTGTGTGTGTGTGTGTTGCGCGTGCATGCTTATGCTTGTGTGCACAGATGCAGGTACTTGAACTCAGAGCCTTGGTGCTCTCCCTTAACTTTTTTGCTCAGTGCTGGCATTCTACCATTTGATCCACACCTCCATTGGTGGCTTCTTGGTGGTTAATTGGAGGCTGGCTTCGAAGCATGATCCTCAGAGCCCTGCCTCCTGAGTAGCTAGGATTAGAGATGTGAGCCACTGGCGTCTGGCTCTAGCCAGTAAACTTTTTGCAAAAGACTGAGCTATCACTGAGCTCCTGGGGAATTCTGGTGATTAAGGCTTGTTTCAACCCGTTCTTATGAAACTTCTTACATGCTCCACTTCACTGAGACCCATCTGTTCTCTCCCCTTCCCTTCTATCCTGCAGCCTAGTCAAGCTTTAACAAACATATTAATTCCTCAGGTGAACATCTCAGTCTTCTAGGCAGTCAGGCAAATAAGTCAAGAAAGAAAGGCAGTGGTTTCTTATGAGATGCCCATGACCATTATCATACACAATCCTTATTTTCAGCATTTTCACATGACTAACCCCCACACCCTTTCATTCCACCGCTTCAAAAATCAACCAAGGCTCTGCGCCGGTGGCTCACAACTGTATTCCTAGCTACTCAGGAGGCTGAGGTCTGAGGATCAAAGGCAACACCGGCAGGTAAGTCCAGGGTACTCTTATCTCCAATAAACTACTCAAGAAAGCCAGAAGTGGCGCTGTGGCTCAAGTGGTAGAGTGCTCACCTTGAGCAAAAGAAGCTCAGGGACAGTGCCCAGGCTCAGAGTTCAAGCCCCAGGACTGGTCCAAAAAAAAAAAAAAATCCATTGAAATAACAGAGTGACTGTTGAAAATATTTTACGCCGCTATGAGATCGGTTAAGAACAGAGCTAAGAAGGTATTGATCTGCATACTAGGATCTAAATACTCACTTGGATGTAAGCGAATCCCCATGTGACGCCACCGTTTCCTCAACCCTCATCTTGCCTGAGGAGGAACAGGTGCTGTGGAAGACTTTAATATTGCAGTGATAGATACCAGATTTAAAAATAAGCAAACAAACACGGGAAGAAAATGCAATCTATTCTGGAACTGTAGGCTTGGTATTTACCTTCCTAAGGCTTCATAATGTCAGTGGATCAAGAGCGGCTTCTCTTAGCTTCTTTTTCTTTATTTATTCTTGTGTGTCTTGCTCTTAGTAAAGCAATGTGGAAGAAGAGAAGAACACTAAGGGGAAAGGATACTTAATCAACTAACCTAATCTACCGTCTCTGATCAATCAAGGAATGACCATTCGGGTTAGGGGGAAAAGAAAACATTTCTGAAAGTAGAAGTATCTTGCAGAAGGATTAAGCCAGTTTGGAAGATACAGGGACAAGCCGAATAAACCGTGGGAGTCACCCACAGTGACCGTTCAAGTAGAGAACATTTAACCATAGCTCAAGAGGTCTTTGCAAAGTGTGTGCTTTTCACTCAGTGAGTGAATCAGAGGCTTTGAGAATGAATCAAAGCACAACCAGGGTGAATAAATCTCACATACAGAAAGAACTCAGAATGCCTTTCAGAGGATTCCATTTTACATACAGCTTAAAACCAGGCAAACCCAAGCCACAGTGTGTTAGGTCAGGAAGCTTATCGGTTTGAGTGGGATGGGACTCCCTGACATTTTGGCTTCTTGAAATCCTGACTGACAGCCACAGGGGCAGGAGTCCTACAGAACTTTGTTCCAATCCGGGTTTGGCAACTGGGTGACTTTGAACAAGTAACTCACATTCCTTGGGCCTCTGATTTTTTTTTCCATCTATAAAATGGACTAATAATACCTTCCGTCAAGAGTTGGTGTGAGAAGTGAGTGAAATAATGCATGCAAATGCCTGGCAGCATGCGTAGGTGCTATAATAAATGGTAACTATTATTATCTCCGCCCTATGCCTGATAGTAAACCAGGATCAGAGGAGAGATAGGTAAGCACACAGCTGAGAAGGGAAGTGAAGGCCCAAACCAGCCTCATGATCAAAGATCTCCAGAATCCACTCAAGCATAGCACTGGAGGGTCCTCCCCCAGCCCACACAGTCTCCTAAATCTTCCTGCCTGCAAGTGTGGGCTGGCCTGATGGAGCCAACAAAGTTGTTTTGGTCCCAGCCACACAGGCCCTTGCTGTGGAGCTGCCAGGGGCCTCATAAATTATTCAGGACTCCGAGTCTCAGAGTGGGAACCAGTGATTTAGGCGATTCAGTGAGTTACCTTACTACCTTGTGAGCTGTATGGTAACCTGAGTCTTATGGATACCTAAGACCTTGACTGAGGCTGGGTGTGATTTTCTTTAATCCCAGGTCAGGAAAGAGAAGGTTAGGACAAGATGGGGAACAATGTAAACAAGACAGTGTTAAGGTGAAGGCTGCAGAAACTAGGCAGAGCCTAGGAGGCCCCGTTTGTAGAGACTGCCCATCCCCTCCCTGAGTGAGAAATGAGACAGCACTCGAGACATTGGGTTCTTTCTAAGTAGGAAAGAAGGGGAGAACTCTTTTTGGAAGACTTTGTGGTTTCAGTGGCTTAAGAAATCAAAGTAGCCAGGTACTGTTGGCTCACAACTGTTATCCTAGCTACTCAGGAGGCTGAGATCTGAGGATCCTGGTTCAAAGCCAACTCAAGCAGGAAAGTCTGTGAGACTCTTATCTCCAATTAACCACCCGACTAGACATGGTGCCATGGCTCAAAGCACAAAAGCTTAAGGATAGTGCCTAGACCCTGAGTTCAAGCCCTGTGACTGACAAATCTTTGTTGTTGTTTAACAAGAAGATCAAAATAGAGCATGCACTTTTACTTTTGACTTTGGATTGTTAAGTGATATCTTCAGACAACCATCCAGGGACACAGCTTAGCAAGGAATAAAAAAGGACCAAACAGCCAATACATTCAACACCAGTGGATCTTGAGTATATCATGCTAAAGAGAAAAAAGCCAGACTGTCGTGACTATGTAAGATTCTGGCGAAGGCTACACTGATTTATACTGACAGATGCTTGAAGCCAAAAATGGGACTGATTCAAAGGAACAGGAGGGGATTTTTCTAAGTGATGAAAGTGTTCTGCATCTCCATCAAGACGGGTGTACGTGTTTGTTCTGAGCCCGTTTAACTGTACACTTGGAATGGGTGCAATTGATTTCATGTGTGTTAGCCCTCAATAAAGTTAATTTTAAAAGGAAAAAACCTGACATCTTAGTCATAAAGGAGAAGCTGGGCAAGCCCCACCTCCAACACTCTCCTGACAAATTAATGTTTACTCAGAACTTGACAGTTAATGAAGCACTTTCTCCTCTTTTGGTCACTACATCCACTCTCTGAGGTGGGTGTCATTAATCCCATTTTATAGCTAAGGAAACTGAGGCACAGAATGGCCTAAGTCTTCTGACAAGAGTTCTGCTACCTGTCCAGTGTCCAACACCACTCTGGAAGTGGCCTCAGAGATGATGCAGGTCCCAAGAAACTGAAGCCCAGAGAGTGTAAATGTTTATAAGTGTGTGTGTGTGTGTGTGTGTGTGTGTGTGTGTGTGGTGTGTGTATGCATACATTGCATGCACAGCTGGCACTAAGGCTTGAACTCAGGGCCTACGTGTTCCCTCTTGGCTTTTTACTCAAGGCTGGTTCTCTACCACTTGAGCTACAACTCCATTTTTGGAGTTAATTGGAGAATCGAGTCTCATGGATTTTCCCTAGCCTGGGCTGGCTTTGAACCACAATCCCCAGACCTCAGCCTCTGCCTAGCTAAGACTACAGGCATGAGCCATCAGCTTCCACCCAAAGTATAAATCTTGACACAGTTTTGCTGTGAGTTAAAGACTCTCTGGAATCAAAGGTGTGCCACGTTCACACCAAATGTAAGGAAGGAATATCAACTCAGGATCATCTTACAAAAGAGATAGAAGGAGAGTCGTTTCCCATATGTAAGGCTTTTGGACCAGAAGGTGAAGGATAGATCTGAAACAAAAGCAAGTCTAGACTCCACCTCTCACTGCATGGCGCAGGCCCCCAGCCCCTCCAGTCCCACGGGTCCTCTAACTTGAACAACTACAGCGAGCAGCACACGCACACCCTCACTCTAGTCTGGCTTGCTTCCTTGCAGTGACTGTCCAAAGCTTGCTGTAGTTTCCCCTCTGGTTGGCTATGGAGCTTTATCCATTCCTCCTGGGTGAAATCACAGAGCTCTGGCCCCATAGAGCTGGCACCAAAACCTGGGCCTCTGGTTCAGTCTCTATTCAGAGTCTTGAACATCAGAAAAGCTCCACTCCCTCTCTGGCTGAGCAGCGTGGATGCACAGCCCCTTCTGTATGCAGTTTAAAAGATATGTGTCTGGAGGAGTAGGGGGAGAGAGGCCAGAAAATGCTCAAATCTGGTGTGTAATGGAGGTAAAATCCTGAGAGGAGCCAGAAGAAACAGCAGGCGGTGGTGAACCTGGGGAATGGAATGGATACTGGACAGTAAGCCGACTGACAGCTATACTTCCCATTTCGTTTCTGTCTCTCATCATGACCTTTCTAACCAAGATACATTGATTCTGTTTACTTATTTTTGCCAGTATGTCTTGGCTAGGCCAACAAATTAGGAGCCACATTTACCTTATAAATATCTGTATTTAAAAAAATTTTTTTTGTCTGTCTGGGGGCTTGAACTCTGGGCCTGGGCGCTGTCCCTCAGCTCTTCAGCTCAAGGCTGTGCTCTACCACTTGAGCCACAGCACCATGTCTGGGTTTTTTTTCTGTGTATGTGGTGCTGAGGAATCGAACCCAGGGCCTTATGCATGTGAGGTAAGCACTCT
>NW_012267272.1:9266078-9309125 GCF_000151885.1 Dipodomys ordii | reverse complement strand
GGCGATCGATCGGCCAGGCCAGGCTTTGGTCTTTAACCCCAGGGCCGCTCCCCTGGGTTCAGTACCTCCCCCACACCGGGCAGTACTGGGGGGCAGGGGGAGCGATGGGGGAGCGCCTCACCGCGCTCCGCTTCGGCACCTCGGGGCCTTCATTTGTCCAGCCCGGAGATCAGAACCCACCCCCGGCCCAGGTGGGAAGCGGCCTGTGCCCGCCGAAGGGCCCGGCGTCGTCGGGGAGGAAAGGGATGGCGGTGGGGGGGGGGGCCGACCTGGGACCCACTCTTGGCCCAAGCGGACCGGCCTGTCCCAGGCCGCAGCAGGCCTTCGACAGTGGAAGGCCGGAGCTCTGCCCGGGTGCCCACTGGGCCTGCAGAGGCCGAGCTCGCGCCGCCTGCCCAGGGGTGTCCCGGCTGCCCAGGGGTGTCCCGGCCGCCGAGGGGTGTCCCGGCCGCGCCCCCCCCACCGCCCCTCGTAAGCGAGGGGTTCTCCTGAGCCTGTCCCTCTCACACTTCCCATCTCGACTGTGGTCCCAGCGGCCGCACTCAACCCTCGGCCCCTCTCTCTTCTCTGCGGAAAGACCGCGCCATTCCTCCCCTCCTCCCCTTGGCTTGGCCTCCCCAGCCAAGGGATGTTGCACCTGTTAGGAAAGGGGACGTGCAGGCTGGGAGCTGCTGTCCCCCGCCTGTCATCCTGGCTGCTTGGGGAGGCTGAGATCTGAGGGGTGGTGGTTCCCAGCCAACCCCAAGGCAGGAACAGTCCGTGAGACTGAGCTCCAGTGCACCAGCAAAAATGGAAATGGAGATGCCGCTTAAGTGGCAGAGAACCACCCTTAAACTGAAGAGCTAAGGGACGCAGCCCCTGAGCTCAAGCACAGGTACCCAGTATCCATACCAAAAAAAAGGTTGAAGTCTGGGGCTAGGGTCCCCACATGATGAAGGATTAGGAACTCAAAGCTACCTCCTCCCCCCAGGAGTGACAAGCCCCCCCCCAAGGAGTGACAAGCTCCTCCCCTCCAGGAGTGACAAGCTCCTCCCCTCCAGGCGTGACAAGCTCCTCCCCTCCAGGAGTGACAAGCTCCCCCCCCAGGAGTGACAAGCTCTCCCCCCCCAGGAGTGACAAGCTCCCCCCCAGGAGTGACAAGCTCCTCCCCTCCAGGAGTGACAAGCCCCCCCCAGGAGTGACAAGCTCCTCCCCTCCAGGAGTGACAAGTTCCCCCCCAGGAGTGACAAGCTCTCTTTCTCCCCACTCTCAGTCACACTGATGGACACAAGTGAGGCCCAAGGAGAGCTGGGCTGGTTGCTGGACCCCCCAGAGGATGGGGTAAGTGTCTGGGGAAGGATCTGGGAAAGTTCAAGGCCCAAGGCCCAGTGGGAAACGGGGCGGAGAAGTGGGTGGAGGAACCGAAAAGAGCTGGAAAAACTGGAAGTGTCTCCTCCGGGAGGGGGCAGGGAGGCTGAGTCACAGCCTTCTGAATGGGATGGGGGGGGCAGACTTCACCCCCTGAGGAATGTCTCCTCCTCCTCCCCCTGGCACTTCCCCTTTCCTGCTGCTGAGGTGAATACTTAAGAGAAGCAGTGGGGTGTTGAGCGCCCCTCCCCAGGGGAAGTGCTTTGGGAGAGGAAGGAGTCATGAGGAAAGCATACTCAGGTCAGCTTCTTTCCTTCAGTGCTGTTGCTTGGGTGGCTTTTGGGGGCCAAGGGTCTTGGACTTCCTTCTGTGCTCTTGGCCCATTCTTCATCCCTCCACACAGCATGTTCCAGGTGTTTTGAGGGTACCAGAGCCTGTTCCAAGTTTCCCTCCCTTGGGTGCACCTGAGCAGAGGAGGATTGTGAGTAGGGCAGACAGTGCATCCAAGAGGCTCTCTTGAGACCTTCGCTGGCCCTGGATCCTGTTCTCTAGGTGTTTTCTTCCAGGACCTGAGACTCATTGCAGCCGTTTTCCGGGATTGTGCTTAATTGCTTTCTCTCCCTTTTGGTCCAAGGGTCCTGGCTGTATTCTGCACTCTCCCACAGAATAACCTGTAATTAGAGTTAATAGACTAAACCGTGATATATCCTCCAGGAGGGGCTGTTTGGAAAATCCTGGATTAAGCCAGCCCTAAGAGGCACCTCATCTCATAAACCAGCTAATCAGCACATGAAGATGGCAGCTGGTCCATTTCCAGGCCAGCTCTCATTGGACCTTCATTGTGCCCCAGCCCGGGTTCCACCCAAATTACTTCCCTAGTTGGGCCCTAGGGGAGCAAGGCTCTTCCTCAGTGTGATGCTAGGAGAGCAATAGGACAACCAGTAGTCACTCCCACCATCTCCCTTATCTCCTCTGCTCACCAGCTGCCCCAAACCAGCGTGCACTCAAAAAAGTCTCACCCCTGGAATGTACCCATATTAGCAGCCAGCAGGGCTTGAGTGTTAAGCGAAAGATCCTTAGTGCTGTTCCTGGCCAGCTGGTTCTTTCCCCCATCTGTCCCTGTCCCTGCTGGAACTGGGAGTGGCAGCTACAGCTGGGAACATCTGCTTCCCTAGACTCCAGCTGTAGCCTTGACAATCTGGCTCCTGAGCTGCACATTAACCACCCACTGCCCTCTCCACCTGCCCTGCCCTGAGCCTTCCACATGGGCTCCCCAGCTTCCTCCGGGGCAGACTCCAGGTACCTTTCATTCCAGCTTCATTACCTTTCACACCTTTGGCCTGATCTTTGAACTCTCTGACACAGTGCAGAAATATGTGCCTCACAGAAGCGTATACTTCTGCCCTACTCTCCCGCCAGTTCTTAATTGATGATGCTTTTTCCTGACTTTTCCCAAAGCTGAGAGTAGGCATGAAGAGCTCATGCTCAGGGGTAGAATCAAAACTCAGGGAAAGTGGCCCTTCCTTCAGGCCTCAGTCTCTTCCCTGTCAAATTACTGGATGGTATCTGAAATATTAATGAAATACTTTATCAAATTTAAAAGCATCTTCTTTAAAATTGATGTGGCAGAGGAAACACCTAACAAGGAGAATACTTTTGGAAGAGATATGACATAGGACCTTTGTCCCACCAACAGCTGTCATATGGACAGGCCCATATGGACAAGAGTAGCCCAGCCCATGGAAAATCCAAAGACAAGCCCACATGTATGCCAGTTTCATGAGACTGGAACTGGAATTAGAAATCAAGGTAGAAAATGTTGTAGAGGACAGAAAGACTCCAACTTCTAATATTTTCATAAGTAAGCCTGTGAAATAGGCTCAATAGGAGAAACCCTGTTTTATTTTCTTCCTGCATTTCTATTACCCTGGATTAGTTGTACAAAGGGGTTCGTTTTGTCCTGTCTAGAACATGCATACAATGCATCTTGATGAGACCTACCCCCTTCCACCGCTCTCCTTCATCCTTCCCCCTCCCCTTGCCCAAACCAACCTCAAGCTTCATTGTTCCATTTTCATGCTCTCTGATTGCCCTCTCCCTGTCCCCATACCCCACAAGACCTGTTTTTCGTTCCTTTTCTTTCCTCCCTGATCCTGAGGTTTGAACTGGTACCTGGGCTGGGCTCTGTCCCTGAGCCTCTCTGTGCTCAAGGCTAGCATTCTACCACTTGAGCCACAGCACCACTTCTGGCTTTTTCTGTGTATGAGGTACTGGGAATCAAACCAGGGCTTCATGTACACTAGGAAGCACTCTACCCCTTAGCTACATTCCTCATTCTCTTTTTTTTTAATGTATGTTAATTGTTCCAAGCATCTCACTGTGATTTTTTGTTTATTTTGTTTTGTTTTGTTTTTTGCCAGTCCTGGGACCTGAATTCAGGGCCTGGGCACTGTCCCTGAGCTGCTTTTGCTCAAGGCTAGCACTCTACCACTTGAGCACTTCTGGCTTTTTCCTGTTTATGTGATGCTGAGGAATCGAACCCAGGCCTTCGGGCATGCTAGGCAAGCACTCTACCCCTGAGCCACCTTCCCAGTCCTCACTATGGTATTTTGCACAGCGTTTTAATCCGGTTGACCCCCTCACTTGCCCCACCCCCCACTTCCCCTCTTTTATTCAACAGCTTTCAGTGAGGAAAAAACTGTCCTGATCACATGACCACTCACAGGAGGCCCTCACTTGTAAGACTGGAGGAAGAAGCAATGCTGGAAGCCTTTGTAGGATCCTGAGCTATGGAAAGGAGTTGGGGGTGGGAAGATGGAGGCTTGCCTCAGTTGAAGTCAAGCAGGGCTGTCCTGCTGTGAGGATAAGATGTCTGGCGTTGTACAAGTTATCTTAGAGCTGCCCTTTCCCTAGTAGATGCCTTGGGAGGCAGGTTTCTTTCAAAGATATGAATCTGTTTTAACAAAGGATACCTTCTCAGAGCCACTCCTGCATTATCAGTTTCTCCATTATAACCAGCTCAAAATAGGCCAAAGATGTATGTATATTTTAAGGAGCCGCGTCCTGGGGCCTCAGCGTATGGAGTAGTCATTAAATGGACCATTAGATGTCTGTAGTTAGAAAATTAAGTAGAAATTCCTCTATTTCACAGCTGATACATATCACACGAAAATTCTAGGGAGAGTCCAAACACAAAAACCAAATGTACAAAAAGTTTAAGACAAAAGTAGTAGATCTTTGTAATCTTGCAATGGGAGAGTTCCCCAAACAAAAGACATGACCTATTAACAAAGAAACGACATGGCAAAGAGTATTCACAATGAACATATGAAGTCTTGTACATATTAAGCAAAGGATTAACATCTAAACAAGTTTTTCAAAATTTCATCCAAATGAACAGTCCTATGATAACAATTGTACATAAGTAAATACGTATCAAAAGACAAATAGACAATGAGCAAAAGAAAAGCTCAAGGCTTACTTCCCCACCCCAAGACCAGTAAAGTAGATGGTAAGAAGCTGTCTTCACCATACAATTGGCAAAAAGTAAAAACAATGGAGCTATCTCATTTGGATGAGGTTGCTAGAAAAATATTTCCTCTTGATTATTGGTGAAAGTATAAATGGACAAATCTTTTGGAAGGCAATTATAGCGCTATCTTGCAAAATTGTAATACATTCACCAGATGATACAGGTTTTTATGCAGAAATCTTAATCTGTGTATTTTCAAAAACAAACAAAACAAAACTAGAGGCTAACTAAATGCCTAGCAGTAGGCAAATGCTTACATAAGCTATGGAACATCCATGCAATTGGGTACTGATAGATTTCTATAAATATATAGGCATATATATCATTTCTATAAAGGTATGGGCATATATATTCATATAGACACCTTTCTAGTACATTTCTTTTTAATTTTTTTTATTTTTATTGTTTATCAGTCATGGGGCTTGAACTCAGGACTTAGGGGATGTCCCTGAGCTCTTTTGCTCAAAGCTAGCACTCTACCACTTTGAGCCATAGTACCACTTCCAGTTTTCTGGTGGTTAATTGGAGATAAGAGTCACATGGACTTTTCCTGCCCATGCTGACTTTGAACCATGATCCTTATATCTCAGCCTCCTGAGTAGCTAGGATGACAGGCATGCGCCACCCATGCCTGGCTTCTAGGACATTTCTTTTTAAGACAAACTCAGTTACAGAGTAACACTCGTGATCTCACGTTAAAAACGAGACACAAACACATTGTACGAATCTCTCTGGAGACAACGAAAGCAGTCAGAACACTCTGCTCCAAATGGTGGCCAGTGATGAGAGTAGAAGGATGATGGACTTCCCTTATTCTGCACAAGTGTCTGTTGCTTAACTTTCACACTAATGACACAGGTATAATGAAGCCCCTGAAGGACCTGGCTTCCCATCCTCAGCTCTGCCCCTCACCTCTACTGGGCACTTGGACACTGTCTCCACTTCTGGCCTTTTGCTAATCTCCTGATTTTGTCTGCCACAGCCAGCTTCAGACTGATTTGCAGATCTCAGCTTCCTGAGTAGCTAGGACCAAAGCACCAGCCATCCTGTACCAGACTCCTTCTGCCTTTTCATAGCTGAGCAAGTCACTCTACCTGACTGTGCCTGACAGTTTCTTCCTGGGAAATGCTTAGAACAGTGTGTGGTTTATAGGAAGTGCTGTGTTAGTGCCAGCCAGTCATTATTACTAGGTTTAAAAATTCCTTTAATGTAAAAGAAGGTAAGGGGTTAGACAAGATAGGACCTGGGAAACAAGCCAACTCTCTCATTGATTTTGATAGTGGCTATAACTGGAAGGAATATTGGGGAGGATAAAATTTACACACACACACACTCTGGGCCTGGGCGCTGTCCCTCAGCTCTTCAGCTCAAGGCGAGCACTCTACCGCTTGAGTCACAGCACCACTTCTGGTTTTCTAGTGGTTTATTGGAGATAAAAGTCTCACGGAGTTCAAAGCCGGGCTGGCTTTGAACCGCAATCCTCAGATCTCAGCTTCCTGTGTAGCTAGGATTACAGGCCTGAGCCACCAGCGCCCGGCCAGAATGTTTTTCTATTTTAGAAAATAAGTCCTTTTCTCTGAGCAAATAGGCAGAGTTTTGCCTTAGGAGCAGGTTAACCTAAAGAGCCCTGGGTTAGCTAAGATGCTAATATACCACTGTTCCTCCCATATCTAAGAAAACACCACAACCTTAAAAGATTTAACCTGTTATCCTGGAGCCAAGCAGTGAGGTTAGGTGGGACCAGTGGAGAGAAGGAAGGAGGGGAACTCCAATCCCAGCTTCCTGTCCTCTCTGGTCCCTGACTCTGATTTCCTCCTGGCAGTGGAGTGAGGTCCAGCAGATGCTGAATGGGACACCCCTGTACATGTACCAGGACTGCCCAGTGCAGGAAGGTGGAGACACTGACCACTGGCTGCGCTCCAATTGGATCTACCGAGAAGAAGAAGCTTCCCGGGTCCACGTAGAGCTGAAGTTCACTGTGCGAGACTGCAAGAGTTTCCCTGGGGGAGCCGGGCCTAAGGGGTGCAAGGAGACCTTCAACCTTCTGTACATGGAGAGTGAACAGGATGTGGGCATTCAGCTCCGACGACCCTTGTTCCAAAAGGTGTTGCTGCAATCAGTGTCCTGACACTGATCCCTACCTGGCTAATTAGCCATGACCTTGGCTGGTCCAGAGACAGGAAGAGAGTGCAAATGTAGACTAGAGGGTAAACATGGGACTGGAAAACAGAAAGGCTAGATTGAGTATGGTTTTGTTGGGCTGTCACTTTAGGGATGTCGTTTAGGCTCGCCAAGCTTTGGTGACCTTGTTTTAAAGTAGCAATAATAAGAAGGTCAGTCTTACCTGTTCTAGAAGGGTTTACTAAGCAAGAAGCCATGGTAGCAGAGAGGAATGCGGTACAAAGGGTTTTACCTTTCTGTGCAGTAACCGTGGTGGGTGTGTACAACACACTGCCCCTTGCGTATCACTAGAGTTACACGGAAGGACAGTTTCCTGCTGTCCATCACTAGTCTCCATCTCTATCCCAAATGCAAGACCGTCAGGGGCCTATTATTATAGGAGGTGCTCTCATTTCTTGCCAAAGAGCAGCGGTTGTAAAGTTTTATTATTGGTAATAAATTAATTATCAATAATTAATTATATAATACATTAAATTTAACTGATCACCTCATTGGTACCAGAGTTGGGAATGCCTCTCCATGGTGGAAATCAGAGACTGTAGTGTCCCGCTTCCTGGGTTCCAATCCTGCCTCTATCATGTAATTGCTGTGTGATCTCATATTTCTCTTTGCCTTAGTTTCTCCCTCTTTTTTTGTAGAGATGATAACCTATCTCATAGGTTATTACCTGGGTTAAGGAGAGTGAGTACTGCACACAAAATATTTTGCCTAGTAGTACCTCTCACAAAATAAGCTCTCCTTCAATCACGGGTATTTAAATTGTAAAATACACATTGACATTTCCTTATCCAAAACACGTGACATCCAAGTTGCTTCAGATTTCACATATTTTTTCAGACTTTGGAATATTTACATATATAAATAACAAGTCATAGGGACGAGACCCAAGTCTAAATAGAAAATTTACTTATGTTTCATCTACACCTTAGACACATAGCTTAAAGGCAATTTCCTACAACATTTTCAGCATGCCTACATTTTTACTGTGACTTATGACATGAGGTCCAATGTGGAATGTTTCTTTTTCTTTCTCTCTTTCTTTTTTTTTTTTTTGTGTGTGTGTCAGTACAAGGGCTTGAACTCTGGGCCTAGACTCTGCCCTTTACCTTTATTGCTCAAGGCTAGGGCTCTACCACTGGAGTCACAGCTTACCTCCACAGAGATAAGAATCTCAGGGATTTTCCTGTCCCTGCTGGCTTCAAACCACAGACCTCAGATCTCAGCCTCTTGAGTAGCTAGGATTACAGGTGTGAACCACCAGCACCTAGTGCGTTTTCTATTTGTGACTTCACATACATGGTCTCCAGTTCAGAAACATTTCAGTCTGTGGGTTTTCAGAGTACAGATTGTCAGACTGCATTAGCCTGGCAGCTGTTTCTGTTCTGTGAAAACAAAGCATGGGCTTTCCTTTACCCTCTCCTCCCTACCTTCCTCTCAGGTGACCACGGTGGCTGCAGACCAGAGCTTCACCATTCAAGATCTAGCATCTGGCTCCGTGAAGCTCAATGTGGAGCGCTGCTCCTTGGGCCATCTGACCCGCCGCGGCCTCTACCTTGCTTTCCACAACCCTGGTGCCTGTGTGGCCCTAGTGTCTGTTCGTGTATTCTACCAGCGTTGTCCTGAGATTGTACATGGCTTGGCACGGTTCCCTCAGACTCTTCCTGGACCTGGGGGGCTGGTAGAAGTGTCTGGGACCTGTTTGCCCCATGCACAGACCAGTTCCGGGTCCTTGGGTGCACCACGCATGCACTGTAGCCCTGATGGTGAGTGGCTGGTGCCCGTGGGCCGATGCCACTGCAAGCCTGGCTATGAGGAAGGCAGCGGCAGTGCAGGATGCATTGGTAAGGAAGGCGGCCGTGAGAAACTCAAGGGGCTGCTTGGGAGGGTCTGTAGGTGCCTAGGAAGGCAGGGAAGCCAGTGCTGTGTCAGTACTTCAGGTGTCATTTCATTCGTGATGCTGGGGATAACTTGCATATGGTCGGCAAGTGTTCTACCCCGGAGCTGTATGCCAAACCCTTGTTCTTTTTGACAGGATCTCATTATACAGCACAGGCTGGTCTTGAGTGCAAGACCAGCCTGTTACTGTTTGTCCTCAAGTTTATCCTCTGCCTTTGTCTCCCAAGTGCTGGGATTATAGGCATAGACCACCAACACCCAGTTCCAGACATCTCAGGAGTGTGTGTATGTGTGTGTGTGTGTGTGTGTGTGTGTGTGTGTGTGTGTCAGAGACAGAGACAGACACTAGGGCTTGAACTCAGGATCCCATGTTTTTACTCAGCTTTCTTGCTATTTGCTGATGCTGTCCCTTGAGCCACCACTTCCACTTGAGCCTTTTACTGCTTCATTGAAGACAAAGAGTCCCATGGACTTTTCTGAGCAGGCTGGCTTCAGACCTTGTTCCTCCGATCTCAGCCTCCTGAGTAGCTACAGTTGCAGGCGTGAGCCGCCCACACCTGGCCCCTCTCAGCTATTTTTAACCCCAGTGCACACAGGCAGAAGTGTTTTCAGTACGCAGGATTGCTGTAGCAACAGTGTGGGGTTGGTTCTTCCCATCAAACACCAGAAAAAGCTTGATTCTACGGCATTCTCTTTCCAGTCTGTCCAAGTGGCTTCTACCGGACTGATATGGACATAGCCCACTGTCTCAAGTGCCCCCAGCACAGCACGGCCGAGTCCGCGGGAGCCACCGTCTGTACCTGTGAGAAGGGCCATTACCGGGCCCCTGGGGAGGGCCCCCAGGTAGCATGTACACGTGAGTCCAGGGGACAGGAAGTGGCCATCTGGGAGGAGGTGCTAGGTCTTCGTCTTGCACTCACCGGAGGCAGATTTTCCAGGGCTTATGTGATAGATACTGGATGGCATGAAGTGACCATGAAGTGCTAGCCTCTCCCTGGGAGAAGGCAGAGATTTGGTAACGCTACCTTCCCTTCCGTGGAGATCAGATCTCCCGTGAAGCCTTTGGAGGACTTCTAGAATGGGGGAGATAGACAAAGGTGGGACTCAGTAGCTTGAGGGAGAGCGAAGCTGGCAGCTACTGATGTCTTTTCTTCTTCTGTAGGACCCCCATCGGCTCCCCAAAACCTGAGCTTCTCTGCATCGGGGACTCAGCTCTCCTTGCGCTGGGAACCCCCTGCCGACATGGGGGGACGGCAAGACGTGAGATACAG
Organism: Dipodomys ordii; assembly: GCF_000151885.1. Classification (NCBI taxonomy): domain Eukaryota; kingdom Metazoa; phylum Chordata; class Mammalia; order Rodentia; family Heteromyidae; genus Dipodomys; species Dipodomys ordii. The sequence goes on along the minus strand of NW_012267272.1, from coordinate 9,298,898 downwards.
TGTGGAGTGTTTCCAGTGTCAGGGTACAGTGCAGGACGGAGGGCCCTGCCAGCCCTGTGGGCCAGGAGTGCGCCTCCTCCCCGGGGCTCTGGGGCTCACGGTGCGGACTGTGCGTGTTCAAGGCCTTGAACCGTACGCCAACTACACCTTTCACGTCAAATCCCAAAGCAAAGTGTCCGGCCTGGACGGCTCCCAGCCTGCCAGTGCCTCTCTCAGCATCAACATGGGGCATGCAGGTGAGCCACTGACCATAGGGATGAGTGGGCAGGAAGCCGTGGAAATAACTCCTGACCGGATTCCTTCTTTCCTTCCAAATGCAACTGTCCCTCTGGATGCCCAGAATCGCTCTCAGGCCTGTCTGTGAGGCTCGTGAAGAAAGAACCAAGGCAGCTGGAGCTGAGCTGGGCAGGGTCTCGATCCCGCAATCCCGGTGGAAACCTGAGCTACGAACTGCACATCCTGAACCAGGTCAGGGGGCTGGTGGACCACACCCTCAGAGTGCATATTCCTCGGGCCTGGGATGGGAAGAGGGAAACCACCCAGAGCAATTCAGCATCCGCGGGACAGAATTCCACCAAGAACCTTGTCCTGCCCGTGTCCAGCCCCTGCTCATACTCACTCCCAGGTCTGTCCATCATCTCCATTCTGGTCTGGCCTGGCGCAGCCCAGTTAACACAAGTTCCACCCACAGGATGAAGAATGGCACCAGATGGTTCTAGAACCCCGGGTGTTGCTGACAAAACTGCAGCCAGACACCACATACATCGTCAGAGTGCGAATGTTGACTCCACTAGGCCCCGGCCCTTTCTCCCCCGACCATGAATTTCGGACCAGCCCACCAGGTAGTTCTTACTCTACCCCGCCCCCTAGAAACACATCCCTGTCACCCACAGATGTATCTGAGCTCCTACTGCATGTGTACTACACATGTGTGCACACGTACACACACAGATGCACACACCAAGAGACCTGACCCTGAGCATACCCAAGGCCCTTGCCCTGCCCATCCACACTTCATGGGGCTGTGAGTCCCCCCTCCACCCCCCCCCGCCCCAAGACTTGCTCACCTTTGTGCCTGCAGTTTCCAAGAGCCTGACTGGAGGAGAGATTGTGGCCATCATCTTCGGGGTACTGCTGGGTGTAGCCCTGCTGCTTGGGATTCATTTCTTCCGATCAAGGTGCTGCCTCCCTGCCCTATCCCACTTCTCCTTCCCAGGACCCTTTGCCTAGTCAGAAGCCCTGACAGGGACATCCCCGACCCCCTATCCCTGGCTGCCAAAGCTTAAGTGCGTCCCCATGTCCATCTTGCATACCCGGAGCCCATTGGGCTCCTCCGTAGGTAGGCCTACGACCTGAAAGTGCCACCCCTCTCCCACAGGAGAAACCATCGGCAGCGACAGCAGAGACAACGTGACCATACCATGGATGCCGATCGAGGTAAGTGAGGACAGCCTATGTGTACATATGAGAGAGAGGGAGAGAGAATGTGTGTGTGAGAGAGAGAGAGGGAGAGAGAATGTGTGTGTGAGAGAAAGTGTATGTGTGTGAGAGAGAGAGAGAGAGTGTGTGTGTGTGTGAGAGAGAGAGAGAGGGAGAGAGAGAGAGTGTGTGTCCTGGGGCTTAAACTCAAGGCCAGGGTGCTGTCCCTGAGATTCGTCTGCTCCAAGGTATAGCACTCTACCACTTGAGCCACAGCTCCACTTCTGGCTTTTTTTTGAGTAGCTCATTGGAGATACAAGCCTCACAGACTCTCCTGCCTTGGATGGCTTCAAACCACGATTCTCAGATTCAGCCTCCTGAGTAGCTAGGATTTACCGGCATGCGCCACCGCTGCCTGGCTGTGTGTGTTTTACTACTGGGACTCAACCAAAGGACCCACATTGGCAGGACAATTCTGAGGGTGCAGGCGGGGCTTAATGTCCCTAGGGCTTCATGTTTTGCCACCTAATTAACTTTGCTTAATTAAGTTTGCCCTGATAGCTCTCAATGGCTCTGATGCAACAGTCTGCTAGCTGTGGGGGCCAGCGTTCCGCCACCCCGGGGCTGTCAGCAGCCTTCTCCATCTGGTGGTGACTAGGTCTAAGGGTAAAGCCAAGGCCAGGCAGAAGGGCTGCAGACCTCTGAAACACAGGGGCTTGCTTCCTGCTTGTCACCTCATTAGGCAGTGCTGCCAGAAAGGAAGGCTGCGGTGGATCCAAGTGGCTGGAAAGGGAGAGAGAGTGAAGGAGGTCTGATTGGCTGGATGAGCACGGGGCTCAAGCCGGGTCGGGAGTTGTAAGCAGATTGGGTAACGCGGGGCAGATTGAGAATTGGTTCCAGGGCCTGGGTTCTGGCTACTGCCCTATGTAGTGAAGATCGATGACCTTCAGGTATGGCTGGAAGAAGAAAGGCCAGGATGTGGAGGCTTCTTGCTAAGAATAGAGACTCTCTCTCTCTATCTCTATCTCTGTCTCTCTCTGAGCTAAAATAAGGTTCATCTGAGGGAGCACAGAAGTATGGAGAAGAAAGGAAGGGGCCTTCCTTGTCAGATCCGATACTCCAAGCCCCGACTGCGTGCTGCCCTGGCTGAGCCCCTCTGTGCTCCCCAGAGGACAAGCTGTGGCTGAAGCCCTATGTGGATCTCCAGGCCTATGAGGACCCTGCACAAGGAGCCCTGGACTTCACCCAAGAGCTCGACCCGGCCTGGCTGCTTGTGGACACGGTCATAGGGGAAGGTGAGCCATGCCGTGCACAGCCGGTCTCCCGCGGGGTAGCAGATGGCTGCCAGCAGCTCTCTGCCTTCTAACCCTTGTCTGGGCTGGCCTCTCCTCTGGCTTTACTTACCAGGTGAGCTATGCTTGCCTGAGACTCGGGCATTTATGTAAAAACCAAACACCCAAAACAAAAACACCATATCGGGTACCCTGGAAAAATCTCTGCCTCCAGCACACATTGCTCCACGGCTCTCTGATAGACTGTCCAACACATCATCTGTTGCTGAGCTACAATCAGGGTGTCCTCATATGTTTCCCCTACATGGTAGCAATCCAGAGCCTTCATTCCACCACAAAAGGGATCCAGTGTCTTTGGGCTGCTCTGATTCCTTGGGTCACCAGAGGAAATGGATCTGAGCAGAGAACAAAGCTGGGCAGTGTCCTGGCCAGTTGTGTAGCCAGGACTGGCCAAGCTGAGATCAGGGAGCTCACTCTTGGAAGAGAGATGGCAAAAGTTGTCCCCCCGCAACTTTCCCTGGGCAGCTCCATTCTGCTGACAGGACCCCCCTCAGCATTTAGTACTTGTTGTAAGCCAGGTAGTATGCTCACTCATGGGAAACAGTGGTGGATCAGGCTGTAGAGCTCCAAGAAGGACAACTTAATTTTTGTTCCAAGGAGCATACTTTTGATCCTCCACAAGAGAAGGTAAGAGGACGAGAGGGGTTCATGGCCTACATCTGGGCTAACCCGGCTTTGCAGAGCCACAGTCTTTGTTTTCTTTCTACCCAGGAGAGTTTGGGGAAGTCTACCGTGGGACCCTGCGGCTCCCCAGCCAGGACTGCAAGATGGTGGCCATTAAAACCTTGAAGGACACATCCCCCGATGGCCAGTGGTGGAACTTCCTTCGAGAGGCCACCATCATGGGCCAGTTCAACCACCCACACATTCTGCACCTGGAGGGCGTCATCACAAAGAGTATGAGTGGCAGTCTGTTTGTGCTGAGCGGTGGGGGAGGGAAGATGGAGGAGGAGCACTGGAAATGGAGGGTGGGCAGCAAAGGTCAGGAAACCTGGATCCGTGTGTGACGAGCTGTGTTCTGTGTCTCAGGAAAGCCTATCATGATCATCACAGAGTTTATGGAGAACGGAGCCCTGGATGCCTTCCTGAAGGTAGCCGGGGGGACTGGCCGGGGAGGGGATGTATCCGGGAGCCCTGTGCCTTGGGACGAATGGCCTTTGCCCATCCTGTCACTCATCCTGCTGCAGGAACAAGAGGACCACCTGGTGCCCGGGCAGCTGGTGGCCATGCTGCAGGGCATAGCATCTGGCATGAACTACCTCGGTGACCACAATTACGTCCATCGGGACTTGGCTGCCAGGAACATCTTGGTGAATCAGAACCTGTGCTGCAAGGTGTCTGACTTTGGTCTCACCCGCCTCCTGGATGACTTTGATGGCACCTACGAAACCCAGGTTAGACCCCCGTTATGTACCACAAACACATTCACACGGACCATTCATGCTTTTCCCGCCGTTGTGTGTGTACGGCCACCAGGTCTTGTGCTCAAGTGGCACAGAGCCTCTCCTGGCCATGTGGTCTTCGTCACTTTTCTGTTCCCTGCCTTCCTAAGGGAGGAAAGATCCCCATCCGCTGGACAGCCCCAGAAGCCATTGCACATCGCATCTTTACCACCGCCAGCGACGTATGGAGCTTCGGGATTGTGATGTGGGAGGTGCTGAGCTTTGGGGACAAGCCCTACGGAGAGATGAGCAACCAGGAGGTGAGCCTGGACTTGTCCTGTCCCTCACCACCTCTCTCTCATCTCCCACAGACTTCCGTGATACCTTCTCCAGATACCTTCTTCCTGACCTCATTTTTCTTTTTCTTTTCTTTTTTTTTTTTTTAATACTTATCTCCTTCTCACACTTTGTTCTGATTACTGCTTCCTGCTTTGGCCAGGGTTGTTTAATCTCCATGGCAAACAATCCTGTGTGGTTTTCCCCTGGACCATCAGGTTAGCTTCCTACACCTAGGTAACCCTCGCTACCCCACTCCTGCAGGTGATGAAGAGCATCGAGGATGGGTACCGGCTGCCCCCTCCTGTGGATTGCCCTGCCCCTCTATATGAACTCATGAAGAACTGCTGGGCGTATGACCGTACCCGTCGACCCCACTTCCTCCAGCTGCAGGCACATCTGGAGCAATTGCTTACAGACCCCCACTCCTTGAGGACCATTGCCAATTTTGACCCCAGGTAGCCATGCTGGGGGAAGTACAGGGGAAATGAGAGGGTGGATCCCGAAGAATAGAAATGGATGTCCCATTATATCCATTGAGTGCTGAGCCCTGAGGAGATCTGGACAGAGTCTAAGCATGAGACAGGACCATAATGCATGCTCTTAAGGGAGCCTAGCATGAAGGAGGAGAGTTCTGTGCTCTACAGTTAAACTCCAGAGGAGGAAGGAGGCAGGCACATTGACCTGGAATACACACAGGAAACTGGGAAAGTTACAACTTATTTAAAAATGATGATGATGAAGAGACAATGTGAGCTATATAGACTACCCACATGGCAGAGGTACACAGCCAGGTCCCAAATCCCCAACTTCACGTGAGAAATTTCAGGAAACCATACTTGCTTGACCACCTACAGCTGGTCACGTGTCTGGGAAGTTCTTGTGGCCCAGTCTGGAGCTTAGGATACATTCCCATGCACCTACCACGCCGAAATATTCTTGCATGTGGAGAGAAGGACCACACATTCAACAGCTTTTGGATTACCTGATAGGAATGCTTTTTGCCAGATACTGAAGAGGTCAAGGGCACAGGGCCAGCTCCAGGGAGTGTGGGCACAACTAGTTTGAGGTGGGAATGGCGGGGGAATGTCTTGGAGATCTGTGGCTTTTTCTGAACGACCACACTGCCTGCCCTGCGGAATGGAGGCTGGCAGATTGCAGTTAATAGAAGCACCTAGTTTATGGACAGCTTTTCTGAAATTTGGACTTCCTGGGTATAGAGAATTATCCATTTTCTTCTCAAAACTGCCTACAGGAGGGACATGGCAAAAATTGCACTTTACTAAAAACATGGTCAGAATGTAGAGAATGAGGTGGGGGGGGCGGGAAGGAGAGCAGGTGGGGGAGTCAGGCAAGGCTAGACTTCCAACTACTTTATTGGGTAAAGCAGCCTGGCACAGTCTGCTTCTGTATCAAACCACCATATATAACCTTGTTTCTGGGAGAAATTGTGCTCCAAGTTCCAACTTTTGAAACTATCTTTTTGGAACACTCCTCCCTCGGACGCTGGAGACTGCATGTGCTAATCTTTCTGGAATGCTGGATATTTTCTTTTCCCCCAGCAGATCTACTTTGCTAATGGTTTTTGGCTCTGGCTGGCTTTAGTACAGGAACGCTCATTGTATTGTGGGTGTCAAAGTGCAAGAATAACAACAGAGGTGGAAGGTAGCAAGCAAAGGCCGCTCCTAGCTCCTAGCACTCGGGCAAGCCGCACTGGGAAAGGGCAGGCCCACCCACGCCCAGCTGCGAGGCCTGTTCTTCCTCTCACCTGGGGTACTTCCATGTGGAACAGGCTAGAGGAAAAAGTTCCATCGAGGCCTCCCAGGTGGCTACCTTCCACAAGTCTACCGACACAGCAGGTCTGTCAGCTGCCCGCCCACTGCTCCCAGCACCAGGAAGCAGGCCAGGAAGTGGGTTCAGACAATGGCTGGCTAATCCACTGAGCCTGGATGATTTGTGCTTAAGCAGTCAACTTCAGGATTGGCTTGCCGATGGGGAGGGCAGACTCCAACCAAGCCCCCCGTGACTGAGGCAGCCTCGTATCCCCCAGGGTGACTCTCCGCCTGCCTAGCCTGAGCGGCTCTGACGGAATCCCTTATCGAAGCGTCTCTGAGTGGCTGGAGTCCATTCGCATGAAGCGCTACATCCTGCACTTCCGCTCGGCCGGGCTGGACACCATGGAGTGTGTGCTGGAGCTGACAGCCGAGTAAGGATCCTGGGGCTAGGGTGGTCTGGGTAAGAGAGGCTGGGGGATCTGAGCCACCAGACTCGAGCAGCTCCTTTCCTTTTCCACAGGGACCTCACCCAAATGGGAATCACGTTGCCAGGGCACCAGAAGCGGATACTTTGCAGTATTCAGGGGTTTAAGGACTGAGTGGCCACTGTGGACACCTCAGCCCTCCCCCTGCCCTCAGGGAGCAAGGATGGGGCCAGGGTCACTCCTTGGGCCCTTCCTCAACCTACAAGATGTAGGCTATTTGGTGCTGCTCCTACCTACTCTTCCAGGACTCTGCCTCAGGACCCGGGAGCCTTTGTTTTGTTTTGTTTTGTTTTTTAAAAAAAAAGGGAGGTGGGGATGGAAGAGAAGCAATTATGTGGGTGGGTGGGTTGGTATGAGGGGGAGGGTTTAATATATATATATATACATATATATATACTTACATAGGCATATCTATTTTTGTAAATAAAACAGGAGCTGAATTTTCATCCTTACTCCTAGTCTTTTGATCCTTCTATCTACTCCAGCCAAGAGTCAGTTGACTACTGACAATTCTGCAAAACAAGGTTTTATTTCCATTTGGAGCTATAGCCACAACCTGACAGCATGGGGCGGGGGGGGGGGGGTGTTCAGGCTCCCAGAGGGCCGAGGTTTTAGCTCCCAGCCCTCAGCAAGCGGAGTGCAGAGACTGCTCAGGACGGGCAGGGTCATCGGTGCAGCGGTGAAAGCGGCAGCACTAAAGTGGTGCCCCTCGGGTGGGGTCCTGGAGATCCCTACAGGGGATGAGCAAAGACTGGAGCCCCAGGACGGGCTTCAGCACCCCACCTGGGCCATGCTGGGGCCCTGGGTCCAGAGCACTTAAGATGCTGGCAAAGGGTTTGGAATGGAGGGAGGGGCTAGGTGGGGGTGGGCAGAAGGAAAGGACTGTTGTCCGTGTGGGTGTGGTCCGTGATAGGGAATGGGCCCACAAGTGGAAAGGCGGCCTGGTCCTCCTCACTCAGCTCTGGACTCTCGCAGTGTGGCAAGTCCGACAAAGCACATGACCATCCAGAGGGAAGCAGCCCTCGTCATCAGCCTGGATGGACAGAACCTTCTGACAGTCCTGAGAAGGAAGAAAGGTAAGGGGCGCTCAGCGTGGGAAGGCTCCTGCTCTAGCTTTAAATTGGTCATCAAGTGCTTCAGAGCTGAGGATGGTCCCATCACTCACCCCTTCTTCCTGACCGGCCACCTTCACGCTCCTCACCCCCCATCAGGCCTCCCCCGGAGACAAGAGGGGTCATGGTGCCCACCCGCAAAATAACAGGTTTGGGGGTCTTCTCATCTTGTCTCAGCTCCCTTCTGGAAGTTTTTGTTTTGTGTTGTGCTGATGCTGGGACTTGAACTCAACTCAGGGCCTGGGCACATTGTCCTTTAAGCTTTTCTCTCAAGACTGGCGTTCAACCACTTGAGCTACATACAGCGCCACTTCTGGCTTTGTGCTGGTTAACTGGAGACAGGAGCCTCACAAACTTTCCTGCCTAGGCTGACTTCAAACCATGATCTTTAGATCTCGGCCTCCAGAAGTAGCTCTAGGATTACAGGATTGAGCCAGTGGCATCTGGTTTTCAGCTCCATTCTGCCAAGACTTCTGCAACCTCACTGGACACCGCGCCCCATCTCAATCCCATGACACTATAAAACAACACACACACACACACACACACACAGAGGGAAGTTGCCTCTCTTAAGACGATCTAAGACTCAACGGGGCTCCCCAGAGGGACAGCTGACCTCACACTTGTAACACTTCATGTGGAAGTTCTTCTCCAGAGCGACCACTCGCACAGTCTCTTCACAGCCAGGCTCAGGCATGATGGGCTCTGAGCAGACAGAGCACTTTGGGGCATACGCCCTGCAGGGGAGGGGGATGGACATAGAGAACAAGACCATGAGTTCCATGGAGCCAGCAGCACCTCAGGTTTTCATGACCCCTGGGTACAAAACCCCACATATTCTGTTTGTCCCATATTTCTTTGAGGGGTTTTCTTGGGGGAAGGGGTTGTGGGGCTGGAACTCAGGGCCTCAGTGTTGTCCCTGAGCCCTTTTGCTCAAGGCTAGCACTCTGCCACTTTGAGCCATAGCACCACTTCCAGTTTCTGAGTGGTTGATTGGAGATATAAGTCTCACAGGGACTTTTCTGCCGGGGCTGACTTCAAACCGCGATCCTCAGGCTCCTAAGTAGCTAGGATTACAGGCGTGAGCTACTGGCACCCATGTTTTTGGTGGAGCAATTTCTCATCAAAGACCAAAGACCAAGCACCAAACCTGACCCTGAAGCAAAGAGCACCCTGCCAGTGTTTTGGCTTACCACAACAGCTGAGGCCGCTCCTGTAGTTAGCATTAGTAATGTGGTAGGCCCCTCCTGGTCTACCACACCAATATATCAGTGCCTTTCCTCTGATCCTAGACAGTGCCAGGGAACACGGGCCACCCATGGTGGAATCTTGACAATCTCCAAGGTGGAGATTGACAATGTTCTTTTCCCAGCTTCCTTTTAGCACTATGAAGGTATTTTACTAGCCATCCTGACAAAATGACTGTCCCAGTTTCTAAAAAAAACAAAAACTCAACTAAAAAACAGTGCTCCAAACTGAGTGCAAAAGAAACGACTTGCAGGTGAACAGTCACTGCACACCGTGGTACATGTCCCTGGCCAAGGCCAGTCATGGGACGTTCCATCCAGACCTTTGGGACAAGTTGTCCCTTGTCGTCCCCAGGGGCCAGAAAGCAAGACCTGAGTCTGGAACTGTCCTGAAGCTCTGTGGGACCTTGGCTACCTGACAAAGTATGAATGAAACCCAGAGAAACCAGCCAGGGGGGGGCGTGGGTGGGTCCTCACCTGTGGTAGTCGGGGACGCAGTGAGGCTTGCTGGCCTGGTCCATGATGAAGGAGGTGCCCTCCAGGAGGCAGCCGCAGACCACACAGGTGAAGCACTTCGGGTGGTAGAGTTTGCCGGAGGCCCTCAGCATGTGTTCGGTGATGGGATTCCCACAGGAGTGACACTTCTCCAAGGTGTTCTAAGGGGCAGAAGGAGCGGGGTTTGATGACTCCTGGGGCTCCCTGAACCCCCTCCCCCCCCAGCCCCAATCCACCCCAGAGCTCAAAGTAGGACTCACGGTGTAGCAGCCCTCACAGTATGGTGACGCGTCCACGTTGTAGAACTGCTGCCCCTGAAGCTCCTTGTTACACTTGTGGCAGGTGAAGCAGGTCAGATGGAACAGCCTGCTCATGGCTCGGACAGCCGGCTCTGACCGGATCAGTGGCTTCTGGCATTGACCACATGTCTCTGGGAAAAAAACAACCCCATCAAGAAGAAGAAGAGGAGGAAGAGGAGGAGGGGGGGAGAAGGAGGAGGAGTAGGAGGGGGAGAGGAAGGAAAAGGAAGGAAGAGGAAGAGGAGGAGGAGGAGGGGGAGGGGGAGGAGGAGAGGAAGGAAGAGGAAGAAGAGGAGGAGGTGGCGGCAGCACAGCCTTCTCACAAGCTCCCCGGGGACCCTCCAACCGCATCTGTGGCCAGCACAATACCCGAAGGACAGAAGAGAGAAAGAGCCCACCACTCACCATCCACAGGCACGGACACGGAGTGCCTCTGGGGCTGTTCCATGTCCTGCATCAGCTGCTGGGTCAGCTGCTCCAGCTCCTCCACCTCCTTCAAAGTCAGGGGTCCTGGGGCCCCAGGAGAGCGCACCTAGGAAACGACACTTTTCTTCCTATCCGGCCAGGGTCACCCCCTCCAGGAGCCCGCCCAGACTAACCGATCTCTTCATCCAGCCTGGTTCCCTGGCTGCTCAGATCCCAACCTTCCCAACCCCTCCTTTTCTCTCCAGGGGGAGGCCCCCCCAACACATCACAGAGTGGCAGGCACTGACCTTAGCTTGGATCTCTTAGAGGGACACATCTCCACACCCCTCCTCCCCGGGCGCCCGAAACCCTCGCCCCGCCCCCGCAGCGGTCACAGAGACAGGCCGGAACAACTAAGCCACGGAGGAGGCCACGCACACAGCAGCTCAGGTCACTGAAGCACCTAACACGCAGAGGCCACGCACGCATCGACTTCACAGAGCATGCTCGGACACGCCCACCTCCCCGCAGGGGAGGGGCGCGCTGCGTGCACAAAAGGGGGCGCGCGCTCGGGGGGCGCACGTACACACCTACCCGGCCCACCTGCTGCTGAGCAGCCCCTGTCAGCGTGAGGATGCAAGCACAGGTTAAACCCCAGAGCTGTCCGCTGGAGCCCCAACCCCCCAGAACCCCAAGACATCCCGGGGTCCCTCCTGAGAGAGAAGCTCACCACCCCTTCTTCCTATAAGAGACTGAATACTGGAGGAGACTTGGAACGCGCAGGTGGGGCGGGGGGGGGGGCAGGGGGGGTGAGAGACAGAATGCTGTGGGACCCAGAGAACTTGGGGAGACCTTCTGACCTGGACCACATGTGTTCAAAAGACCTTTCCACAGCAACACTGAATTGGTCATCTGTATTGGGTTAAGGCCACCCAAGAGCCACAATCCCTGTCTTTTTGCCCCTAGGCCACCTGGAACTCCACAATCTTCTCAAGTCTGTAATCTTAGCTACTTCGGAGGCTGAGATGTGAGAATCGCTGTTCAAAGCCAGCCAGGGCAGAAAAGTCCCCGAGACTCTATCTCCAATTAACCAGCAAAAAAGTCAGTGTGAAAGAGTACCAGCCTTCGTGAAAAGGCCAAGAGAGAGCTGAAGGCCAAATTCAAACCCCACTACAAACAACACCAGAAAGGATCTGTACTAGCTCTGCTCTGCTTTCCTGCAGCAGAACTACGGAGGCAATACTGCCCGCTCTTAACTATATTGCCCTAAGACACGTCTCCTACTCTGGAGTGCCATAGGTCCCTGGAAAACAAGCTTTACCAACTGTCTCCTCTTGCAAACTTCCCTTCCTGCCATTTTGGCACACTATCAGACACTGGCCCTAGTCTTTAGAAGGATGAATTCAACCAGAACCCTCTCTGTGGACACCCATACCCTCCAGGACACACTTGTCTGCTACCAACGGCTTTCCTCTACCTACTGGCAGCAATGCCACAGCTCCGCAACTCCCGTGGCTGAATTTCTCTCCATCAGTTACCTTCCATCTCAGCACACCTTAAATCTAACATTACCAACCTCTTGGTTCCCAAGACCCCTCTCAAATACGCCCCCATTTTCCATTATGTGACCCTAGTAGAAGGGCTGGGTGCCTGACTCCCCACTTGCCCCATGTGTCTAGAGCTGCCAGCCTGCCACCCCCCACCCCTACACTGGCCTCCCGCTAACTCTGGCTACTCAAGAGCCACACGGACTATCTTGGCCTCATCTCCAACCTCAGGTCACACCACGGCCTGGCTTCCTGTTTCTGCCTCTGAGCTGCAGAAAAGTAGGTGGAGAGAAACTGAACACTGCAGACAGACTTCCTAAAGCACTGCAGGGCCCTCCACACACTCCAACCCCAGCTCCTCCGTCTGCTGTTTGGCTCCAACCAGATTTCCAGTTGCCTTTCCCAGAGCAGCTGTTCCGAACCTTTTTCCATCTCCAGCCCCCAATAGCTTCGCCCCCTCGCTCTCGCTCACTGATGACCTCATCCGCTCCAGGCCTGGCAGCCAGCCAGTATAAGCTCACTCCTCGTCCTTGCTTGCTCGCCATAGCAAACACCACATATGCCGCCCTGTCCTTGCTCCCTGGAAATGCCCCTGGGGTCAGTCCCTGCTCCCAGGTATCACTGAGCCTTCCCCACAAACTTCGGGCCTCTTTGTTTCCCCACAAACTTCGGGCCTCTTTGTTTCCAAACACACTTAGGCCCCCCTCCCCTAACCTACACTTTCCTGGCTCCCCCTACACTAACACCATCTTTCCCTGGTCTTTTTCCTGCCAACCTTGGGGACCAGCTTGACACTACCAACTAACTCCCTGTTCTCACCACTCCTTAGACATTGTTCCTATCAGACCACAAAAGGACCACTCCAAGGCCAGCTGTGATGTCCTAAAAGTCAAATCTCTGGCCTTATCTGAGTCCTAGGCCAATGCCAAGCAGAAGAGCCCTACAATACCTTCTTGGGTTTCGCTCCACTTCCTCTAGCCCCACTTCTCTTCTCCTTCCTACCCTAGCCAAGGTAGCATGAGCCAAAGTTCCTCTCAAAACATCAACTACCTCTGTGCAATGCCTCAAAGCTTGCTGCCTCAGGGTCCCTGTGAGTACTATCACATGAACTTCTGTGGTTCAGGACCCCATCCTGAATTACCCACATTTCTAGCTGACTGACAGTTCGAGCAAAGGGCAAGTACTCTTGGAACCTATTGCCCAACAAGCTGCCAACTGGACCCCGCCTCTTCCGGCCCAAACCATTTCCCCTTCCTAACTTCTCTATTTGATCAAAAGTCTTGTCACTCCCTAACACATCCAGGTTCAGAACCTTCCTGGTTTATTTCTTCTCCTTTCCCCTTTTGCTCATCCAACCGCTTTCGGTTGCCTCCTTCTGTAGGTTCTTTCCTGTGGGTCTTATTTTTGGTTGCAATTAACCGTTAGTGTGGCTCAGGAGTAAACTCACACCTTGCTGACCTCTGACCTCATACGTCTCTGGTGCAACAACTTTGCAGAAAACTCCCAAAACTGGTGGCAATTTTATTTCCTACCCTAGCCCCCAAATACAGTTCCATAATTTCCCCCAAAGGAACCTTGTGCTTTCTGTTTTCCAAACACCCTTTGTGTATCAGCACTTTTGAGTTTTGCCAGTATTATTTCATTCAAATGCTGTTGCCTCCTTTACAGATTCTTTTTTTTTTTTTGCTTGCTTCTCTTTTGCTGAGGCTTGGGCACTGTCCCTGTTTGCTCTAGGATAGTGCTCTATCACTAGAGCCACAGCTCCACTTCCGGCTTTTGTTTTTTTTTTGGTAGTCAATTGGAGATAAGAATCTCATGGACTTTATTGTCACAATCCTCAGATCTCAGCCTCCTGAGTAGCTAGGGTTGTAGGCAGGAGCCACCAGTGCCAGGTGTCCTCTTGGGATTCTTAACTCTACTTGTCTTTCAAGGCACACCAACTTCATGACTTGCCAGTCCTCCAAGTCCTGACTTCCTACTTTGAGTTCCTACCATGCAGTGATGCTCAGTTACAAGAATCCACTTGGATCAGATGAACTCCTTGGATGAGGATGGTGGGCCTAGATGACCATCAGATTCCCTTCAACTCTAAAAAAGCTCCTGAACTAGAGGGCAAGAACTCTTCTGTTTCTACTCTGAACAGAGTTCTATTCTAGACACACAGCCTAGTCCTTTCCACACATTAGATCATTTACTCTTCATCATCACAGAGGACATTGTTGTTCTGAAGACTCAGAAATGGAGGCTCCAACTCCCAGTTTGCCACGCTTGCAGCCGAGCAGGGGATTCAATCCTCAGTCCACTAATTCCATTCCACTGAGCCTGTTCTGAGAGATCTCTTCCCTTCCAGCATCTCAGCACAGTGCTTGGCACTCAGCTGCAGCTGGCCCGGCTGGCTGTTCCCTTGTTTACTGGTGCTGTGGCTCCTATCTCCAGATGGACCCTTGGGCATTGAAAGTACTCTGAGCTGAGATTCACTCAAAATCCCAGACCAGGAAAAAACTGGTGATCCTCCTTGGGCAGAGGTGTAAGAGAAGGTGGACCAAAGCCGCCTAATTCTGAGCCCTTGCTGCTCCGACTCCCCTCCTCCTCCCCCCCCTCTCCTCATCTCTGGTCCCACCCAATGCCAGAGAACAGCTTTCTTTCTGTTCCTACTGTCCTAACAAATGATACTCACCAATGGGGTGTGAAAAGTCAACCTCAAACACGCCTGCAACCCCCCCTCCACACAACTTTCCCAGCTTCTCTGGCTCCTGACCTCGGTATCCACCTCCCTCCCCCCCTCCCATCCACCCCCCCCCCAGGCGTCCACCTGGAGCTGTCCCTCACCTGGTTTTGAGGTGGCGGTGGTGGCCTGGGCGCTGGTTGCTGCTTTTCCTGCACTTGGGGCTTCTCCCTCTGCTGTGCATAGGTGAAATTCGGAGGCTGAGGGGAGCCTACACTGGAGGAAGACGGGGCTTCCGGAGCCCCCAGTTTTTTATTAGGCAGCGGCCCAGGTCCACCTGGGGCTCCAGCGCTCCACTTGGGAGCCAGGGGAGGAAACTTAGGGGCTGGGGCTGGAGCTGGGGGACCTCGCGGCTGCAAATGAGCAGAAGACACAGGCTGGGGCTTAGCCTGGACGTGAAACAGTGCCTGGCTCTGCGGCGGGGCCTGAGCTGGAGGCTGTGCGCTCGGAGGGCTCTTCCAAGGAGGCAGGGGTGCCGTGCCCCCAGCTGCAGGCTTGGTATTGGACTTGGGAACAAACGGAGTGACAACTGGTGGGGGTACATATCCAGATGACACCTGGGAGGAGAGGCAGAGAGGACAGAAGTGCACTTATAAAGGTGGCCCGGCCTGAGTTCCTCTTTTCCCTCCACTGGTCGCCTCCCCCAGGTCAACAGCGTTTCCTAGGGTCCCGGGCCCTCCCTTACCCGCGCTTTGAAGGGATCATTCTTGGTCATGTCATCCAACAGTGAAGACAGAGAGTCAATCTCAAGGTCAATGCTGCTCACCTTCTCCCTAGGCTGTAGGGTCAGGGGTCAGAGCACCCATCCCAGGCCACCCTTCTCCACCCCACCCCCCAACAAGACAGAAGGGGCATGAGAGGTGAGAAGGACCCACCAGTCCCCACGCTGCTGGTGGCCCCTCCGAGCCCCATACCTGCGGCGGGAGCGGGACAGGGGCCTCGGACCCCGCCTCCTCCGCCACTGGAGGTGGCGGGGAGGGGAAGATGTCCTCATCCAGGGGCGCAGGAGGAAAAGGCTCTTCGATCGGGGGAGGTGGGGGTGGGAAGGCCCCTCCCAGGGCACCCGCAGATTCGTCGCCATCCCCAAGGAGGGGAGGTGGGGGTAGGGGAAAGTCTGGGTAGGAAAGAAAAAGAGGGCCATGCGTCAGGGCCTCGATTGCCCTCGGTCCACAGCTCTAACTCCCAGTGCAAGAACTTTCTCCAGGGTCTGGGGGTAGGGAGGGGGGAGGAGGAGGGCGCAGCCCCCCCCCCGGCCTCCATGCCCCGGGAGCCGAGGCGGACGACCCAGGAGCGAGCGGTGCGGCTCCCGTTACACTGGGAGAACGGATCCGGAGGGGGGGGGATAGATTCCTGGCCCACATTCCCGCCTCCCTCCCCCAGGCGGGAGACTTGGAACCGTCCCAGGCGCCTGGCTCCCAGCCACCGGCTCCGCGATGAGGTAAGAACATCTGCTCGGGACGGGGTGGCTGCGCCCAGCCCCCGCCCCGCACCCACTTTCCCGAGCACCCCCCCCAAATTCCACAAGGCCCGGATCGCACCCTGGGGACCGCAGGGGGGGTCCCAGCTGCCCCCACCCCAGGCCCAGCTGCATAACTGGAGGGGGAGGTGTCCCGGCCCCCCCCCACACGTACACGCACACACCCCAAACCCAACTGCATACCTTCCGGGGGTGGCGGGGGGATCTCGCCCACCCGGCCCATCTGTGCACGCTGTGCCCCGGCCGGGGAAGGCTCGCTGTCCCCGGGCCGAAAAGGGTTCACTTTGGGCTTCGGGGCCACCACCGGGGCGAACTTCTTCTGCGGCGCGTAAAAAGCTGGAGCCGAGACGGAGATGACCGGCGGCGGGCGGGGGGCGGCCATGGCTGGGCCGGACTGGGGTGCTGGCGGGGTGGGGGTGGGGGTCGCCAGGTTACGCGGAGCCGAGCCGCGAACTCCCCGGCGATCGGGGCTCCCCACCCCACCCACATCCGCGCCCTGCGCCCCGCGTCCCCCGCGTCCCCTCCCCACGCGCGCCTCACCGCCGGCGGGAGCGCGCGCTCGGCGACTGGATGAGCGCTCGGCGCACGGTCCGCAGACTCTGCGTCCGGGTCCCCGGCAGCCTCGGAGCCGGGCGTGGAGGGACGGACGCCGGGAAAGGGGAGGGCGGGAGGGGGGCGGGCGGAGAGCGGCGCCCAGACCATACAAGGAGAGGCCCGGGGAGGGGGGCGGGGAGAGCTGGGGGAGGGCGGACGAGCTAGGAACCACCCCCTCCCCCAGGAAAGGCACCCCCCCCTGCTCCTGCCCCAGGGCCTTAGGCTCCGCCAAGGTCCCCCCCCCATTCTCCCCCGCCCGTCGCCCCCACCCCGTCGGGCACCGACCACCCTTCCCCTAACATAGGCCTCTGATGTCATTTCCTGACCTGCCCCGCCCCCCCCGCCCGACCCGCGGCGGTGCCCGGGATCTGACTCACCGTCCCCTCTCCGGGATCGGCTGGGGGCGGGTGTCCCAGGGGTACCCAGCCCCCACCCCTCCTCTTTGGCCTGCCGTTACCTGCCCCCCACCTTCCCCCCCTCCTCCCCCCAGCGTCCCCAAAGCTCAGGGGTCAGCCGCCAGCTGGCAGGCCCGGCAGGGCACTGGTTCTCCGGGGTGGGCGGGGATGTCGAGGGGGGCGTTCCCACCTCCCTTCTGCCGCCCCCCCCCCCTGCCCCACACACATCCAGGCCTCTCTGTGGCCGGCCTGTATGTGTCGGTGTGTGTGTCTGCGTCTGTGTGTGTGCGTGCGCGTACGCGCGCACCCCCCCCCAGCTGCGTCTTTCGGGGCGCAGGGCAGCCACTTAGAAGGGGCTACTAGGAATTTGCATTGCCCCCCCCGCCTTGCCCCCCAGCTAGCAGATCAGTTGCACACCACCCACCCACACCCCACACCCGGGGAGGTGGGACGCAGGGTCGGTGGGCCCACCGGGGCGGAGGCGAGGAAGGGCAGGCAGCCCACCTGGACCAGAAAAGACTCACACAGACTGCCACGGACAACCAGGCGCTCCTCCATGCTGCTTCCCAGCCTGCTGGGACCCACACCCTGGCAGCGCCCATGGGCCACCTCGGGGCACTGAAGACTCGCTGGGGCCCTCCACTGGTCCGACCAGATTCCTCAGCGCCCCAGGCTAGGGTTTGCTTTTTTTTTTTTTTTTAATTGCACAAGAAAATCTACCCAATCGAGGCCTGCTTTCTTCTACACTCATAAATTACGGAATCAAGCCTTTTACCCTCTAGGGCAATATTCCCCCTCAGGCGCCTTTTTCTTTCATCTGACATTCCTGACTGTCATCCATTGTCTTCTTTAAGGCCTCCACAGTTTCCAGCCCCTAAGCCTCCATATCCACTACCCCCTAACTCTACAGAAGTATTTGGGCTATGCTTTGAGTTCATGTCTACCAACCTCGTGAATTTGCAACAACAACAACAAAACAAAACAGGCTTTCACGAAAGCCAGACTTCATTGCTTTGCACCCGGACATCAGCAACCCTGAATTTCCAGGCGAAAGAGAGCTCTAGATACCATAGATCAAAGTCCCAGCTTGACCAGTGCCCGGTTCATTCCTCTTCACTTTCTCCATCTGTAAGAATGATACTAGTCACCCGCCTTACTTCCTTATATGGAGAGATGAGTGGAATGTCATATCTGAAGATGCTATAGAATGCTGTGGTGATTCAAGTCCCAGTTCTCCCTTGAGAGTCGAAATGCGACCCAGTTAAGCCTGAGGTAGCTTCTTCCTATGTGTATGTTCTGGGTTGCCAGGAAAAACTCTCCCCAGGTCTCGATATTTGTGAGACCCTTTTGTTCCTTCCGTGATCATCCTTAATGATACTACAACTTCATCACCTTCCCATTTCTTTCTTTTCTCCAGCAACTTATTTGTCTTTGTCACTGGTATTGTTTTTCCACAGCCAAAACATGTGAGGCCACACATGATACAAAGCGCACAGGTACACACGTTCTCACGACACGCACAGGCCGGTCCTGGGCCTGCCTCTGTGAAGATCTGTTAGGAATTTGATACTGAAGATCCTGTGCATGTTGGAGATTGTTCCTTAAGCTTTGAAGACCAAATGCCTCATCTCTATTCTCCTAAAGGTACTTACTTGAGGTGGGGAGGGGGGCTGGACTAAGTTAACTTCATCAGAGTAAAAGCCACCTGCCTTCTAAAAACAAATCTCCTCCAAGAAATGTACATGTGCAAAATAGAGTATGTGTAATTGTTAGGCAGCTGAGCCTATTTATAAATCAAGAATAGAAGAGTGCGTAGGAAGGCTTAGTTTTACTGACAACGACAAGCCCTCAGATTGCAGAATATTCAAGCTTAAGACTTCAAAGCCAGCCTTCTGAATGCAAGTAGAAACACAGAATTTCCTCCCAAAGGACAGAATCACTGGACCAGAATGTCCAGAGCTTCAGAATCAATGCTACAAAGCTGCTGACAATGAACAGGAACTGACTTCATAATTCTTAAGTATTTTTTCTTGAGCAAACCATTATGACTGCTCTCCTCAGGTATGTGTAAATTATGACAAAGAAGTGGATGTCTTCACTTAAAAGCATGACCACCAGCCCCAGGCCTGAGAGAGGAAGTAAGAGATTGATCATTGACCTTTGCTATCTAAAACATCGTTACACACCTCAAGATTTACAGCCACAGACATCAGAAAGTTTTCCTCAAGGATACACAGCATAAAGAAATCCACTTATGGGAGAGGAAAAGGAAGAAGCAAGATAGGAACAAATAAATGAATTTATTCCAAAATGAAATGAAGGAGGTCATGGTGGGGGGGGGGGTTGTATCTGCTGTCTGGGACAGGGACAACTAGATGCCTGACACTGCCCTGCTGAAGCACTGTAACCATAGCAACACAACACAGTGGCAATAACAATATCAGCTACAATCATTGTGCACCCTTAGGACTGGGGAAAAGGCTTACGGTAGAGCACTTGATTAACCTACAAGAGGCCCTGGGTTCCAGTTCCAATCCCATGAAAGAAAAATAAGTACAAAAAAAAAAAAGAAGCTCATACTCAATGTATAGCTGTGCCTTTTAAATATATCATCTCTATTTCTCATTTTAAACCCTTGTGAGAATATACATTATTACCCAATTTTCCATTTAAGGAAAATGAGACTAACTAGATGTTGGAAGTTCTGCTCCAAAACTGCACAGGTTTTTGCCATACAAATATTTTTCTTATTTTCAATATCCTCATCCACACACACCCCGCCCCCATCTGAATTGTACCCTTGTATTCCATGGCTCCTCTTGTTCTAACATTCCACAGCCATTTCAATTCTGCCTCCACTGGCTTCTCCCCCTTACCTGTGAGCCACCATTTTATGTCACAAAAACATCATCACATTCATCTATCTGCATGTGCACAGAGAGAGAGAGAGAAAAAAAGAAAGAGAGAGAGAGAATGAATGAGAACCTGTGTGTTTTATTACCTATGCTTTTGTGTTAGTAGTATTGTTCCAGGTGCATTCACAAGAATTGTTAGGACAAAAAGGCCTTTACAGTTGTATTTTCTCCTGTGGTGAACATGCCTTATTTTATGATCCAAGAAATAAAAGGAGAGGAATGGAAACCATTGTGTCTTTTTTGCCTGGTGCAGCATGCTCTCCTTGTTCTGACGGAGTGCCATGAGCACAGGTGCAGTTTCCCATTTGCTGTCAAATGTTAGTTACTACCCCCTCCTTGCCCCACGGTATGGAACAAACTCTAGTTAGTGGAACTACAGATACATTGGTGAAATTGGGATGAGCTGAGGATAAAGCTGTAGGTTGGACCTGAGGAGTTTCGCCTCCAAAGCCCAGACCAAGTGTCTTCCTGCTCTGCCCTCAGGGCCACTCCTTCAAAGGAAGGACGGGACTAACCACAGAAGCCCTTGGGCCTGTTTCCTCCAGATCAGTTTAGGAAGCAGACGTCAGAGCATCCTCCTACATGCAATCTCCTCCCCTGCACCGCCCTCAGGCCAGCCCTAGGTACTAAGAGAATGTTAAGATTCCAGACACTCTGGCTATAAAGATAAACAATCCTAGCCCAGAGCCAGTGGCTCATACCTGTAATCCTAGTTGCTCAGGAAGCTGAGATCTGAGGATCAAAACTCAAAGGCTGCCTGAGCAGGAAAGTCCCAGAGACTTTTATCTTCCATTAACTACCAATACATAAAAGCCAGAAATGGAGATGTGGCTCAAGTAGTAGTGGCTCTGATTTCAAGCCCTGGTACCAGCACAAAGTAATAATAAAATAATAATTAGTAATAATCCAGTTCTTTAAAGGGGGCAGTGGGAGGGACACTGGAGTTGTAATCATCTGCCCCATAGACATTGCTTGTTGTGGGGACACTAATCACAATAGGCAAGTGGCCTCCTTACTATCCAGTCCTCATTGATGTCTCCTTAGGCACCCAGCAGCAATGAGGAGGAGGAAGAGGAGGAGGAGGAAGAGTTGCAATCTGCACATGGTGTTTAAGGAGCAGAGGAAAGGCAAGAGTTCTTCATCCATAGGGCTAGACCAGATGGGCACCCAAAGATACTGTAAGCATCAGCAAGTCAGAAAAGTGGGGGCAGGGCAAGGCAGATGGTCAGATGGCAAAGAGTCAGCAACCATGGGAGCCGAGAAGGGCAGACAGGAAAAGAGGCCCAGGGCACCCATGACAGACCAAGCAGGTTGCTGGCACTGAAGCCGCACTAGTGGGGCATCTGCTGCTTTCTTCTCTCTGTACCCAGAGGAAGCCAAAATCCAAGAGAGCCTGGCCTAAAAGCTGGAGTGTTTGTCACTGAAAATAGCTCAACTAAGTCATTAGAAGGAGGAAACATTTCATGGAGTGGGGGGTGAATAGAGATTTATAATCTCTCTTGCTTCAGATGGAAGGTACTTAGCAGCTCTTCTTGCTCACCAGCTTTCACTCCTTTTAATTTGGTGGGCTTAACCTAAAAATCCCACTGGGCTGATCTGACACAGGAAGTGGGTGCTCATGTGCTAACCCACAGACCTTGTTCAAACTTCCTTTGGCTGCCCTTCCTGCCAACCCCTGTGTTGCTATTTGCCTCACCACCCAGAAGCAGGAACAATATGGCACATGGGCACTGTGTTAGAAAGACAGAGGTGTCTACCATGAACAGCAGCCACTAAGACTTGTCAAGATGCTCAAGAAAATCAGTATGGGCATCAGTACCCAATAGGAGATGCAACCCAACAATCTCCCCAATTCTAACATCATCATTCCAGTCTGTTTAGTAGCAGTTGAAGAGAATAGGCCCAGAACAAACCTGCACAGAGCCAGGGCCTTACAAGCATCTACTGAGTGAAACTGAGTTTCCAAAATCATTGGATCACATAGACACCCTGGATTTAGCAAAGGTTGAGGGTTGTTTTTTTTTTTTAATGACCTCTTGAATCATCTGGTTCGTTAACAGATGCTTATTGATCACCTACTATGTACAGGACATTTTGTTTTGCACTAGGATATATTATTGAGCAAAAGCAGACATGATCCTAGCCCCTGCAGAGTCTATGTCCTTAGGAAATTTATTAGGAGAGACAACCACTCAGCAAACAAGGACAGGATACAGGATCCTGAAACAGGATCTGATTGGCAGCTGTGACCTAGTATGGTAGCTCAAGGAAGAGCTGTCCAAGCTGAGTCTGAAAGATAAGCAGGAGTTAGCTGGGCAGAGGGGGAAGTGAAAGCATTCTGTGCAGAGAGAGCCTAGTGCTCAACCACAAGCACAACCCATTCAAAGAACCAGGCCTGGCAGGGCATCTGAGAATGAAGTACAAGCACAGGTGAGAGAAATCTGGACAGGGAGAGAGAGACTACAGAGCATGAGGAAGAGCTTTGATTTATCCAGAGAATGATGGGAAGCCACTGCAGAGTTGGGGGATGAAAAAGAATATTGGGAAATACCGGAACAGGGCTCTGTGGACCACAGCAGGAGGGCTTGTGCTGAGGTGGGCAGTGAAGAGGCTATGGTAGAACTCCAGAAACAGAGGGTAAGTTTGGACACCGACAAAAGTAGATAGTTGAGGGAGACATGAAATCATTGACAGGTGCTAAGGGGAGTTTGGGGGAGGAGGGAGGAAGGAAGATGTCTTGGACCAATGGTGCTTTCTGTGACAGGGCACAGCTCTGGGAGCAAGACTGTGTTTCCTTCTGGAGAGGACCAGAATGAGTTCATGTATAGGACATCATGGGAAATTTGCATTAAGGGCAGAGAATCACACTGAAGGCTCACATTTATAAGTCATCTGCCTTCTGGGTAATAATGTGAAGCTGTTGTTGGCTGAAGAAATCACTTATCTAGTGGTGCTACCTAGCTTTCAATCGCCATGACAAAATATGATAAATCAGTTTAAAGGAGGAAATGTTGTTTTTTTTTTTTAGCCTGTGGATTTAGACATTCCGGTTTTTTTGGTGTCTTGGCCCTGTTGGCTTGGTGACAGGTGGCTCGTACCTCATAGCAGGAGTAGATAGAGGAGCCTAACCACTTCATGGTGGCCAGGAAGCAGTGGGAAGAAGGGAAAGAGACAGGGAGGGAAGAAGAGAGAAGGGAGGGAGAGAGAGGGAGAGAAAGGGCCAAGTCCTAGCATCCACTGCAAACACACACACACACACACACACACACACACACACACACAAAATAATCTACCTTCCTTCACTAGGCTACATCCTCGACCATCAAATAAGCATCAGAGGTTGGTGGTCACATTACAATACAGGCTTCTGGGGGGACTTTCAAGACCCAAACCATGGCAGAAGTACTGCATGAGAAGTTAGAGAAGGCTTAGGATGATGGGCCTGCACTGCTGTTTCGGCAAAGGTGGCCCAGGTGTAAGATGCAGGCCTGCTCCCTTCCTCAGACGCTGCCCTTTTCCACCTATCTCCGTCCTCCAGCAGAAATGAAGAATGGACATTCATCCTCTCTACCTTCCTTCTCCCCTCCCCCCACCCCGGCCTCACAGCCTTGACTCTAGTCTCTCTGCCTTGAGACCACCAGAGCTCTCTCTGAACCTCCATAGGTTAGGACCAAATGAAGCTCCAGGTTCTCAGCACATTCTCTGGCTCCTCCCCTCTGTCCAAGTGCTTTCTGGTGCTCCCAGACTATGCCTAGAAAACATGTCCTCTCCCTGCTTGTTCTAACCTAGATCTCTTCTGAGGACCCGGCTCCTCGCTTGGGTCCTTGCCAGTGGCAGTGTCTTCTCGCCACAACCTTCTCAGCATTAGACCTGGTAACAGGACAATAACTCTTCGGGTCCTCATTGCTACATCCAGACAAGTTGCCTGGTCACCAGCTTCCCATTCCTCCCAGCTTCTTGAGTTGCACATCACTCACTGTCTCATCACACGGGTGTACTGTACAATCATCTATCACCCTGGAGCACACATCTTCATTTCTTAAACAGTGTCACGGCTAGTTCACTGTCACTCACTCCAATATGACTCTCCTATGAATTCTGAGTCATTTCAGTACTCACACAGATGATCCATCTTTTTTTTTTTTTGGTGGATCGAGGGGCTTTAATTCTGGGCCTGGGCACTGTCCCTCAGCTCTTCACTCAAGGCTAGTGCTCTACCACTTGAGCCACAGCACTACTTCCAGCTTTTTCTGTTTATGTGGTACTGAGTAATTGAACCCAGGGCCTCATGTATACGAGACAAGCACTCTACCACTGAGCCACCTTCCCAGCCCTCCATCTTTATTTTTTCCTTCTCCCTTAAATTTCTCTCCTCTCATAACTTGCCTCATCACCATCACTACATCCCTGAAAGAAAATTAAATATGAGTCACAAACATAATTTTTTAAAAGTAAAATATAAATAAGTGACATTAATTTTAATAATGTACCTTGAATCAATGTGACTATTTTAATACTTTAATATATGATGGGTAATTTTTAAAATATTAGTGAAATAGCTTCATAGCTCCCCCTCCCCCTGCAGAGTTTTGTTTTTTTTTTTTGTTTTTCAGTATTGAGGTGTGAACTCAGGGCTAGCAGATGCTCTACCACTTGAGACACCTTCAGCCCTTTTGGTTCTGGTTATCTGTCAGCTATGATCTCATTCTTTGCCTGGAACTAGCCTGGACTATTGTCCTGTTTTTTGTTGTTTACTATGCTGGTACCGGGACTTGAACTTCATGTTCTCGCTTGGCTTTTGCGATCACAGCTGTTACTCTACCTCTTGGGCCATGGTTGCGCTTCCAGCTTTTTGCTGGTCAATTGGAGATAAAACACACTTAGATTTGTCTGCCTGGGCTGGCTCTGAATCTGTTCCTCTCTGATCCCAGCCTCCCGAGTGTCAAGGATTACAGGCATGAGTCACTAGTGCTTGACTGCAATCCTTTTTTAAAGCTTCCCACCATAGCTGAGACGACAGATGTATGCCCATTTTTTTCTTTTTTACAAACATTTTTGCCTGAGCTGGCCTCAAATGGTGATACGTTCAATCCCAGCCTCCCTCACAGCCAAGAGCACATCATTTTACCCAGCTCTTGGTTGAGATGGGGTTTCGTGAGGGTTTGCCTTAGCCACCCTCACTGGCCTTGGGCACTAATCCTGTTGCTCTCTGTCTTCCCCAAGAGCTTAGATTACAGGTGTGAGCCACAAGTGCTCAACAGTAGTTTCCATTTTCTTGGCGTGTAAAAGTCCCAGGAATTTGAGGTGCTTTTACGTTGATTGCACAGCTCAGTTTGGACTATGCCCATTGCAGTGGTCAGTGGTCACCCTTGGCTAGTGGCTAACATGTTATTCAGCACAGCTTCACATAGACCTTTTTGCACCCATCACCTTTTTTTAAGTTGTTGTTTTATTTTTGGTCCGTTGTGGGGCTTGAACTCAGGGCCTGGCTGCTGTCCCTGAACCTCTTTGTGCTCATGGCTAGCCTTCTACCACCTAAGCCCCAGTGCTGCTTCCGGTTTTTGAGTGGTGGAGATAAGAGTCTCATAGGGACTTTTCTGCCCAGGCTGGCTTTGAACCGTGATCTTCAGATCTCAGCCTCCTGAGTAGCTAGAATTAAGGCAGGAGCCACCAGCACCCCATTTAAGATTAGTTTTTTACTATCTTGAAGTAGTTTTACAAAAAAACTTGCCGTTTAACAAAGCAGTTTGTGAATACAATGTATCATGATCAATGTCACCCCTTTCCACATTCTCATCCATTCCTCCCCTTCCCTCGCTCTTTATTTTCTACAATGTACACTGTGTACACAAGATACATTGTATTTCCCCTTCTTCTCTTTTTCATTTGTCTACCCCTCCCCAATTGACTCTACTTCACCCTTTAAGTACCTACCTACTTCTGCTCAACTTGAATTTTGGCTTTCTAATGAAATACACGATTTGAGATCTCCCTTGAATCTACCATATTTCAGTTAATACATGTGTATACACTTGCCTGCTACCCAACATATTTACTCAGGAGTTTGTAAGCTAAATCTAGCTTCTACATATACTGGAAAACATGCATCTTTTGTCTGTGGGCTTGACTGACTTCATTTATTGCCATCTTAATTTGAATCCTTCTTTTCTCCAAGCAGCTTTTTTTCTTCTTCTATTTTGTAGCTCATTCCCTTTCTTCACCTTAACTGCAATAACCTTCGACCCACAGAGACCTACACTTTATGCAGACTTTCCTTTAAACCTTCTCCCCCTTTTGCCTCTATCAATTTCAATTCTTTGGTCAGCTATCACACCCTGACATCTGCTCTTAACTTCCTTGGGTCTCTTACTCTGTGGTATTCCCAAAATCCATACCTGGGTTAGACTCTGTCAGCTCCGCCTGCACCCATGCATTCAGACAGGAGAAAAATACACGGTCCTACTGTCCAGGCTCAGTCTAGAATTCATGAGAATGAACTTCAAGTATCACCCAGAAATTCTGCTTCCTAAGAAAGAATGGATTCCATGGCAGTAAGGAAGTGGAGAAAGGGAGTGTTAACAGCTCCTTCAGGAACTTGGCTGTGAAGGAAACTAAAGTACAAAGGGAAAGATTAAGTGGCAAGATCCAGCTCCCACCTTAAAATAAAGAACTGGATTTCCTTCTCCTCACATGATGTTATACCTTCACTAAACCTCTGTTACCATTAGTCTTCCCGTTGCATATGTATGCACAACAATATTTAAGAGAAGATACATCAAAATGTGACTAGCCTAAGACTAGAGTGATAACTGCCTTTTTCCTTTGTATTTTTAAGTTAAAAAGTAATGTGTACCCTACATGTAATCATCACAAAGTTCAAAGTCTGCAGCCTCCTTCAGATCGTGCCATTGAGGTGGACCCATTTTAGGCAGGACAACTGTGACCAACACTGAATGACGGGCCAGTAGGTGGAAACCTACTCAAGAAAGTAATGGCGTGTTATCATGAGCTTATCACAGACACAAAGCTTTCACCAAACAATGACCTGAGCACAGGCCAGAATCACACACCCATTCTTAAACACACAGAACACAAAGGAACTCCTAAGTTAGAAAGAATGGTCTCTTTTTTCCTTTGAATTCTAGTGTGGTAATATCACATCACATGAGATCTACTCTCTCAAAAAGTTGTTCTTTCTAACTCATGGCATCAGCAAGAAATGTATCAGTATTATGTGAGTAGAGGGTGAGGGCTGGGTTTGTTTTCACATGCTTAATGTCATAAATGAACATCATAAAAACAATTATCTAGTAGAATTATCAAGGAAGCTTGATAAAATAAGGAACAGAATGGTAGGCAAAGAACAGACCTGAAGTGTTTTATTTTTATTTATTTATTTATTATTTATTTATTTTTGGGTCCGGTCGTGGGGTCTGAACTCTGGGCCTGGGCGCTGTCCCTCAGCTCTTCAGCTCAAGGCGAGCGCTCTACCACTTGAGTCACAGCGCCACTTCCGGCTTTTTTCTTTTTGCTTATGTGGTCCTGAGAAACCAAACCTGGGGCCTCAAAGGCAAGCACTCTACCACTGAGCCACCTTCCCAGCCCTTTTTTTAAAAAAAAAAAATTTGAAATAGTCTATGAGCCTCAAGTTGGTTTTGAACACAAAATCTTGGCTTCCTAGCTACTCAGGAGGTTGAGATCTAAGGATCAGGGTTCAAAGCCAGCTCAGGCTGGAAAGTCTGTGAGACTCTTATCTCCAATTAACCACCACAAAACTGGAAGTAGTGCTACAGCTCAGAGTGGTAGAGTGCTAGCCTTGAGCAAAAGAGCTCAAGGACAGCAACCAGGCACTCAGATCAAGCGAAAAAAATAATCTTTTGTCACTGTCTCCTGAGTGCTAGGATTACAGGCTTCCACCACCACACTAAGCAAAACCAGACAAACAAGTAAAAAACCATACATTCTGGTCAGAGTTCAGTAATTGTCTTCCTGTATGGCTGTACCAATCTGGGAGATGGATTTTCCTTGTTGGTGAAAGAATAGCAAGAAACTTGATCTCTACTTGTAACAGTCAGTGAACTGTAATGCAGTGTGCCCACTGCTCTGTAACCATCAGGAAACTCTCTTCTCTGTGGACTGGATGGGATTGCTCAAAGAAATGATACACTGGAGCTATGTCTGCCCATCATGTGATAAAGGTACCAGTTAGAAAAGGGACCTGTTGAAGGAAAGAGGTTTCAGGCAGATAAGACTTTACAGCCAAAACAAATCCTCAGGTTCTTGGGAGGGTGAAGGGAGGCAGAATAGAAGCTTTGTCCACCTAACTCGGTGAATGAGAAAAGTCAGGATAATGAAAGAATAGACTATTCTAAAGAGAGAAAAAGGAAGAGCATTGTAAATCGTGAAAGAAGGACAGAACAGCTGAAAAGTACAGAGAAATAGGTAACAGAGTAAAGGACACTCTCTGCAGTTCTAACCCTGGCTCCCCATGGGAGAGAGAGGTGAAGTCACCATCACAAGGTAAGCTGGGCAGCCTTGAAAACAGACGGACAGAACTAGCTGCAGGACAGTCTCGCTCTTTCCATAAGCCTTAAGCCAGTGTGAGGATTTGGTATAGTGACTTGGACGTATCCATGTCAGGCTAGCATTGGAGAGAAAGGCATTTTTTTCACTCCGCACATCTCAGGGAATTAGAACGAGGTGCTGTCTTCAAGGGAGCCTATTGGTCAAGAATGAACTACTCTGGGAACTTAAAGAAACAAGCATGGCTCCACATGTCTTAGAAGACCCTGCCAGTGTCTGGAAGGAGATGGCTACAAGAGGTGGGTGGAGAAAGAAGAGGGTCTGAAGTGGATCTAATGACAAGTTTAAATAGCCGGGAGCTGGGGAAGA
This sequence comes from Dipodomys ordii, assembly GCF_000151885.1. Lineage (NCBI taxonomy): Eukaryota > Metazoa > Chordata > Mammalia > Rodentia > Heteromyidae > Dipodomys > Dipodomys ordii. The sequence continues at coordinate 9,270,046 of NW_012267272.1, read as the reverse complement.
AGAGAGTACAGTGGGCAGTGGCACCACCTTTTTCAGAAAGGAGTAAGTCCCATCTTGTATGGATCATTATGGAAACAGAGGACCAAGCCTATGATTGGCAGAATAACCACCCTCTCTCAGAGAGGGGTGGGGGGAAGGAGAGGGAGAGAGAGAGAGGAGGATGAGTTGGAATCTGGCTACACATATGTATGTGCAATTAGTAAATGGAATGAAAGCCTTAAAACATATTCTCAACCAATGGCTTGATCTCAGACATGCAAGTCAACCAGAATATGAGAAAGATGAAAGGAAATAAAACGCACCATGACTACTCCCGAAAGATAGCAACTTCACAAGAATGGACCCTAAAGAAAATGAAATGGATGAAATCCCAGACAAAACATTCAAAAGGATGATTTTGTTTAAATGATCCATGAAATTAAAGAGGATATATGCATGTACTACATGAAGAAATTCAGAAAATAAACATCTGAATGAAATAAGACTTCAATAAAGAATTCAATAAAGATACAGAAATCTTGAAAAAATTAAAATTCTCGAAAAGTTCTATAAGTCAAATTAGAAGGCCTTATTTGAAAGTTTAGCCAATAGACTGAATCAGTTAAATATAGACTACCATGACTTGAAGACATGGTAGAAGTAGCAGAAAAATCACATGAAGATGTAAAAAAACAACAATGAAACAGCATAAACAGCCTAGATGAAAGCTGTTGATCAGCAGAGGGATGGCAAGTCAGGGCAAGAGAACTAGGTTCTGACAGTACCAGCAGGAAAGACTTAGGCTAACAGACAATGAAACAGATTGTTTGCAACCATGAAAGTAGAACAATGAACTTAGTGGAAACTGTTTTGGAAAGGGAAAGGGAGAGTACAGAGATGAGATTGATGGAAATATATTACAAACAAATATAGAAATGAAACAGCACCCACAGACGTATAACTAATATAAGCTAATAAAAATCTGAAAGTTTCATGATAAAAAATAAAGACATAAATGGAAGATGCAAGGGGGGGGGAAGGAGGGAGGGGCAATCATTTTTAAGAGGCCAAACCTACAAATGATAGGCATAGAAGAAAGATGTAAAAGCTAAAAGGGATAGAAAACATTTAATAAAATAATGGCAAAAAAAAAAAACCTTGCCAAATCTTGTCCATTTAGGTACAGAAAGCTTTTAGAAATCTAAACAGACAAGAGTGAAAAAAGATCTCTCCAAGCCATATTATACTTAAAATATTGGGCACAAAGATGGAAAAACTATTGAAAGCTGCAAGACAAAAGTCACCTATCAAGGTGAATCCATTAGAATCAGATTTCTCAACAGAAACTTTAAAAGTAAAGGGCATAAACTCTGTTGCAGTCTCTAAAAGAATAACTGCCAAATGAAATTACAGTATCTAACAAACCTATCTTTCATAGTTGAAGGATAAATAGACACCTTCCATGATGAACAAAACCTAAAGAATTTATGACCACTAAAAATCACTGCAGAACATACTTAAAGAAATCCAACACAAAAGACAGACAACCAAAATCATGAAAATATAGCAAAGAATGAATCTCCTTAGATGAGAAGACAAGCACATGAGCAGGGAAGAATCACATAGTACAAAAACAAAATGGCAAGAATTAGTATGTATATGTATATATATATATATATATATATAAAATAATTATAAACAATGTTCTCAAATATCCAATCCAAGGATACTTGTGGGTAGATTGAATTTAGATACAAGACCTATTAATGTACTACCTGTAAGAAATACCTCAATGGCAAAGACAGAAGCCATCTTAAAGTGAAAGAATATTTTCCAAGCAAATGGAAGCGAGCAGGAGTAGCTATACTAATATTGGACAAGGTGAACACCAATTCAAACTGATTTAGAAATGAATCATATTAACAAAGGAAACAAAAAAAATCAACAAAAAAACTTCAGAATTAAATGACACTATGGATCAAATGAACATAGTGTTTATCCATTCTACCCAGTAGCCAGATAATACGCATTCTTCTCAATCAATAGATAATTCTCCACAATAATGGCATTTTAGGACATAAAGTCATAACGAATGCAAAAGATATGAAATAATTCCCTGCATTTTATCATACCACAATGGCATAAAACTAGAATTCAAGAGCAGAAAAAAAATTAAATATAGAACATATAAAAACACACAGAGAATGAACAATACACTTTTGAATGATCAGTGGATCATGGAAGAAGAGATCGCAATTTTTACAAATTCTTCGAATTGAACACATTTGTAACCTCAGCTAGAGGGCAAGTGGAAGTGGAGGATTGTGTTTTGAGGTCAGAATTGAGTTGGAAGTCTAGTGGCCTCAGGCTTATACACCTAGACACAGATACCACATAGCTGATACCTAGATTATGGCTGCAGTTGGAAAAGTTCATGACTCAATCTTCAAAGTAACCAGCAAAAGCCAGACTGGAGGCATGACTCAAGCTATAAGACTACCAGCCCAATATGTACAGGGCCTAAGTTCATAACCCAGTAGTTAAAAATAAAAAGAATAATAATGATAAGGTTAGTTGACCTTCAAGCCCCAGATTAACCATGAGCTGCAAAGTGATAGTTAGATATTACTATTTTTATTTTTTTCTCTATCTCCCTCGTTCTCTGATTCTCAGTAGATGATCTTGCCTCCTACTTGACAGAGGAGACAGATGCCATCTGATGGGAATCCCTCATCTTTCCAACATCAAACATGCAACCTACAGGCATCTGACCTAGCTCTTCCCTGTGGAATGGAAGCGCTGGGCTCCCTCTCCCTCTCCCAGTCTTCCTTTCTGAGCTCCTCCTGCCTCTGTGGCAGTGTTAGCAGCCAATTACTCCTTGCTCAGCCTTGGAAGCTCCCTTCTCAGTTGGATCTTTTCCTAGACCTTTCACTGGGAGTTAATAGTGCTTCCCTTGAAAAGAAAATAAATATTGAGCTGCAGGGTTTGTGAGCTGAGTCTCCATTGGCGGAGATGAGTGTGAAGGGTGGTGTTCCCTGTGAGCTGTATAGTGCTGCTTCTCAGTCCTGTAGACTAGAGGAAGTGCCTACCATCATTCTCGGGGACTCCAGTGTCTAATTTGATATTATTTGTGATGAAGAAGAAGATTAATCCCCTGAAAAATGAGAAACTCCTCCACCAGTTGTGTTTTTTATAGTTCAAGGATTCTGAAACTTTTTTTTTTTTTGGTTGTGGGGCCTGAACTCTGGGCCTGGGCACTGTCCCTCAGCTCTTCAGCTCAAGGCTAGCACTCTTACCACTTGAGCTACAGCACCACTTCCGGCTTTTTCTATTTATGTGGTGCTGAGGAATCGAACCCAGGGCCTCATGCATGTGAGGCAAGCACTCCACCACTGAACCACCTTCCCAGCCCATTTTTTTTTTTGGTTGGTCCTGGGGCCTGAACTCTGGACCTGGGCACTGTCCCTGAGCTCTTCAGCTCAAGGCTAGTGCTCTCTACCACTTGACCCACAAGGCCACTTCCAGCTTTATCTGCTTATGTGGTGCTGAGGAATCGAACCCAGGGCCTTGTGCATGCAAGGCAAGCACTCTACCACTGAGCCACCTTCCCAGGCAGTTTCTGAAGCTCTTTTGTGCCTTGGACCCCTTTGGCAATCTGGGAAGTTTATTCTCAGAGTCAGAATCACGGTTGCCTTTCAGAATAATATTAAATGTGAGAAATAAAACATGTTTGATTACCAAGGAAATCAATTGTAAGGGAATATAATTATTTTTAAATTATCTAGTAATACATCTGATTCTTGTGAAAGGCTTTAATACACGTAAAGACAGGTTCAAAAACCGCCGTGATATCAAGGTGATGAACATAAGAAATATTGTAAAAAAAAAAAAACTCTAGGGGCTGGGAAGTGGTTTAGTGGTAGAGCGCTTGTCTTGCATGCCTGAGGCCCTGGGTTTGATTCCTCAGCACCACATAAGCAAAAAGAAAA
>NW_012267272.1:9204727-9262523 GCF_000151885.1 Dipodomys ordii | reverse complement strand
ACTTGCCCCTCCGGGTACCCCGGTCCGCGCGCGCGCACCCCGCCGGCCCCCGCGTCTTCACCAGCCCGCCCTGCGCCCGCGGTCCTCGGGCCTCGCATCCTCCCTCCCTGCCCCGGCTGCAGCGCTCCGGCCCTTCCCTTCCCTCCATCCCTCCGGTCCTTCCTTCCCTCCATCCCTCCGGTCCTTCCCTTCCCTCCATCCCTCCGGTCCTTCCTTCCCTCCATCCTCCGGTCCTTCCTTCCCTCCATCCCTCCGATCTTTCCCCGCTCCCCATCTCCCTGGTCCTTCCCTTCCCTCCATCCCACCGGTCCTTCCTTCCCTCCATCCTCCGGTCCTTCCCTTCTCTCCATCTCCCCAGTCCTTCCCTCCATCCCTCCGATTTTCCCCGCTCCCCATCTCCCGGTCCTTCCCTTCTCCCCACCGCTCGCCCACAGGCTCGGCCCCTCTCCTCGCCAACCATCGGCCCAGCCGCCCCCCTCCGATCCCCGGCCGCCCGCCCGCCCTACTCCCGACCCTCCCCACCCTCTGCCTCCAGGCCGCCGCCTGTGCTCCGCGGTGCCCTGCGCTTCCTTTCCCCCTCCCCGCCCCTGTTTCTGGAGCGCCCCTCTTCTGAGACCCCCTCGCCCCATTGCGCCCCCTCCACCTCCCGCCCCCCCTGGCCTGGGTGCTTCGCCCCCCTCTCCCCCTCCCGTGGCCTTTCCGTGCCGGTCGCGCCTCCCCCGAGCGGCTTTGTTCACGTGCACGTTCCCTCCGGGGCGGGGGCGGGTTGCGCCCGGGGCCGCGGGGAGACGGACCCCGCAGCTGGGGGACCGTGCACTCCTGGGGGGTGGGGAGAGGCCGGGGGAGCGGGGTCAGAACGCGGGCTGGGGTCTGGAGTCTGGCTTGGCTGAAGGGTGGGGCGTCGCCTGGGAACCCCGAGTCCGCCCGCACCTGCCCGGGAGGCGGGCGGGGCGGGGCCGGCTCTGTATTTACCTCCGCCGAGCCGGGCGCTGAGGTTTCTCAGCCGCCAGCTCCCGGTGGCCGCGGCCTCGCCGCCCCCTGCTCCCCCACCCTACGCACCCGCTACACTTTCGGCTTAGATGAACCCCCCCCCCCATTTTCCCTCCTGAACTCTCCCTTTCTCCCTCCTACACGCCCTGGTGACCTCAGGCTGAGAGAATAATTCGTGTTATTATTGCAAACAAACTCACCCTCAGGAAGCCTAATTTCTGAGTCTCCGCGTATTTCCATGGAGACCCCTCCCCTTCCTTCTCCGCCCCCCTTCTCTTTTCCTCCCCCTCTCTGCCCCCCAGGGCTCTGACTCAGCTCTTGTCTTCCTCGAGGGCCACCTCCCCTCTCCTCTCCTCTTCTCAGAGATGGTTCCCTGCGTGCCCGATTTCTGCTGTCCTAATGAGGTCCTTACCTCCTGCCCGAGCCTCAGGCCCTTGGCCCGTCCGTCTATGCATGTCTTAGGGCTCTAAATGAGAGTGGATCACCTCTGATGGTCCTAACCCTACGTGCCATGAACTACCACCCCCTCCTTCCTTTTGCACCTGCTATGTTGTTCCAGATTGGATTGTCTTTCCTGCCCTGGCACCCCATGTAGTGCACCCCTTCCAAGGAGAACCTGTAACCCCAAACTTAGCATCACAAAGCTTCAGGTGTGGTGAGAGTCTGTAAGGGCAAAGGACATAGTCATTTGATCTGTGAATTCTGTATCTACCCAAGAAGTTCTTCTCCAGATTTCTGTGAGTAGCAAGCACCCCATGTTCAGGCAGGGAGTCTCTCTCCTGACCTCTTGCTTTTCTGGTAGTTCCCCCCCCCCACTTTTTTGTCGGTGGTGGGACTTGAACTTTGAGCTTGGGCACTGTTCCTGGGCTCTTCAACTCAAGGCAAGCGGTCTACCACTTGAGCCACAGCACCACTTCTGGTTTTCTAGTGGTTCATTGGATATAAGAGTCTCACAGACTTTCCTGCTCCAGCTGGCTTTGAACCGAGATCCTCACATCTCAGCCATCTTGGTAGCTAGGGTTACACGCGTGAACCACCGGTGCCCAGCTCTTGGTCAGTCCTTTTTATTCTTCTCATTGTCTTCTGTCTTCTCTTTCTATGTTTAAAGTCCTGTTCTTGTAACTCTTCCTTTGCCAAGTCCTCTGGTTTCCTTTCTCTCTCTCCATTCCCCCATCTTTCATTTAAGTTGGGTTCAGTGTCTCCATCTGACCCTTTCCTCTGCTCTCACTGTTTCATGGGAGCAGACTCAACTCCTTGTCCCCTCCCTCCTGACTCTATCACCACCAAGGTCTTGGCAAGGCGTTCACCCCTCCCAAACAAGATGAAGCCTGGGCACAGAGAAGTCTTGTTTGTAGAACTGATATTGGCAAAAAGCCCAGACCCATAAAGAAACCAGAAAAGATTTTTCGGGACCCAACCTCTGCCTGCCCACCTCTCCTACCCAAGATAACGAGCAACAAAATGGAAGGCCAGGCCAGGAAATACTTCGGAGGTGCACGTGTTATTCTCAGTTAAGCTAAGACCCAATGTTTTGGCTCAGCATGATTAATTTTCCTCACCCAGAATTTGGAGACAGTAGTAATATTGTAGGAAATGGGTAATCAGAGGAATGTGGCAGCCGAGAGAAGGAAGGTACGGAGTGTGGCTGGCTTCAACATCCTATAGGGAAGACCCAGGGGGATGAGAAGCAGCAAGGAATCTTGTGTCTACTTCAGGGAACGAGGTGATTGCAGTGGACTGGAAAGGCCTAAAGGATGTGGATCAGATCAACATGGACAGCACCAGCTCTCTGCATGGGAGCAGCCTCCACCGGCCTTCTACCGAGGTGAGGCTCTCTGCTCAGCTCCCCCTACCCTTTGCCAAAGCGCATCTGAGACCCAGGAACCACCAGGAACAAAAAACTTCGAAGGCTCTAGCTGCCTGATCTTCCTTACCTTCCACGGCACCTTTCCAAACACTCCTTCAGACGGATCCTTTTATATAACGTTCCTCCTGGCTTTTCCTGGAAATCCACACCCCACGGTGCACACGGAGGTTCTCAGGAAAGCCTGCGTCGCCTGGCACACTTCTGGCGGTCCCCTCTGAGGAAGGTGGGGTTGAGGTTCTTCTGGAGGACTCTGGGATACCATTCCCTTTTTTCTCTCTTACAGCAAACGAGGACAGATTTCTCCTGGGACGGCATCAATGTAAGTGCTGACTCGGCCCTCCTGATCCATTCCTCTTCCTCCCTCTCCCCGGGACGCTATGCCACCCAGCATTGCCTGTCAGCAGCAGGCACTGTGCTCTGCCTAGCCTCCAGGGCAGGTGGAACAGATACCTACTTAGGATGTTGGTATTGTGGTTTTTCTTTGCACCTGCCCTGGTTTGTGTTCTTCTTCCCGGAAGCTATGAATTCTTTGCCATCTATAAGGCACCCCAGATCTTCTTACTCCACTGCCTCTCTCCCTAGCTGTCCATGGAGGACACCACTTCCATTCTTCCCAAGCTTAAGAGGAACTCTAATGCCTATGGCATTGGAGCCCTGGCCAAGTCCTCGTTCTCAGGTGAGCTGCATCCAGATGGGAACTACCAACAGGCTTCTGGTTTTAGTCTCATGGCTCCTCAGGCTCCACAGCCCAGGCTTATCTGCTCCTTCTGTGGAGGCTGTCTCCCCCTCAATGGGAGGGAGCTCCAAGGGGAGCTGGGAGGGGGAGGATGGGGTGGGATCTGTTATGGGTACTGAGTGTTAATCTGGAGGCTGTGGGTGTGTCTGGCCCCTTAGGGATCTCGAGGAGTATGAAGGACCACGTGACAAAGCCCACAGCCATGGGACAGGGCCGAGTGGCCCACATGATTGAGTGGCAGGGCTGGGGGAAGGCCCCAGCGATTCAGCCACAGCACAGCCACGAGGCCGTGCGCAGGGATACGGACGCCTACTCCGATCTCAGCGACGGCGAGAAGGAGGCACGTTTCCTAGCAGGTACTTGTGCCCAAGTCCTGAAGAGATTCATTTTGAGGGTGGTCAGACACTGGCCCTTCAGTGGGCTCCCTTGTGGAAGGACTGGCCTTCTCCACCTTCACACAGAGGCTTGCATAGCCTAAGAACCCTCATTTTCAAGCATTTTCACTTGTTCATTCTGTGAGATGCAATCACCACTTCAGAAAATTAAATAATAGGGCTTATTTTTTTCAAGGCTACCAATTCCAGATGCTTTTCTTGGCTACTGTGTGGGCCTGTCCTAGGAGCATAGAAGGCATGGCTTTAAAAGGCTCTGCTTCTACCCATGTTTCTAGATGTTTCTAGAAGTGAAAGAAAGACAGTGGGGTTTCCTCTAGCCTTGCCCCTTGGCACCTGCTGCCGTGAATTCGCTCACTGGTTTCATTGCTGTGTCAACCACTGGAGATCAAGGGAACGTGGAGATGGTGTGCTACAGAAGAGGTTGAACTCTAGGTTCGATGGCAGGCCTGTGGAGTACCAATAAGGGAGGCTGAATGCTGGCAGCAGATCTCAGTAAGATAGCTAGGAAGAGGGACAGGTAGGCCTGGCAGGGAGGGTAAGTCTGGTTTGGGTAGTGGAGGAAATGGCAGCAGGGCAGCAGGCACATGAGGAGTAGCAAGACCAATAGCAACTTCAGCTTCAACTTATCCCTTTTTGCTTTCTATCCCTGGAGCTTTTGATTTGATCTCTATAAATCTAGGAATCTCTTAAGGATCCTTCTGTGGATCTACATACGGATTCCTCTGCTCTCCTCCAGTAGTAGGCTCAATTCCTAAAAAGCCTCCAAACGTCTAGAAGTCTCTGACTTCAGTTCCTTAGGATACCTCACAGAAGTTTCCCAACTCTTTCCTCTAGGAATCCAGTCTGACCTTCTGGAAAGTGCCCCATGGTTTTGCCTTGTCTCAACCATAAACAAAAGCTAGGCTGTCCAGTAACCCTGGTCCCCTGTGGCCATTGAGAATTTGAGCCTCCTCCCAGAGAGATGGGCTGTGTTGAATACTTGCCTGATTTCAAATGTAGTGGTTATATGTTGACATGATAATCTTTTATGTATACTGAGGTAAATAGCTATGATCCATTTAAAAAAATTAATTGTACTTTATTATTTATTCATTTATTTATTCTTTTGGCATTACGGGAGTTTGAACTCCCCATTGTACTTTATAAGCAACTACTCTGCCTCTTAAGCCAAATTTCCAGTCCTTTTGCTTCAAGTTATTATTTCGATGGGAGCATCTCACATTTTTTTGTTTTGTTTTGACTGGTACTGGGGCTTAAAATCAGGGCATGGGTTCTGTCCCTGATCATTTTTCACTGAAAGCTAGCACTCTACCCTTGAGCCACAGCTCCACTTCCAGCTTTTTGGTGGATAATTGGATATAATATTTTCAGAACTTCAAACCCTGATCCTTAGATCTCCATCTCCTGAGTAGCTAAGATTATAGGCATGAACCTCCAATACCTGGCAAGGGTGGGGAGAGTGGAGGGGTCTTACTACTTTTGCCTGCGATTACAGACTTGAACCACCATATGCAGTTTATTTGTTAAAAAGGGTCTTATATATTTCTTTTTTTTCAAACTATTACCTTCCCAATGTCTAGGATTAGAGGCATGAGCCTCTGTACCCAGCCCTCTAAATCTTCTGAAGTCTGGCTACTAGGAAGTTTACAATGATCTAAGTGGCATGCATTCTATTTCTATTGAACAGTCTTGCACTAGTGTGTTTCCATACCCCTTGGAGGAATCTTGTGGTGACTGCATTTCTTCTCTTAGGTGTCATGGAGCAGTTTGCTATTTCTGAGGCCACGCTCATGGCCTGGTCTTCTATGGATGGTGAGGATCTGAGTGTCAACTCCACCCAGGAGCCACTAGGCTGCAACTACAGCGACAACTATCAGGAGCTGATGGAGAGTCAGGGTGAGAGATGGCTCCACACTTCAACCCTTGGGGCCTGAGGCTTCCTAACTATGTGGGCGACTGCTACTCCTCTCTGTCTTTTAGGACTGTTTTTCTCAGCTTCCCAATGTTCTCCCTGTGTCTTGGCCTCCATTCTATGGGCTCTGGGTACCGTGATAGCTTATGACTCCCTCCTACCTTCCTCATTCTCTTCACAGATGCCCTGGCTCAAGCCCCCATGGATGGCTGGCCTCACTCCTACGTATCCCAGGGCATGTACTGTCTGGGGTCCTCAGATGCCTGGGAAGCCAGCGACCAGTCCCTCATTGCCTCTCCAGCCACAGGATCCTATCTTGGCCCTGCATTTGATGACTCACAGCCCAGCCTGCATGACATGGGGCCTTCCCAGCCTGCATCAGGATACTCTGCTCAGGAGCCTCCGCCTTTGCTGGTGGGGGACACTGACTGGGCCCCAGGGCTGGGTGGGGTGGACCTGGCCAGAGGGGGCCCTGTGGAGGAGGAGAAGAGGCCTCTGGCCACTGAGGAGGAAGAGGATGCAGGATGTCGGGACCTGGAATCTCTTTCTCCGCGAGAAGACCCTGAAATGTCCACTGCTCTTAGCCGGAAGGTGTCTGACGTCACCTCCTCGGGTGTGCAGTCATTTGATGAGGAGGAGGGGGAGGCCAACAACTAGCTTCTTTGTACCCTACTCCCTCCTGAGGGGCATGGCTGCAACCTACACCCTCCCTTGCCCCAGCAGCAGGGCTGAACCCCGGGGCAGAAGACAACGGGATACCTAGAGCTTTCAGCCCAGAAAGTGGAGGAACCCGCAGGGGGGTTGATCTAGGCTTACACGCAGAAACCATGGGTCTAGGAGCCGAGACCCCCCCGCGAGGAGATGGCTGCACCCCTGGCGAGTGGGAGAAGTGGTGGCTGTGGACTCCTGGGTCTGTGTCCAGGCACGGCTGTGCTGGAGACTGGATCTCAGTTCTTCATCCCCTGATTTCGTCTTTCAGGAGCCTTGGCTGTGCTGTCTGAATGCCTCCTTTCTCCATTTCACTCTTGCTTTTTCGACTCTGTTTTCTCTGGCCATGGCCCCAGCTCATTCCCACTGTGAGAAGCAGACCTCGGGGGCTGTGGAACACGGTTTGGCAAGCGCTCGGAAGTGGCTTGACGGGCAGGGCTGCATCCACAGTGGAAAGCCTGCACTCTGCGGGTGATTTGGCTTCTGCTAGCAGGAGCCAGGGAGGAAGTTATCTTGGCATTAGCTGTGACTTACAAGGGCCACAAGCATGATTCTTTGTCTGAAGGCCTGCCCAGAGACAACAAGGCCATTGAGGAGATCGAGAAACAAACATGGCCACTTGTTCTGGGATCTTGAATATCCCATGGCTGCAAGGAGGATCCCAAGGATCTGGGAAGAGACCCAGCAGGGCTGGCAGCCCAGCGCTGCCCTCCTTCCCACCTCCTTCCCTCCCTTGCTCCAGGAGCCCAGGCCTGGCCCCCTAGGGGGGTGGGTGGGTGTGGGGACAAGTTCTCAGCTATGTTGACACAGGATGCTGTGTCCCCACCAGAGGGGGAGCATGAGGTTGGGCCCCCCCATCCCTAATTCTCTGGAGCTGTTTACACTTTTCTCTTTGCCTTTTCTACATTTTTATAACTTCTTGGGGGACTCAGGGTTGAGCAGGGTGGAGGGGGGAAGTCTGGTGCTGTCACCACCTTGGTGGGGCTGGGCTGGGAGCTGGGATTTGCAGGGTGGGCACTAGTTTCTTCTGCCCTTTGTCAGCTCCCTGTGGGAGAAGCAGGGAGACTCATCCTGTTCTTCCTGGTAGGACAGCTGGCTGTGGGGCATGCGCAGGTCTGCCCACGCCCAGCCTCCATTCTTATTTGGGGTGGAACATGGAGTTCAGGAGCGGCAAGTCAGCCCAGCACTTCTGTGAGGGCAGGGGGCTGGAGAGTGAAGCTGGGGACATTTCACCCCTTCTGCTGCAGTGGCAGCCTCCTCCTGGTCCTCAAGGTAGAGCCTAAGGCTCACGACCCTGTTTCCCTCTTTCCTTTCGTCTGTCCAAGGCTCCAGTTCCAAGGCCTCATGTCCCATACACTGTCAGGAATCCTAAGCGACTCCCCTCTGCCAAGCCTGTCCATGGCTTTGGAAGGAAGCTGAGAGATGGGACTGTTCCTGTCCATCAGCTTCCTATTCTCATCCACTCCCTCCTCAAGTGCAACCCAAGCAGGTGTCCTGTGTCCTCCGGTGGGAGGAGGGGACAGTGGGATGAACCTGGGAACACTATTGGGGGGATTCTGGAGAACAGGTGACAAGGCAAGGTAGGTAAACAGTCACTTACCTCATCTAATGCTGCCCCAACAGAAGAAGATACCTCTTGTTTGCTATTGTGTCGTGATTCTGCATACCAGGGCCTTATTTCTAAGACGTCGGGGGAAGGGCTAGCCCGCCCACCCTGGCAACTGTCTCTGGCCCCAGTCTCCTACCACAGGCCCCTGGGGTTTTGCATGCTCAGGCTGCCCTCCTCCCAGGGGGTCTGCTTCCTCTCCTTGTCCAGCCCATTGTGTCAAGGTAAAATCTTCTCTTTGTCTCTCATCTCCTCAGTGCTCCACGTTTCTTCTCCAGATCACAGTGGATGTGTAGTCCAGTGAGTGGGTTCATTCCTTACAGTTCGCATTTGCTCAGGGCCCTAGGGAGTTAGGAAGGATAGACTAGCTTTCTTTCCTCCTTCCCTTTCTCAAGGAAGCCAAATGGTCCCTGATGCAAGAGGACTAAAGACCTGAAGCAGATGAGTTGGGATCACACCTGAGCAGGGGCGTGGCTTCCCCAGCTACTGGTGCTAGGCGCAGAGAGAGGTCAGGTGGGGGTCTGCCTTTAGCTAGGCATTCCACCCCACTCAGAGACAAAAGACCCTGGGAAACAAGCCAGGACCACTTGAACTCTTCTAGAGGAAGGGACCACCTCTCTGGTGCTGGGGCAGGGTGCATGGGGGTTTGCTTCTAGCCTATTTTAAGGGGAAGGGTGGGGGCATGTGCAGGAAGAAGCTGTTAGGGGTGGGTGGGAAGGGTTGCTTTTCCTTTGGGATTTGAGGCTGTGCAGCACGTTTTACAGCAGCTCTAGAGCAGGGCTGTTTTTATGTTCTCATGAATGACACTGCTCTTGCTAAATGATTTTTTGGGGGGGGTGCACTTTCATTTTCAATTGACTTTATTAAATGAAAATTCAAACTTCCATTCCTTCCCTCCCAGCCCCCTGCCCCCTCCCTCATCCTGGTATTTATTAAGGAGGAACTCTTGGTGGATGAGTTCCTTACCTTCTTCTTGCCCCACCTGCCTATCCCACATTCTGTCTTCCAGGTCTGAGAAATAGCCATTTTTTATGGCCAGTCTTAGCATGTTTTCTTAATGTGACATTCCCACCCCAGGCCCGAGAGAGATTCTATGACATATATTACAGAGAGAATTCTATATAAATATATATAAATATTATAGATTATATACACGTGGGCACGGGCTTGGATGCTCACTGCCAATCCTGCCCAGGCCTCAGCATCTCTTAGCCTGGGGAGGTGGAGGGGATGATGCTGGAAAGGGCCAGAGGCTGTGTTCAATGACACTAAACAGAATGTGGTGGCATCCTCTGGCTGTGAGTGTCTTGTTTTTGGCCCTGGGGTGGGGGGATTATGGTGGAGAGGGTGGGGGTCTTGTTTTTGGCCCTGGGGTGGGGGGATTATGGTGGAGAGGGTGGTAAGAGGACACAGGGTACGGGGCAGGAGCAGGCTAAGAATGCTAAACAGAAAGCACAACTGCAGAACTAAATAAGACAGACATCCAAAGGAGGAGAAATAAAAGGCTGGGGTGTGTTGCTGGGCACTGGTGGCTCATGCCTGTAATCTTGGTTACTCAGGAGGCTGAGATCTGAGGATCATGATTCAAAGCCAGCCTGGTAAAGAGGCTCATGAGACCAGAGGTGCCACTGTGGCTTGAAGTGGTAGAGCACTAGGCTTGAGCACTAAAGCTCAGGGACAGTGCCCAGGCCCTGAGTTCAAGTCTTCCCCATCCCCACCCCCCAAAAATGAGGCCTGGCATGTGGAGCTGGGTACTACAGAGGCTCAGAACATGTGGCCCTCTTTTTCCTGTGGAAGACAAGCTAATGGCATGGACCACCACCACTGGACAAGGGTGTGACTGCCCCACGTCTGCCTTCCCAAGGGAGCCCCCAATTCTCCACCCCAGCAGCACCGAGGAGCTCCTCTAGGAGGGCCTCGGGTCGGAGTGACCCCTGCCCTTGCGGAGCCTTGCTTCTTGACAGGAGCTGCCACCGTTCCAATGGTGCCAAGTGGGTCACTGTCGTGGGGAAAGGGAAGATGCGTGATCTTGTGACTAGCTGGAAATACGGGGGGGGGGTGGGGGGCACGAATCTGTGATGGGCAGCAGGAGGTCCTTTTGCTAGAGGGAGTCAGTCAGTGGCATGAGGCCATTATTGTTTGGCCCTCAGACACCTGCGCCTTCCTTGTGGAGCCTTCAGGAACCTTGTCTTTTCTGGGCCTCAGCCCTTGACAGTCGTTTAATCCACATTTCAGTGCTTGAAGCCCAGGCCAGAGGCTGGGGCAGGCAGTAGGCCTTTGCTGCCCTAGCAATGGGCCTGGCCTGGGACAGTCAGGATAGAATACATAGAAGGGGCACAGGTAGACAGGAGGTCTGGGGGTCCCAGAGAAGCCACTGTGAACAGCAAGGAGGCGCACGTGGTCCCACATTTCTCCCCAGTGGAGCATTCGCAGGGCCACAGGCATTCTGGACCTCCCCTCGCCCCTGTCCCGATGAAACTGAAGGGTAGCTGGGCCAGAGTGGCATTGGGACAAGAGCCCTGGGGACCGACCCCATCTACACAGCAAGAAAAGCCAGAGAGCCCCACAGGACACCAGGGGGCTAACCTTTCACCTGCATTAAAACCACTCTCTGTGGGGACCCCTCCCTGCCCAAAATGTCTCCTTTACGACGATCACTCTCAAATTAACGATCCCTGGGAAGGGCAAGATAGAGTGTAAGCTCCCCAAGTCCAGGATGCTCCGCCGCACACCAGTCTACCCTTTGGGTTGGGCCCTAAAGACCTCATGCAGAGGGCCCAGGAAGTGGTTGGTGGTCATAGGATTAGTTCGTCCTCATCTTCTTCATCAGTGGATCGCAGACTGGGGCCCTGCAAGATGTCAGCCAGCTCCTCTTCGGGCCCTGGGCTCTCTACCAGCTCTAGCTCCTCCAGCTCACCCTCTGCCTTGGGTGGGGCCGAGGGCCGAGGGGGCTCTGGGGAAGGGGGTGGCACAGGAGTCTCTGAGGAGGCAGGAGCCTCATCCTCTGCTTCAAGGGATCCAGGACCATGCTGTGGCCGGCTCCAGCCCTCTGCAGGAGGAGGGGCCCCCCCAGGTCTCTTCCGGGTTGAAGTTGTACTCCTGAAGCTGGCAAGGGGAGGGCGCAGCTGCACCCCAGATTTGGTGTGGCCCTCGATGGCCTTCTGTAGCTAGGGAAGACAGAGAGAAGAAAGAGATGGAGAATGGGAAAGGAAGAAACAGATGAGGACAGACACAAGAGGAAACAAGAATGGAAGGCAGAGAGGCAACACCCGTGGGGAGAAATGGAGAACTAGACAATACGGAAGAAAGAGAGAACACAGAATACGCAAACCGGAGGTGATGGGCACATGGCAAGAAGCTTTGCCTGTGCAGTGTGACTCTGGTTTACCCCATCCAGGGTTCCTACTCAGTTCACCTCATCTAGGGTTCTATTCCCCCCACCCCCCCCACCCCCCACCCCCCCAGGACTGTAGCCATAACAGGCTCTGCAGTCTTGCCCTCCTGGAGAAACTTCCAGAAACATCCTCAGATTACCTCTTCCAGAGCCAGGACTCCCCTGAGCTTCCCCATGCTGGTCACATAGGCGAGATGGAGGCCGAGAAGTGAGAAGAGCGTGTGAGTCTGGGTGGGGAGAACACAGGTCAACACATGCCCCCATGCTCCTGGCCCGTCCACACCCGAGCAGTAGGCCGGGACCTGCCTTGTGAAGGGTTGTCTGCTCCACCAGCTGGAAGGGCGACTGGTCGATGCAACAACAGTCAAAGCACACAGGCTGGCTCAGCTGCTCCTGTTCCCAGACCTCGATCTGTGGGGGAGGTGCGGGGGGGGGGCAGAGCAGGAAAGTAACCAGTCTCCCAGAGACCACTGCCTCCTCAGAGGTGTGGCCCTGACACATGGCTTCCTAGCCCTTGCCCAGGGCCCTGTAACTGCGTAGGAACCATCAGATACTCTTCCCAGGGGACAGTGCTGTCCCTTTCCTCCCCAATCAGACCTGAAATCTGAACTTCTTCCTCAAGTACCCAGGACATGGGTCCTTCTTCCAGTCTCCCAAATCTTCCATTTCTTGGGCCCCCAAACATGTAGTCTTAGTTTTCCTTTAGACCCCTGGCTCCAGTCAAACCATACTGCCTCCTGTTCTTCGGGGCCCTTCCCCACTGTCTCTTGCTGTTCTCACTACCTGTTCCTGACCCTGCCTGACCATACAGTGTGCCTCTCCTGCTCTTTTCAGCTCCTATCCTTTGGAAACATGGAATTGTTCACACTCAGCTGGCATTTGTCTTTCCTCTGCCTGTTGGATATCACCTCCCGGAGAGTCGTATGCGATGTCAATTGCTGTTTGTTGGAGACAGAGAAGACCAGGCAGTTGCCTTTTGGAAGCAAAGCTCCTGATTATTTGTTGACCTGTAACAGACTTATTTCCTCACATGGCTTAGTTGATGTGAGCAGGGTTTGTTTCTTTTTGTTTTCCATTCTGTGACAGAAACACCCTCTATCTTTTGGGCTTCAGTTAAGCACACCCAGACCCCCAAGATCCCAGAGGAACCATTGGGTCTCTGGCTACCATAACTGACTGATTTTCTAAAATAGTTCATCCATCAGCACCTTCTGAGCGATATGGTACTGTACCTCTCCTTTTCCTTACTTGTCCAAATCTGTATCTCTAAGCTTCAGAGAATATCAGTATAGGCATTCACCTTGTTCCATGATTCAATCCTTGACTGGACCCAGTCACACATCCTCTAAACTCACATTCTCCTGACCTAAAGGTTCCCAAGCACTTTAAACATCTCTCAGCACAGGAATATGACCACTTCATAGATACTCAGAAGAGAGGACTCAGGTATAGGGATACGATGGCTCAGGTTGATCATCCTGTCATCCTGGTCCTTTGTAAGGTCATTTTAGACCCTTAGAACTTCCATGTTTGCCTTTCTTGCATAACAGCAGTAGCAGAGAATTTTCAGAGAATGTTCACTAGCAACTTCTTCTGTCATGGTCCTCTTTCTACTTGCTTTACATGTCTTAGCTCATTGAATCCCCTCAACAATCTGTATCTTCATCTTCACTTTACAGACAAGCAACTGGGGATATCTAGTGTTGATAGCTTGTCTGAGGCTCCGTGGTCAGTGATGGATACAACTAGGCTTCTAGCTGTGTGCTGACGATATTCTGGGTACAGCCTCAACTTCTCTCCAAAGGAAGGAAGGATGAGTTGGAAAACAGAGCTCTTACTGTATACTCAATTAATACACAGAATTAAACAAATCCTAACAGCGACTTCAGGTGAATTTCTTTATTTCCCTATTTCTCGTATTTGCCCCACCCCCATACTATTTTTGTCAAACACCAACATCTTGGTACCATCAAGGTTATCATCTGAAAAGTATGTTCAAATATGCCATATTTGGACTCTTATTGGATCTTATCCCTACAAAATATCTCAAGCACAGCACTTGGTAGTTCCTTAAGCTTATTGGGGGAAAGACATAATCTAGACTTACATGATCTATCTTCTTTTTATACCTGGCTGTACTTTGTTTTCAGAAGTTATTAAATAGCCTTTCTGATCCAATCCACCAGCTGTTTTTCACTCTTGTTTGGTGCAATAAAAAATACTTATACATATTATTAGTGTTACAACTTAACAAAATATTTAAATGCAATTATGGCCTAATTCTGCTGTAGACAGGACAGAATGCCTCTTTATGTGTGTTTCAAGGAGCAGCTTCCTTCCCTCCTTCCTTCCTTCTTTCCTTGTTTCCTTCCTTCCTTTCTTTGCCTGGGCACTGTCCCTGAGTTTTTGTTTGTCATTTCCAGCTTTTTGGTAGTTAATTGGAGATAAGAGTCTCACAGACTTTCCTGCCTGGGCTGGCTTTGAACCTCGATCCTCAGATCTCAGCCTCCTAAGTAGGTAGGATTACAGGCATGAGCCAATGACGCCTGCTTCTTTCCCTCCTCTCTACTTACAGTCTTTCATCCAAGCCTATAGTACTCCTAGTCTTCAGAATATATTTATTCAGATGTCCAGTAAGATGTATATTTTAAATTGGTATCCAGCGTGGCTTTTTTTCAGCTACAACCTTTAAAAGCAGCCTTCGCAGCCAGCCTGCCACTCTCTCTCACTGCATGAGTAGTTGCTAATGGACATTTTTTTTGTTCTTCTACGACCCCTAGAGACCATTCTGACCAGGCATCCAACCACTGCTTTACATTGTGTTTGTTCTTCACAACCACATAGACTCAGCATTTGATGGTTTTTTTTTTCTCTCATAAACTTGATATCCACCTCCTTTAGGAAGCAGGCATCTGTCTCCATTATTTTCTTTCAATTTATGCTTCTTCCCAGTCTTACTGCCTAACATTTCCAGTTGCCCGCTCTTTTTCAGGGCCTGATAGGTGCAGTGTAGTAACCTCTGTGAGAATGTATTTTCCTTTTGAAGTTTTGATGCAGTTCTTCCCATTATGTTGTTGTTGTTGTTGTTGTTGTGTCAGTTGCGGGGCTAGAACTCAGGGTGTTGGCAATATTCCTGAGCTCTTTTGCTCAAGGCTAGTACTCTACCACTTTGAGCCACTGCTCCACTTCTGGTTTTCTGTGGTTAATTGGAGATAAAGAGTCTCATGGACTGTCCTGCCTGGGCTGGTTTTGAACTGTGATCCTCAGATCTCAGTCTCCTGAGTAGCTAGGATTACAGGCATAAGCTACCAGTGCCTGGACCTATTAGGTTTTAGTGATGGCTCCCTGGTTTCACTTTATTTCAGGTAAATCCCATCCTTCCCAAACAGCCTCTGCCAAGTATGGAATGTTCATCTCCAAGAAAATGCAAGGCACCGTGATGTATCTACAAAGGAAAGTCCAGAACTTCTGCTTCTTGAACAACTTCGAACAACAACACGCTTCTGGAACAAGTCCATCCCCCTGGGGATACCAGTGTGCCCTATCATCTGCTCACAACTCTATGATCATACTTTATTCCAAAAAGCTTTCCTGTCTAGACTCATTCTTTATACTTATAATAACACATTAAGAAAATAGGGGGAAAAGTAGTGATGACTTCATTGGATATAACAACGTACTGTGGACTTAGCTACTGCTTTTAGCTTACCTCTTCAGGCGACATGTTATCCACTAAATCCGGCGAGTCCTAGAGAAGATACAAGACCATGTTCTTTCCATGCCAGTTGTGGTTCTCAATATAACAGTAACCATGTCCCCTGCCAGGACCACAGAAGAACTTGATTCCAAGTTATCTTTTTGTGGTTGTTGTTTGGTCTTAGGGCTTGAACTCAGGGCCTGAGCACTGTCTCTGAGCTTTTCTGCTCAAAGCTAATGTTCTACTATTTAAGCCACAGTTGATTGGAGAGAAGTTTTACAGATTTTCTTGCCTAAGCTGGCTTTGAGCTATTACCCTCAGCTTTCAGTTTCCTAAATAGCCAGGACGTCAGGCATGAGCTAGCAGTGCCAGTGTCCAGTCATCATTCTTTTTTTTTTTTTTTTTGTCTCAGCAAGGCAGAATTTACTTCTATGCAGAAGGGTGCACCATCAGCCAAAAATCTAGCAAGCAAGCATCCAGAGCTCAGGTATTTATTCCTAATGTAGCAGGCCCTGAAGTCATCATTCTTAATAGGAACGCTGTCTTCCTAATGAAGAACCATAGTTTCTCAGTCCTGAAATATAAGCATCCTTCCTCCATCCCCCTCTAAACCTTTCCCCTTTACCTGGCTTGTTGTCTTCTTTGTGGGGCGAGCTCTGCCAAGCAAGCAGCGCAGCAGATACTGGAAGATGGAGCCTCTTTGACCTGAAAGGAGTGGAAAGTGAGAGCAGGTGGCCCAGAGGATCCAGGAGGCCTCTGACACTGTGCCACCAAAGGGCTTTGCTCCCCAGGGGTCACACCCCACTGGGTACCTCTTTTCTACCTATGTCACAACTCCCTGGGACAGCAGTGTGTCCTATGCATCCATAAGGTCCCCCTCCTGCCATCTGCTAGCTCCTCCTCAGAGCAGCAGCCCTTAGGTAGAGGTGAGCCCAGAAGTAGCACACAGGGCACAAGTTCAGGGGCATCTTCACCTGCAGGCTCTGTGGCTTCTGGTGGCTGTTTGTGGTTGGGCAGGGGCCCATTAGGTTCTTCAGGAGACAATGGAGCAGTAGGAAAGGCGGGAGGAGGAAGAGGAAGAGGAGGGAGCTGGAAGAGAAGCAAAACTTCTCAGTCTCAAAGAAGAGGCGGTTAGATAATTCGCTGCCTTTATGAGAAGATCTTGGGGAATCTCTCTTTGGCTCCACAGCTCAGAATTCCTCTGGATTCTCATACACACCAACATCTCTTCAGTGCCTCTCCACACTCTGTCTCTCTATTCAAAATTCAGGCGTTGTCTTTATCAGTGAGAACCCCTGCACCTACCTTCCTCCCACCCTTTTTAGTTCCCTGCTTCTGCGCAGTCCAGCCCAGCCATCACTAACTGGTGGGGATGTGGCTGGTGACCCTGGCTGAGGCCTTTCCCCTTGCACCATTCTGTCCTGTCCAGTTGGCCTTTCCCAGCTTGGTCACCTCGGTCTTCCCGGAGAGGTCCTCATCTTCATCCTCATCCACAAAGGCGAAGGACTCTGGCCGGCCTCGAGGAGCCATGCCAGGGAGATTCTCCCCAGCCAGCCTGGCCTGGCCATTGTAGGGCAGCTCAGACAATTTCCTTGCCATTTCCTGAGCTGCCTGCAGTCTCCTCTCCGGACACAGGTGGCGCTGCAGGAGAGACTGCAGTTCGGAGCGCTCGACGGAGCCCAGCAGGATCATGGAATCTGGGGGACATCAGGACTCCCTGAGCACCTATCTGCTCCACATCCTCGAGCATCAGCAGCTCAGAGCCCCCCGTCTTTCTCCAGCTGTTGCTCTGTCTTCCTAAAGTCCTGCAGGGCTGACCTCACCCAAGCCCCTTTTATTTCACCCAGGGAGCACTGACAGACCCCCATCGGTGACACACTTGGTGGTGCTAAGGCATTCTTATTTGGATGCTGCCCTTGCATAGGTGCTTGCAAATGGGTGCACTCAGTATTAAAAATAGTCTAATCAACCAGATCCAAATAGGATGAAGGAGGAAAAGCTATTCACATAGGGTCAGATGTGGACACAATGGGGTGGGGGAAAGTCCATAAGCAATATAAAAGTCATGTCTTCTACCTCACAAGGGAAACAAGAAAAGCATCATTTACCCCTCACATTTCATCACGTAAAGATCCCGCATCCTTCTAGGATGAAGACAAATGCCCACTTTTCCTGAGTAGAACTGCTGCTACAACAATTAACAGTATGTTTTTAAGACCATGAAGTTGCAGTGGTGCTGAGATACGTTACTGTCAAACCTGAGTTGCTATTATATAGACCCTGCGTGCAGCACATGTCTGCACCTCAGATCTGATGAAGAGCCGTGGCTTTAGAACTCCTTAGGAGGAAAACATTTGAACTAATCTAATTTGAGAAAATCAGAGGCTCTGATTACCTGAAATCCAAACTAACAATTTTAATGGCTCCAAACAGCCCTGCATAATTTTTCCCTATTGCGCTAATTCAAGCCACAGAAAAATATTTATAGAATATCCAGTAAATAGAACTCTGGACATACAGAAGTTGTAGTCTTGACCATCCAGGAATACTCCATCTAGTGAGGAGGACAAGACGTAACTATATCATCACAGGATGAGATGATTCAAAGCAAGATGAAGTGCGAAAAGGAGGCCATTTCCTAAAAACATTTGTTTCTCTATAGGGAACATTTTCTCTCTTCCTTAGTCTAGGTATTAAAGACCAAATATGACAAGTTAAGTAGAGAGGGCCTTGAGATTTATCATTAATTTCTATTATTCATGCATTTCTTATTGGCAAATTGGCTTTACTGACAAATATTTTTAACCTCTACTCAATGCAGGAGGTGTGTTTCTCAGCATTCACAGACGTACCCCAAGTGACAAAAGTTTGAATTGCCTGATGCCTCCGTGTTCCAGCCCATGTCAAACAAATCAGCACCCAACCTTCTCCTGTCAGCTTGAATAAGTGAACAAGTGTTCTTTCATAGCCTACTTAATGCCAGGCTGCTTTTTACATCTTTGTGCTGTGTGGTGATTTCCCCATTTAAAATGTACCCCCTGCAGTAGTGCTGAAATATTGTCTAGCATTGCTAAGCCCGGGAAAATTGTGTTGTGTCTTCCTGGAAAGAACATGTACTGGGTAAGCTTCATTAGTGCATGTTTATGGAATCATCAGCTGGGAGCTCAAAGTTAATAAATCACTATCTTCCCACTACGTGTCTTTGAAACAGGAACTCACAAAAACTCAAAGTTATGTACTGATTGACAATAATGGTGTGAATAGAGTCTCAAAAAGAATATATTCCAATATTTCCCTTACGAGCAGTTGTTCAGTATAGTGTTTGCTAATTCCATGGGCATGGAGACTATAGACTACCAATGCCATAAAGAAGGGACTCTAGTGTATTCCTTTCTTTTCTTTGTCTTTTTTCTTTTTTACTCTGTTTTTGTGCCTTATGCTTCTGGCTACATTTTTCCTCCTTAAGAAAGACCATACTGAGCATGAGCTGGTCCTCACATAGCAGGTTAGAGTCCTAAAGACAGGCCCAGGTGGCAGCGCTTCCTTTGTCTGTATGGAACTCTTGTCTGGGTCCCCAGTTTGGGAATAGGGCGTTGGCTTCCTTTCTCCCCACTGACCTTTGGAATCCACCAGTGGCAAAGTCTTGACTGTGGTGGTCTGGAGCAGGTTTCTCAGTTCCCCATAGGTGCAGGAAGCCGAAACAAATTTCACATCACGTACCATGATGTCCTCAACAAAGATTGTAAACTTACTATGGAAGAAGAAAGCATACTGGGTCAGCCCTATCATATGTGCCTCTGGACTTTCCTATCCCTTCCTTCCTCCCATGAGGTGTGCCATGCATTTAGTCATTGACAGCATTTATTAAGCACCTGGAATCATGGAAAGAATTTAAAGCAGTGCTTCCCGACATTAACCCTAACTTCATTTTCCACCTCAGAGTGTCGCCATCCCCATCAAATCTAAACTAATTCCAGCTGGTGCCCCTGACCTGAGCTGGTTCCAACCAAGGTCAGGCAAGTAGGGAAGCTTCTTGACCTGGATGATGCTGTCATAGAGGGAAGGCTGCAGGCTCTGAGCCACCATGTTGGCTAAGATAACAGCTACCATCATGGGTAGGATGTGAGCGATCTGACCCGTTAATTCGAAGCAAATCACAGCTGTGGAGACGGTGTGAGACACGGCACCTGTCAGCGCTGCTGCTCCTGGAATGACAGGAACATGTGGCAGGGTTAGAGCTGCCATGGACACTGGCATGGACACTCTGTGGGCATGACAAGGTGGGAGATGGGACTGGTCAGTATCAGTACTCCCATGCTAACCAGTTAGAATGCTGGTTCATAGAAAAACATTCTTTGGCTATAATCCTACAGCTTTCAGTATGTCCTAAAAACACTTATGTGTATTCAAATATTAATTTGTAATGAGATCTATTCTTTGTTTCTGAAAGTTTGAATCAGTCTTAATTGAGCATTTGAAAGTCCAGTAATGACATTTTACCTTAGGCTATGAGTGTTGATGCCAACAGTTAACGAGCAGACAGAGTGAAACCCCAAGAATTGCCCTGTGGAACTGGGGCAATGAGACCTGTATCAGACCCAGATTCTATGTCTCAACTTTCTGGACAGAGCTTTCTTCCTTGGGAATCCTGTGCTCTCACCTGCAGAGTGAAAGCTTTATTCAATGATTTCTAAAACTCTTGGAGATTTAGAACTTAATGATTCCAGAGGTCCACTGAAGATAAAATCTATCTTGCATAACTTAGTTGTTTTCTCATCAACCCAGGTAGTGCCTTATGCATTAATTATATTTCTTATTTAAATATGAGAGAGATGTCTTGTGTAAAAAATGTTGGGGAAGGCAAATGTGATTAGATCACAATAAAAAGTCACACAAAGAGAAATAAAGGGAAGAATGGCATGATTGGGTGGGGCATACATCAGAAATCATCACAGAAAGATGTCCATCAGGGAGGCTGGGTAGAGATATCTGAGAGACAGGAGTCCTATTTATAAATGAGACTTTTGTAAAGGGGTAGGATGGAGGAGTATATAACTATAAAATGGTTTAGTTCTCCTTTAACTAGGAAAGGACTGGCCTTATATGTTATAGGATTTTAACGAAGAGCAAAAGGAGAGAATGTACATAATAATTTTGGAGATGATATTAATCACTGTATTAGATATAGCTCTATCTCAGAAGTCATTTTAGAACAAAGAAATTAAAGGGCAACTAATTTTCTCCATGGTCACCAAGGCAACAAGTGGCAGGGAAAGCCTAGAGATCAAGTTTCTCAGTTCTTCCCTGTCTGCTCTTACTTCAATATTACATAAATATCTCAATATCAACATAATAATTCGATGTTAACATATCTCAGATTGATTACACTTGAGCCGGTAACCTGCACTGCTATTCCAGGATTCTTCAGAAGGAAGGGAAAATTGTTTACCAAAATATTCAGACAAAACTCAGGCTATGTTCAGTTTATTTACTCATTTAATCCCTATTAATCCCTTTGCCACCTGAGGAAATTGAGGCTCACAGAAGTTCAATAAAAACTCATGAGAGGCAGAGCCAAGGTTTCGTTATTTGAATTAAAGTTGAATTAAATAGCATTAAATTGAGACCATATGGTAGAGTCTGGAATGGGGATTTGTTGGCAGTGTGAGTAAGAATTTGGGGAACTTGAATTTTGGTTGCTGGAGGGTAGGACCGTGTCTCACCAATTACTGCATAGCCCCCTGGTAGGATCTTGTAGATGATGTCATCAAATAAGATTCCCTCAGGAAACAGCATGGCCATGATTTCTCCTACCAGCCTTCCAAATGCAGCTCCTAGAGAGAAAATCAAAGAAGCCAAAATTTTACAAGATCCCAGTATTCTCTGTGTTTTGAAGCAAACCTGTCCCTGGGTCTTAAAACCCACTACAAACTCTGAGCATCCATCCCAGCATTTTTCCCTTTTTTGGGGGCGGGGGAGGCGGGTCATGGGGCCTGAACTCTGGGCCTGGGCTCTGTCTCTCAGCTCCTCAGCTCAAGGCTACAACTTGAGCCACTTCTGGCTTTTTTCTTTTTGCTTATGTGGTGCTGAGGAATCGAACCCAGGGCCTCAGGCATGCAAGGCAAGCGCTCTACCACTGAGCCACCTTCCCAGCCCCCATCCCAGCATTTTTCAACTACCCTATAATTCAGCTATCAGTAAGGTGCTATGAGATCTTACCTAACACAAACACAGGCATGAAGCCTCCACAGGGGATGGGCATAGTGGTGGCGACAATAGACATCCAAAACTAGAATAAGAAAGAAGGGTTAAAATGAAGTGTTAGAAAACCTTCTCAACTCTGCCCTCTTCCCTTTCCTCCTGCTTCTAGAGTCATCACAGAAAGCCTGGGATCGACAATCCTTCTAGATGCCTTTCTGGGTGTCTTTCTCTAAGACCAGAACAGTTGGTTCTTTCAGAGTAAGAAGACACCCAGGACATAGGGGTAAGAGAAGTTTTCCAACTGGTTAACACAAACCAACCATACTTGGAGTATATTTTCCTTTTGGCACCCTAGAACAAGGAATAAAGCCCCAGAGGTATGGTACCTCTTTCACTTCTCCCAAAGGATCCTCACTTGCTGTACTCTCAGCCCAGGTAATTCACCTCTGTAGAATAGCCTGAGCCTCTTGAAGCTAGAGGATTCCTTTTCCTGGTCAGATTATATTCCTGAAAAGGAGCTAAGTGGCAGCTACCTCAAAGTCCTAGTGACTTACTACGAGCCTAACTTTGATTTGCTATAAAGCAAACCTCATAGAAGGCAATCCTCACAGAAGAACCTCTGCCTGAGTCATCTGCTTTGCCATCAAACTGTCTTAAACAAGGATCAAAAATTAGATCTGGAGACTGAGGGTGTACAGCTCTGTGGTAGAGTACATTTTTAGCATTTTTCAGGCTGTGGATTTGATCCCCAGTACTGAAAAAAAAATAGATCTGTCTCTCCTGAAATGGCAAATTAGAGCCTGATTAGTCAGACAATATAATAGAAACAATCTCCAGGCTCAAGTTCACCAGGGGTATTTTAGTAATTGGGACATTTTTAGCAAAAACGGTATATGCATTCTGAGGCAAAGAACACAAAAGAATGGAGAAACAGAACAGAAAAGGAGCCGTGCTTGAACTTTTAACACATCTAGAGAAGTCATAAAAATATGAGCCATAATTTGTGAATTAAGCAGCAGACTTACATCACCTGAACAATAAGCAATAGAAAAGAATCTCAAACTAATTAGGAGTGAGGTGATAACAACTAACGTTTAAAGTTTCTATCCTTCTTTTTTTTTTTTTTTGGTCGGTCATGGAGCTTGAACTCTGGGCCTGAGCGCTGTCCCTCAGCTCTTCAGCTCAAGACAAGCACTCTACCACTTGAGCTACAGAACCACTTCCAATTATCTGGTGGTTTATTGGAGATAAGAGTTTCACGGACTTTCCTTCTCCGGGCTGGCTCTGAACTGCAATCTTCAGATCTCAGCCTCCTGAGTAGCTAGGATTACAGGCGTGAGCCACCGCCTCCCAGCTAAAGTTTCTATACTTTTAAAGTCATTCCCATCACTAATGATAAATGAACTACTTGTTTTATGAATCTTAGAAAGAGTTCCTCTCAGCCAAGAGGCAGAGATGAAGACTTATTCCAGAAGCACTGAGATGATGCAAAACCTATGCTTCTTTAGGTCAAAATATGACTATGTAGAACAGATGTAGACACTATAGACTGAGAATTCCTTGGGGTAGAAAGTATATCTTGTTATTTCTGTTCTCTGCTCTGGCAGTGCTCTGTGGAGATCAGAAGGAAGGGAGGAAAGTCAAGTGAGAGGCTGGTCCAACAGTAGTGATGCAAAGCAGACAAATCTCCTTGGAGCTAATATTTGCTCCTGCAGGGAACTTATTTAGAATGTAAATGGCCAGACCTTTCTAAGAAGAGACTGCAACAGACTACCCAGAGACAGGATTGTAGGCACTTGTAGTTTCAGCTTCTTAAGTGATTATGATGTTTAACAGTTTAAAAGCTCTTGAACTGTCATAAACCATCTCCTAGAATAAGTACGAGGAAGATAAAAGGCATTCTGTAGGTTCAGTTAATGGGAAAGCTCCAGTAATATGAATAACAGGAGACAAATGGGCCTGATTTCAGAGGGTGAATGAAATTATCCTCCAAGATATGTATGAGAATAGGATCAAGATCATAGTTATCAACTCCTGCAGCACAAGGAATGACACATGAAAACAGCAAACTTTTTAAGCATATAAAGAAAGACGTGGAACATAAATAACTATCAAGACTTAAAGCACCCAATTCTAGAATACTGGGAAATTAGAGAGCTATTATCACAGAGTCCACTATTTTTGGACCTTTCATAAGAAGGAGTGATACAAAGATCACACAAAAAGAAATCTTTAGAAATGTTGAGAACTGGCTATGCTGAGAACTTAACCAGGTAATAACATTAGACTCATTAAAAAGGACTGAGAAGTTGGAATTAGAGTCGTTGTAAATCCTTCGATTTATGATGAGACTCGCCATGCCTTCAGATGAAGGAAGAGAGAAGTTCCTTTCACCAATGCTATGAAAAACCTGTACTGTGAATCTTATTTGCCTATGTTGATTCTGTGGATCAGGGTTCGGATCCAATTGTGGAAAAACAATTTTTGCTATTGCTCTGGTTTAGCTATGGTGTAAGTACTCCCAAAGCTTCATGTTTTGAAATTTAATTCCTATGGTGAATTATTAAGAGGGTAGAAACTTAATCTGACTAGTGTTTAGACTGAAGCCTTTGGAAATCAGTTAGGATCAGGCAAGATCATCCGAGTGGAAGTTCCAATGTAGACTCTTGCTGCCTTCATAAGAAAGAGAAAGGGCTGGAGACATATATAAAGTAGTAGAGCACCAGCCTAGCAATTGCAATAAATAGACAAAAAAAAGAGAGAGAAAGAAAGAAGAAAGGAAAGAAAGAAAAGAAAAGAAGATACACACATATGTTTTCTATCTCTTGCCATAAGATGGCCCTGCCCTATCTCAAGATTCTGGTAGCAAGAGTATTCTCTTTCATCAAATGTGGTTCTTTTGCCTTGGATATACAGAACTGCAGGCCGAAATACATCTCAACAACCGGTCTCTGTCATTTCCTTATAAGAATCCACAGATGAACATAATCACCTTTATCCTTTAGTCTGGCTATGGAAAATATTAGGGTATGTTTGTGAGTCTAGTAGCTAGGCAGTGAAATGCTGGAGAACAGTGACACCTAGGCAACACAGGGGTTCGTAGCAACGAATCCTGTAGATTATTAGACCTTCCGCAAGCTGCTAGGCTTCAAATATAGTGCAGGAAATATGTATTTTTTCCTAATGAACTTCTGATGTAAACATTACCAGGAATATTCAATGAGAAATTAATTAAAGCAACATAGAGTTGAGTCCTTTTAGTCTGTTTAGTGGAATCCACATATATAATTAGAAGTCAGGGGAGGTGGGATGAGATAAGGGGAAATATATAGCATTTTATTCTTAAAAAAAGTTTTCAAAATTGACATTTTAATAGTATATACAATCCCAAAGTTACCATATAGCTCAGTCTAGAGGAATATCTAAAATTATAAGAAATCATCTCTGGATAAGAAATTCTAAAATTTGAACTTGATTAGTACTAAATATGGGGTTAGTTATAAACTAAATACTCTTAGTTTGTAAACTAAGAGGAGACAGATACTATAATGAAAGTCCAGAAATTAAATCCCTAACAAGATTATGACTCCTTTTTGACAAAAGTATCAAACATTGTAAAGGAAGAAATAAAAAGGGATGAAATTAATAAATGGAGAATATAAAATATGGAAGCTATAGGTCCAAGGGACCCTTCTCAAGTGGACTAGGAAGAACACAGACAGAGCTTCAAGTAACACACAGCCGAGACCCTGAGAGCATAAGTGTCAGAGTCAACACCTGATATGGGAAGGGCCTGCTATCTCTAATCATACTATGGTAGAGTGTCAGCCTTGAGCCAAAAAGAAGCTCAGGGACAATGCCCAGCCCCTAAGTTCTCAAGTCCCAGGACTGGCCAAAAGAGAAAAGAAAAGAAAAACAAAGGAGGAAACTTTTTAGTAATCATTTTCAATTGCAAGCATAGATTAGTCAAAGATCATTGATGAAAGACTTTGTATTTGGCACATAGTAAGTGCTGAAAAAAACCACTTATTGACTAAATGAACAGAGGAGCTCACTGTACTATAATAAATGATACAAATATAACTTAGTGACTCACATCCAGATAAACTATAAGCTTGTAAATTGTCTTGTAGATAGGTTAATAGGTTATTCAAGTATTTTAAACCATGAAAGTTAAGTGAGGGCAGATATACAGAAAAAATGTTGGATTATTTAGGCAACATGTAGTATTAGCAAAAGGAAAATCACAACAAGATTTTTTTTAAGGTGAAAAGAGTTATAATAGGTATAACACCAGGAATGGAAATTTAGAAAAGAAATGTCTTGATGCAAGGCACTGATTGAGAAGCACATGACCTTTGGTGGGCAGATACGGAAAAAGAAACGATGATCAATTTTTGTGTCTTAGGAAAAAATGTTTTGAGTATGTCAAAATTCATATAACCTCACTACCTAATTGGAGAACAATAAAAGTTTGTAAAAGTTCTATATAATCACTGATAAAATTAATTTCAATATTTTATCTTTTTGGAAAGTCTGGGAGATTACCGACAGAACGGGGAGGTAGAATTCATGAAAATGATAATCAGCTATATGGAGAATGGAGTACCTAATTATCTAATATGTGGGAGGAATTTGGTTAATTAATCTGAGAGTTTTACATAGTTATCTACATTGCTAACCTCAAGTCTAGTCTTTGTTTACTTGGCTGCAGTAATGCCTTAATAAGATAACAAGTGGAGCCATTAGAAGGGTTATTATCTTTATGCCAAACATCATTATGTGGATGTGAATGGCGCAATTACCCCAGTTTTTGGTTCACATTTATAGAGGCACAACTTGTTTAGGTAATGGTTTCCTAGTATTGCTCTTTAGATTGGATGAAGGCCAGATCGAGGTCTACCCTTTC
The DNA here is from genome assembly GCF_000151885.1 of Dipodomys ordii. NCBI lineage: Eukaryota > Metazoa > Chordata > Mammalia > Rodentia > Heteromyidae > Dipodomys > Dipodomys ordii. The sequence goes on along the minus strand of NW_012267272.1, from coordinate 9,236,108 downwards.
CAAATCTGGGATTCTCAAGTGAAAACAGAAGCCTAGGTGGTTGGAGGTGGGGGAGCGGTACCTTCATGATGAAGAAGAGAAAGATGATGATGACCACGTGGACCTGAGGGTGAATCCACACAGCTGACTGGCCCAGGCTTTGGAGGTCACCTCCATGTTTTACCCAGGTATTGTTGTCAAACAGGGTACTAATGGCTTCTCGGGGCATCAACTATGACAGAAAGAAGCAGAGGGCACGGGTTCTTCAGGGAAATACTATTTCTCAGGCTCACAATCCAGTGTCTTGTGCCTTGTGCTCAGGGAGAGAATCTACCCTTTCTGACTCAGGGTCCTCTTCAACGGGCTGGGTATGACCTGACCCCCACCCTCAGCCTCCCCCAGAGCTGACCTCTCCAGCCATGAATTGACCCATTCCAGGTGGAAAGGTGAGTGAGGCGATGACAAAGGTAACAATCCCAGGATACAGCAGGCGGCTACAAAAGAAACAGAGTTAACCCTTTTTTCCAACCTTGCACACTCTACGGGGAACACCACCAGATGTCAGCAAGCTGTGGTTTCGGGTTGTTCACTAAGCGGTTGCTCACTAGCATCTCAGTTCTTTGTAACAGAGAGATTTTTTTTTTTCACAAAAGAATAAGCGTGACCTGGGAGCTCATGTTGTTTACTCTCCCACCGGCAGTACCCAGTACCAGAACCTCCTGCTGTCTTATCACAGCCTCTAAAGGCATTTAATGTCTAGCACAGAGATAAAAAGGGAGGAACTCGGGGAGAAACCAGAAAGTCAGTGGGCAGGGCAAGGGAAGGGCGGTGACTCACTGCTTAGCGAGAAACTGGCTGAGGGCCTTGTTTTTTCGGACACCAAGCATGACTTGGCGATGAAGATACACGAACACAGCTCCCAGGAATCCACAGCAAATCCTGAGGGTGTAAGTTATAAATCTGGAACTTTATGGACACAAGGCCGTCAACCCTCAGACCCAGTCTCTGCAGGGATAAAAAACACCAGCCTTCCACCTTTGCTTTCTCCCTAGCTTCCACCCAGTTGATGATTTACCCATGTGAACCCCAACTTCCTCCCAGCCCGGGCCCAGTTCCAAGTCCAATGCCACTCCTGGCTCCCAGCACATGACCCCACGCACCCGATGACAGCGAAGGCAGGGAGTTCCTTCAGGTCGAAGGGGAAATCCATCCGGAAGTTGGTTCTAAACAGAGCTGTGATGGTGACTATAGGGCAGAAAGGCAAGAATTACACTGGGAGCGTCACAGAAAGCCAGAGACAGGAATCGGAAGGCACCACTTTCGAGGAGTCTTCTATTCCTTTCTTGAATCCTAATTTCTCCTGCTTAAATCTTGCCTTCTGTGTACTAACTATGCAACAGGTGGTTCTTCCTAGCCCATGACCTTGATCCTTGTCCTCTATCTTTGCAACTCACACAACTTCCAAAATAACACCACCCATTTGTTTCCTAAAGCAACCCCTGAGAGTTTCACCCCCTCCCGCCCCTTCCTTAGCACCCCTATTTCATACCAGCTGCACCTGGGGCCTCCCCCTGTTACCAGCATCCTTGTTCCACACAGCCAGCACACGGAACACAAAGGCACTGAATGTGGCTGCAAAGAATCCTCTCCAGTAGTTCCGAACAGCAAAGTAGGTAGAGGTGACCTCGATGCTAAACAGCACCCCTAGGAGGGCAGGAAAGCAGAGTCAGATGCGGATGGGACTACTGCTGGGACTGGGCAGCTTTCGCTGACACTTGAATGTGGGGGGTACAATGGTGGATTAAAAAAAGAGCTCTTGGTGTTCCACATACCTTCCTGTGCTGTTTTGTTTGGGAGGGTTTTTTTTGTTTGTTTGTTTTTCAGATCAAGGATGTGGGTCAGTGAGAGAGAGAGAGGAGGTGGTAACTAAATGGGTCCTTGATTCCAAAAAATGTAAGGATCAAGTGGTTATGATCTCTCTACCTCTTAGAATCGAGTTCTGAATGGGGTTCATCACAGTGACACCCACAGGGATCTAAAGGCAATTGGAATTTCTGCTAGAAAGTTAAAGGTAGAAAGCTTCTAGAACAGGTGCTCAGCTGGTCTTGCAAAGCTCAGGATTTGCAGACTTGCATTGACACTCCCTTCCAGCCTTTCTATCTCTTCCATTCCCGGGGACAATTTCATAATAAATAAGAAAAATAAGAGGGAACTTATATTCTAAGAAAAGAAAGCAAGAATTTCATTTAAAAAAAAAGCCAGGTGCCAGTGGTTCACATCTATAAACCTAGCTACTCAGGAGGCTGAGATCTGTGGATCACAGTTCAAAGCTAGCCAGGGCTGGAAAGTCTGTGAGACTGACTCCAGTTAACCAACCATAAACTGGAAGGGGAGTTGTGGTTTAAGTAACAGAACACTAGCCTTGAGCAAATAAGCTAAGGGACAGCACCCACCTAGGTCCTAAGTTCAGGCCCTAGCCAAATTGTAGTCTTCCCCAGTACTGTTTTGGAGGGGAAATGCTAGTATCCAAGAGATGCAGAGAAAAAAAAAATCTTTCAATGTACCATGAATTGGGTTGGTTGGGCTTTGATTAGATGCAAAGTAGAAACTGATAATACAATTACATGAAACCTGTCTAAGCCTCATCTTAATCAAGTACATGGAAGAATAATCAGGGAAATACGACATGTAGTAAGATGAATGGCCATGCAATCAACACTAAGAAAAAGAATGTTAACAAGGCAAGAATTTCCCTCCTTCTCTTTCTCCACAGTGAAGAGAAGTCTGTTTGCCCAAGACTGACCACTTGCCTCTCCCCTTCAGGAAGCATCTCACACTCTAGGAATTTTCTTCTCTCTGAAAAATCACACCTCCCAAATTCCTTAGGATCTCTGCTTCTCTTCCCAGGGGATGGCCCACAGGTCATCTGAGTCACGCATACACCAAGGGGCTGGTGGTTTGGTGACTCTCCATCGTGGAGAAAACTGTTGAGTGTTGGCAGGGAATTATTAGCAGTCAACACTTATGTCATCTTCTCTAGTACTCAACCCCCAAACGCCCCCCTTCAGGTAGAGACCACCCATCTCTGTTTTCTTCTTATTTTATGTTTGGAGCAACTTGTCCCTTTCAGATCTTACTATTTGTTTAGAGACTTCTGAGTTCCCCCTAAAACTAGGAGTTTCCAGAAAAGATTCTAGGCTCTTAAATGCCTTTTCTAGGGATGTACAGAACAGGAGAAAAACAGATAGGAAAGAAAGAGAACAGAATGAGGGGATTTCAGAGAAATGCAGGCAAATGACAGGAAACCCGAGGCAGAGATCTACGAGCCACGCTTCCTACACCGCCCTTCAAATCTCACCACCATGGAAGGCAGCTAGCTCAGTACTCGTGAGGAAGTGGAAGGCCGTGGGACCGCTGGAGTAGTCTCTTGCTCCTCTTCTTTGCCAGCAGCAGAAGTAAGGGCAACTTTGATTTGCCTGGATACAACTAGCCAGCGTATGAATATTTTATAAGCATTTATTTATTTATTTGAAATCCTGGGTTAGGTTCTCTTTCCCACGATATAGATCTGGGAGCACTTTCCTTAGCAGCCTGTCTCTGTATGTTCAGGAATGAGAGCTAATTTTAATATTAGCCTGAGCCAAACATAAAATGTGCTGCTGAAAGGGAACACAGACTTTAAAAAGACAAACGGCCTTTGGAACATGGCTCTCCTCTCCCACTCTAGATTGTTTTTTCTGCCTGTTCTGGTGCCTCTGTCCAACCCAGGGTATGGTTCTAAATCTTCTCCTCTTAATGCTCGTACACATACTTTGTCTCTCAACTTCATTTATGCTCCTTGGAGTCACGTGTTACCAATTAGCAAATCTCTATCTTCAGCCCAGTTCCTGGGTTTCAGACTCACCAATCAGAGGCCTACTGGATATCACTTGGCTATGCCACAGGAACTTTAAACGTAATCCACATGAAAATGATCAACTCCCTCAAGATGTTTCACTTCCTGTATTCCCCACCATGGTTACCTAACACTACTATCTGCCCGATTGCCTTTATTGGCAATTTGAGTGTCAACCTCTATCCTTCCTTCCCAGTATCACTCCCACTCACATAAAACCAGTCACCAGGTCACGTTAGTTTTACTGCCTTCGCACTCCCATTCATCGGCCTCTTTTCTATCTCTTCTGCATCTGCGCAGCTCAGTGTCTCTCATTATTTAGCATCATGTCTAGGACAATAGTCTTCCAGTTAATCTTTGATTAATCCTGCTAATCCACAGACCAGTTCTATGCTGCCCACGTGAGCTGAAGGGATTGGATGGGCACACAAAGCTAGCTCTGTCACTTCCTTGTTCAAAATCTTTCAGTGGTTTCACTTCACCCACAGCAGCATTTCCCAAAGTCAGATCCATGTCCCATGAGGCAGTTCTGCAAGAGAAGCTCAGAGGAAAAGTCTACAGCTACCTTTTGGATATTCACAATGCATGTCAGCATGGCAGATGTTCTGATAACCTTTCCGGTCTTCAGTTTTTTTTTTTTTAACTATCTGTTCAATGAAGTATCTTCTAACTGGTTTGACCTTGGAGGTTTTTTTTTTAAAAAGTCTATTAATACCATGAAGAACTGTGTGATCTGAAACACATTTAGCCTAGCCTCAAGAGAAAAACTTACATTCCTGCACATGGCCTAGGAAGACCTTCACAGCTGATCTGTCTAGACTCGTCTCCTATCACCCTTCCAACTGTCTTCCATAGTAGCACATATAACACATACGTACTATAATGACAGCTCTCCAGCTCACTTCTTCTGTCTAGAATACCTTGCCTGTCTTTCTCAGAGACCCCCTACTTGGAAACTACACCTCATGTCAGATGCTGTTTCTTTTGGGAAGCCTCATAGGCTCCCACAGGTGTCCTGGAAAGTCTTCAGCGCTTTGTCTGAGCTGCCATCCAGAAATCTCTCTGGAAAAGAGCATCTGTGCCTCCCCTTTTAACTGTGAAGCACCCTAAGAATGCTGGAGTCTGGCAAAGAGACATTTAACATTTCAGTGCACTGCTGCATGACATTTCTTTTATCAGGTGTTGCCTATATTGTGATTTGATAACCTTACTATTAACTTTTCTTTCAGAATTGTTATATATTTGTAAGAATTAAGTAATACTATTTGCAGACATATTTAGCATTTGCCATTTCATTTTAAACAGCCTGAGCATGTCACCTTAACTTCCAAGTGCTTAACAATTGTGTCAAGAGCAGTGTGTGTGTGTGTGTGTGTGTGTGTATGCATTCATTGGAGATAAGATTCATAGACTTTTCTACCTAGGTTGGCTTTGAACTGTGATCCTCAGATCTCAGTCTCCTGAGTTAGCTACGATTATAAGTATGAGCCACCAGCACTTGGCAAGGGTGATGTTTTATCAGGAACTTTCCAAAGGGCTTTACCTTTCCCATATTCCATGCATGACCAAAAACCTTTCTTGTTCATGTCAGAAATTCTACTTTGGGGAGGAAATGCACATTCTCTTTGCTTTAAAAGAATCTAACCAAACTAAGCCAAACAACAAAATTCTTCCTTCCTAAACAATTCTTCGAATGTTTTGTTTGTTTTTTGCTAGTCCTGGGGTTTCACTCTACCACTAAGCTATATTCCCAGCCCAAATTCTTTGAATTTTTGAGATATATTTTTGAGAATTTTTGAGATATAAAGGTAAATGTGGGTAAACACCTAAGTGTGATCCTTTAACATATGTAGAAATTCAAATGCAATCCCCTCCATTGATAGAGACTAATGACTTTAATGACTCTAGCTGATAACTGAGGGGCAAACCTTATGCCAGTGGATACATCTGCTCCTTATGCTGCATGCCTGGGCAATGTTAGCACATTGTGGCATGATGCATTTTCATTAGCTTTGAACTCTTACCCATACATCACTCCTGAGCCAAGCAGTGTTAGCAACCTAGAAGACTCTTCTATGAACAGACTGATTACACATTCATAATTGAAAAGAAACCTCTAGCAGCTGGTCATTCAGGAAGCATATGCCTTTCCTAAAGTTGTGTTCTTCAATGACCAACTTGGTATTCTTTATATCACCAGTGAATCTGATGGATAATCCATATAATCCTTGCCCTGTTAATCTAGACTGATCTTAATGAATCAACAGGTATAACTGTCTTTCTGTCCATTTGCTAGTTATACATGATTTTTAAAAAATCTGAGCCAGGTGCTGGTGGCTCATGCCTGTAATCCTAGCTACTCAGGAGACTGAGATCTGAGGAATGTGGTTCAAAGCTAGCCCATGCAGAAAACTATGTAAGCCTTTTATCTTGAATAAACTATTCAGAAAAAATTGGAAGTGGCACTGTGGCCGAGAGGTAGAGAGCTTGCCTTGAGCCGAAGAGTGCAGGGACAGCGCCCAAGCCCAGAGTTCAAGCCCCACAACTGACCAAAAAAAAAAGGCCAATACAAACCAAACTCCCATGAAGATTTCTCACCTTAAAGCTCACAATTAATATGAATAAGGTCCACTTAAACTCTTTGTCCACTAATAAAAAACACAACAAAATGTTAAGTTTCCCCTGGAGAAGGAAGCACATAGCATCCCATAATAAGATATAATATGTGCAGGGCAAAAGCATCAATAATTTAAACAGGCTTTAAGTGTGGGAAATATGAAGACTGCCTTGATTCTAATCCTTGGATCTGCAGCTCACGTAAAAACCAGAAATTGTGATCTCTCCTCTATGTGATCTGTCACTCACACAGCTGGGTATAAAAATCAATGTGAAGTGCTTAGACCATGGGCCCGGCACATAGTAAATGCTCATTGACAGTGGCTCTCGTTATAATAAGAAGCTGGTTAATCCTAGCACTTTGTGAGGTTAACAAAAAACGAGCAAGCCAGGCCAAGCAAGTGGACCGATGTAGGAGGGGACACTTGCCTCCAAGTGGCGTTCCGAAACAGCAGCCGACCCCCACAGCACAGCCCACCGTCAGGATGTCAGTGTAATAATATGGCTGCTACTGGGGAGAGACAGACAGAGGGACAGGAGGAAGGAGAAGGGCAGGGGAGAGAGAAATGGCAGGAGAACAGCAGGGAAGGGAGAGGAAGTAGAGTGAGAAGCCTAACTCATAGGAAATCATTGTGATTTGATTGCTTCTCTAACACCCAGGCCTGGAGAAACAGTGAACTCAGCACACAGGAAGTGACCTCAAGGCTCAAGGCCAACAATGGGAGAAAGAAATAAAAGTGAAGTAAATAGATGCTGGACAGGGAAGGTAAATCAGTAAGTGATGAGACAGGAAGTGGAAGTATTCATAATACGAAGTGGTGGTAGCGAAAGAGGTAGGCGAGGAATTCAGGCAGAAAAGTAACAATAGTGCCTGCACAAAACAACAACTGGTCTCAGAAGAGCACACAGCCTTTGGGAAGAACAATCCAGATCCCTGCAGAACAGGGGTGGTGATCTATGGTCACTCCCTGGATGCCCATCCACCAGTCCCTTGGGTAAGTATGGTCCCCTCCACCCTAAACCTATGGCAGCCATCCAACCTCCCTTCCACATTCAGCTCAGGCGACCCAGGTAGGGAGGAAGTGAAACTTGCCTCCAATAGGGGCTGCAAAGCAGCATCCCACGCCCACCGCACAGGCTGGCACCAGGAGGTCAAGCTGCCCAGGCATGGTCTGCAACAGAGAAGCACGCCAGACAAAGGGTGGCAGGGTGGGAGAGGCGGACAGTACTTGGGAAGGCATGGGGGGGGGAGGTTGGCAACTGAGAAGGGACAGAGATAGTTCAGGAAGGAAGGTGGAGGTGACCTGATATAGAGGAGCCAAGTAGACTAGCAGAGTTACACAGGGCAGGCCCCACCCTGGAGAGGAACAGAGCAGGAAGGCAGGACAGGAGGAGGACAGGCATAGGCTAGACAGAGACATTAGGAGGCTGGGGTCAGTGGGCAGGGCATGGAGAACAGGAGCATGGGTTAGTCGATGCCCCTTCAGCACCATGGCCAGCCTGGAGCAGGAGCAGGCAGCCCCCCCAGCTCCCTGTGCACATGAGGTTTGCTGTCCCCGGCCACCAGCCTCTCTTGTACCGCATTGTCCCAGCCTTACCTCGTAGACCCCACAGAACATGGACATGAACTTGCTGAGGACAGCAGCACAGATGCTGGCGATGTGGACGAAAGGGCCCTGGGAGACGGCAGGAAAGGAGGGCTCAGGGTGAGCAGAGTGTCTGGAGCAGAGATTTTGTAGCTTCACTAATCTAGAATTTTCTACTCCGACAGTGGGTTTAGGGGCTTCGTCTCAGAGAAGGGAGTTGGAAAGCCAATGTCTTAACCTTTTCAAACAATGCCCAGAGCTAGTAGGCAAATGAGAGAGAGTGGGGAGAGAAGTGGGTGGAGCAGCCTCTTTGGCAGTTACAGTGATGTGAGATTGAGGTTCCTGGGTGTCGAGGACAAGCGTTCCGGGCAGACGGGATAGCAGAGGCAGAAGTCTGACTAAGGACAAGTTTGGGATGGTTGAGGGATGGGAGACGGGACAGATAAGAGGGGTCAGAATAAGTAGAATGCAAAAGTACAATGTTTTCTACCAGAGGTCAGACAGGACCTATTGCATTTTTAAAAGATGCCTCTGGCTGCTGTCTGGAGTACTGACAGCAGTGGGCAGGAGTGCACGGAAGCGTAGGGTTGCAGGAGATCTGAAGTGTTACCCTGAATGAAACGTGGCTTCTAAGTGTTTTCTCCCATGAGAACAGGAGAATGGACTTCTAAGGCAGAGGTCCCCTGTCCCTCCTCCCCTCTCCCCCACCCCTCCCCTCAAGGAACATCTGGCAATGTCTGGAGGCATTCTGGCTGTCAGAGATGGGGCTGCTACTGGAATTCAGGGCTGATGATCAGAGATACTGGTCACTAGCATCCCACAGTGAATAAGACAACAGCACAGAGCTTGCCAGCCCCAAAGGCTGATTATCCTAAGGTTCTCCAGCTCTGATATTTGTCATTCCACCCCAGGAGGAGGAGTCTTTCAAGGTTTCTCCTCCCTACTGCTCCTCAGGTCACTCTCCGTCTACTTCTGCTCCCAGAGCGCCCTCTAGATTGAGCTCATTTCCTTCTCCCTCCCTCCCTCCCTCTCTCAGCTCACACTTCAGCAAATCCATACCCACACCCACCTCTTTCCCCACAGGGATGCCGCTGCCCAGCCCTGCAGTCAGGGCTACCACCTTGGCCACGAAGGCCTTGAGTGTAAGATATTCTTTCAGAATAACCCCTCGAAGAATTGTCTTCATTTCAGGGATTCCAGAGCCTAAACATGGTTTCAGAAGGATTACATACAGGTTCAAGCTAAAGGTTACATGGGAGATGAACATGCAAATGGGCTTGGGAAGGGTCTAAGAGACCATGGTAGGGAGGGCCGTGGTGACGCCATCCAGGACTGGAGGTAGGGCTGGAGGACAGGAGGAAGTCAGATGGTATGGAGTCTCCTAGTTAAGTTCTCACCAACAGCCTGTGGAGAGATGAGGTGGCAGAAGAGGGCACTGAAGAGGATGAGGACCAGCGGGAAGGTGACCCAAGCCAGGTACTGCAGGGGGATGCTGGGCTGCATCTGGGCATAGGTCCACTTGTAGGCTGCAGGGACATGCACCTGGATCAGTGGAGGAGTGGAGGAGGGGGTGACGGCAATGGCGATCTTACCTCCACTCCCACACCCAGAGTCGGACAGCGTACTGGCCACCTCCTCATGCCCTGGACGTCCGGCCTACCCACCTTCCTAGAGTTCCGACCCCCTAGTATATGGGAGAAGCCTGAGCCACAGTGTGCCTGCAAAGTGCCCGTTCCATCCCCTGACAAAGGCAGCCAGTAGCTGCCTGCAGGTCACAATGAGTGCGAAGCAGAGGCCATGGTGGGACCACCCACCAGGAAGGCCTTCAGTTCTGAAGCTGGGAAGAATCCCTGGGAAACTGGAACAAGCAACTCCAATGGAGGAGCCCCATAGCCTGGGTGGAAGCTGGCGGAAAAGGTGTTGCATCTGGCGCTCAATTATCAATGAGTTTGGTCTTGTCTTGTGGCAGACCTAACCCCTGACCCCTGACCCTGACCTCTCCTCGCCTCATCCCCTGCCCAAACACATCCTGCTGGACACAAGTGGAAACTCAGGAAGAGTCTCTGTGTGGAGAAGGCTGAGGGCAAGGGTCCAGGGAGGACCTACCCTGAAGACTCTTGGCACTGACATAGTCCATGCACCAGCTGACCAGAGCCATCAGGAGGCCCAGGAGCACCAGAAAGATCCAGTCTTCCCCCAACTTCCTTCTCACCACTTGTCCCAGGCGGTGGATACAACCTAGGAAGAGGGAAGGGTGAACAAAGAGAGAAGCAGTTCACCAGTCACTGCTCTGGGAACGTAGCTGAGGAGTGGAAGGGAGGAACTGGGCCTGGACTTCTCTTTGTAACTGTCACTTGCTGCCTAGGTCTTTTCAAAAGAAGGCCCCACACCTCATTTCCCTATGAAGTCATTTCTGAAAAATTTTGTTTCTTGGTATTGGGAAGGACAGAGGGAACGAAGTATAAGGAGGTGGAGGGGTACCTTTGCCTGCATACCTAGAGGACTTGTGCATGTGTGTGTGTGTGTGTGTGTGTGTGTGTGGAGAGAGAGAGAGACAGACAGACAGACAGAGACAGAGACAGAGAGAGACAGAGAGAGAGACAGACAGAGACAGAGAGAGAGGAGGTGCATGTTTAACAGGGGCTCCAAGTTATTCTCTTAATCCCTGTACCTCCTATTCCAGGTTCCTTTATTCCTCAGTCCCCATCACCTTGACATTTAGAATAGTGGTCCTCATCCTTGCTGTCCACGGTAGAACTGGAGCCCATCTTCGTGGGCATCCCCACATTCTGCTCCTTGTTTGAGTATTGCTCTCTGTGATGGCCATAAATCTGAATGGATGAAGAATGGGCACTGTCTTATGGGAGTCAAAAAGAATAGACAGGCATCACATAGACTCAAAGGATAGAGAACGTCACATAGATTCAGAGAAGAGGAAAAGCAGCTGCTCTGGATCCTGAGCATTGATGGCTGTTTTCAAGGTCCTCTGTGGTCATTCTTGCATTCATCGCTCCACTTTCTAGTTACATATCTTTTTCACTCCCCCTCCCTGCATCTATCCATTCCCATTTTGACTCAAGCCCATAATAGTCTTCCTTTAAGGAGGTGAGTTTCTATTCAGATGACACCCTGAGAACGGTGCTCAATGGGCATTTATACCAGGTGAACGTTTTATACATCCCTCACTGCTGTATGTCTGTCTCTACACTTCCCACAGATCTTGCCTGCTGCTCTGCTTCTGTACTTGGGATCCTAACACAGGCAGGGGAAGGACAGAGTGGCCTAACCAGCAGATGGCTTTTATTTTTTAACATATACAGCTTTTATATTCTATCCAGATAGATAACTCTTGGGTTTATCTACTTGGAGGCCCCTGGGTCTTCAACCATCTTATCTTTCAGGGCTTGGAGGCACAAACAGGAGCCAGGCCCGACCAGGCAAGTCAATCTACTTCTTCCTGAATCAAGATGAGGAGAGTGAGGAAGGTGGGTAGCAAGTGTGTCTGTGCAGTGTGCAAGAGTGCTGGCTACTCTGTGTCTGTCTGTCCCTTTCTGCTACACTAAGTTGTCCTCTGGGGCCAGGGTCAGGCCAGGTAATGTTGTGGATTCTGAGTCTGGGTAGATCTGATTTCACAATATGAGCAGAAGAGTTTTACCGCCTTGGTCCTAAAGACACACAAGTAACTGTCCGCTCATGCCTGTTTCCTTTCCTGGGATGAGGTTAGTGACGGAGGACGTAACGTTTCCCTCCAAAACCTGCCTGGGATCCAGAGAGGGAAAATACTACAAGCGAAGGCCAGGTAACTGGGGCTGTCTTGGTATCTGGAGGTTTTCAGGCTGGTAGAGATTAGGAAAGGGCGGGCTTCCCATCAAAAACCTGGTTGGGGGTGGGGTGGGGGTAGGAAACAGTACTAAAGCCAGATGCATCCTGCTTGTCTAGCACTAATCACCACAGCATGGCAGGCTTATACAACAGAAAGGGAAGGAGAAATCAAAACCCCTTGATGTCTCCAAAGTGTATGAAGGATGCAATGCCTGGGAAGCATGGGGCCAGCCTGTGTGGAGGGGAGAGGATGGAAACGAAATAGGTAGCTTCAACAACCTTGAAAAGATACTGATGACTGTTGTGTGTTTAGGGTTCCATTACATCCTTCTATTTTTGTGTAACTGGAGTTTTCCATCATAAAAATTACCCCCCAAAAAACCGTAACAAAGTCCTGTGGAGAGTAGGCGAATTCTACTCCGCAAACTAACTTGCCCTTTCTTTCCTTGGTGAAGCACCAGGCTGCTTCACCAAGTGCCCTCACTGTCACCAGATCGGGCTCTAACTGCTTTGCTTAAGTGGTCATCCCCTCCTTCTCCTCCTCCTCCTGAAATGATACTCTACCCCAATCCCGCAGTGAGAAGTAGCCTGCACCGATGCTTATATTCTGCTTAACAAACCCCTTCCCCTTCTCATGCTGGCTCTATAATTACCAGGGACAGGAAAGGGAGCCTTTGGCTGAGTTCATTTGCACAGCCCACCCTTCTGGTGCACATTTGGACATCTGAAGGACTTCTAAACTCTCATCTTCTGCCTGCCAGCCACTCCATCCTGTGTCTCACTCTGTATTCTTTGCAGTTAGAAGCATATCTACTAATATTTCCCAAAACAATCTCACCTCTGTTTTCCTTGTGTCCATTCCCATTCCCCCCTCTCCTAGATTCCCCAACCCTGGAGGACACCTACCCCTCTCCCCATCTCAGCATCTTTCAGAGTGCTCTGCATCTCACAGAACACATTTTGTTCTTTAAACTTCATGAGCAGGGGACTGACTGAAGGTCTCACACTTCATGCATTCCACCCAAGTGCTCTCCCACTGAGCTACATATCAGGCCCCTAAAAGTCTGGTTACATTTCTCTACTTGACACCCAGTAAATCTTTAACCACTCATGTTACTCAGTCTGTTTTCTCTACTTACCCTCCTATAGAAGGGTGTGTGTGTGTGTGTGTGTGTGTGTGTGTGTGTATGGGGGGGAAGGGAGGCATCACTTGGCAGAAATTCCCATGATGTTTGCATGTGGGTGAAGGCATGGGAGACACCTGTAGCCTTGTCCTACAGAATCACTCTGGGTAGGTTATATAAGCCCAGGTTCTATGTGCATGTGTGGTCCTTCTGGTCCTCACAGGATTCACTTATTCCACTAGTACATACTACATATTATTAGTGCATGTACTTGTAAATGTATTAAGTGATCCCAGACCTTTGAAGGATTTTCACATTGTGAACACATTACCATGTACTTTAAGTAAATGGACAATGTTCCCTCTTCTCACAGATTCTTAACTTACACCAAGCCCTGGCCCCAGTCTCAGTACCTACCCCTCCCCACCCCACCCCCAAACTTTACCTGTGTAGGATGGGCATTGTGCCGGGGGCCCACATCCTTCCGGAGCCGGTGCTGAAGGCCTCCATTCTCTGAAGGCAGACCGTAGCTGGTGCAGTGCTCAAAGGGCACATACTGGTACTGGGGAGCACTACCCCACCAGCTTTGTTCCCCCCCATGCCGCTGGGACAGGGATCGCTCCATGTGGCGCCCCCACAGCCCGGGCCAGGCCTTGGCCTGCCTGCCCCCGTTCTAGCCCCAGTGCAGCTCCTTAAACCTCTGCTCTCGCCTGTCCCCAAGGCGTCTGGGGCAGCATGCCCACCTCCAGCTATTTATAGCTGCCTCTCCATCACATGACCCCCCCACTGCCACATCTGATCTGCTTGGGGTCGAAGCAGGTGTGAGTGCAGTGGGGGGGTGGGGTGGGGGTTGGGAGAACCTGTGGGACAACCCCACAGGGAATTCCCTCTGTGAGCCAGCAGCATTGTCCCCTCCCTAGTCACTAGGAGGCTTCCAGCTCCAGGAAACTGGTCCCTCTATAAATATCTCCCAGATTAGGATGGGAAACTGCTTAGTATGCTCTCCAGGCTGCGTGTGGAGCCCCTCCAAGGCTGCGACCTCAGCCAGAGTATGTAGAAGGCGAAGGGTGCAGTGGTGCTAGATGAAGTCTTTCAAAGATCTGGGGAACTGGACAAGTGTACTCACCTGGGAGATCAGCTGGCGTCGCTCAGCCATCTCTCCCTGTTGGCTTGTGCTCAGTTTGGTATCTTTGCGGGGTTGGTCCTCGTCTCGCCCCTGAACATCTGGTCATCTCCTCCCATCCATTACACCTCATTCTCTCCTCCAGCTCTGCCCTGTGTCTACTGGAGGCTGCTAATAATAACCCTGGGGTCCCAGCCTTATCACCTTCCGGGCGTAGAATGCTCGTGGGAAGCAAGGGTAATAATCTTGGGTTCCAGGATGGCTCCCATTTCCCAGAATCACGTGTGTCAGTGATACTACCAGTTCTGACCTACAGGAGGGACTGAAGGTCCATTTAAATTGTGGTGCCCAAGACATCTTTATTAGGATAGGTTAGATAACAGGGGAGAAGGGAAGTGAACCAGAGGCATAGGGAAGTTGGTGGTGGGAAGGGAAGGAATGTTTCTCACATTGAGTCTGATATCAAAATATGATGAAGTTATCTATTCTTCCCTTTTCTGGTCAATAAATTATTTTTTGTCCAAGGCCAAACTAGTCTATCAGGCATTGCATTTTTTAATTTTATTTTTCCCCATGAATTTTCCTAAGACATTCTTTCCCTTTAAAATCACTATAGAAGTAAAGCTAGACTGAGGAAAAGTGAGGTTTTAGGATCCATCACCGAGTGGATTCAGGAACTGCAGGGTAGGGACACTAAACATGTGCTTCAGTTTTGATGTAAGCTAAATAGAAGTGCCCATAGTAAATGGGGATAGACTCATTGATAGTACCTTTCCTAAGTGCTCAATATCACCAGCATCCAGGGAAATGAAATCAAAACCACAGTGAGGCATCATCTCACACCTGTTAGAATGGCTACTCATTTTTGACCAAGACAAAACACTGTAGAGAATGTAGAAAACTACTGTGGGTGGGAACAGAAATTGGCACAGTCCTGATGGATGACAGGATGGACGATCCCAGCCAAATCAGAACTATAACTACCATATGATTCAACAGTACTATTTGTAGTCATATATCCAGAGAAAAGTAGATCTTAGTCGTTAAGAGGTAAATATACTTCTTTGTTCCTTCCAGCATTATCCAAAATATGAAACAATCTTAGCATCTATCAACAGATGAGTAGATTGTGTATAAGACAATGGACTACTAGTCAGCCACAAATACTATTCAGATAAAAATGAATCTGTCAGGTGTGACGTGGATGAACACAGAAGACACAGGCTATGTAAAATCTGACAGATACATTCAACTACTGCATAATCTCACTTCCATGTGGAATCTACAAAAGGGAAAATCATAGCAGCAGAGAAGGGTGGTTGCTATGGGCTGGGCCAGGAGAGTGGATACTGGATAGACACAGATACTGGACAAAGGGTTCAAGTTTCTGTCATTCAAGATGAGTTAAGTTCTGGAGAGCTGAAGTACAGAATGGTGACTAGTTCTTAAAACTGTATTTAATACCTGAAATTTGCTGAGGGTAGCAAAATTCAGATATACAATATTTGATCTTAAGAGTTCTCACCACATATACACAAAAGTAACTATGAGGGCTGGGAAGGTGGCTCAGTGATAGAGTACTTGCCTTGCATGCATGAGGCCCTGGGTTCGATTCCTCAGCACCACATAAAACAGAAAAAGCTAGAAGTGGTGCTATGGCTCAAGTGGTAGAGTGCTAGCCTTGAGCTGAAAGAGCTGAGGTACAGTGCCCAGGCCCAGAGTTCAGGCTCTACAACCGGCAAAACAACAACAGCAATAAAAAAGTAACTATGAGGTGGTTAACTACCTTGATTGTAGTGATTTCACAATGTACGCATATGTCATTGCATCTTAAATAAACACAATTCCTATTTGTCAGTTACATACCAATAAAGTAAAACAAACAAAAAACCAACATCTTTTCTAGCATTAGTCCTATGTATCCACCCACAGATAACAAAAGTTGGATGGCTGAGGGATTAAAGGGTCTGTGTGATAACTTGCACTTTCTTCTCTGTGTGTGTGTGTGTGTGTGTGTGTGTGTGTGTGTGACTATTGAGACTTGAACACACAGTCTAAAGCTCTTGTTTGGCTTAGCTCAGGCTGTTCCTCTATCACTTGAGACATACCTTTGTCTTCCCAGGCTGGCTTCAAACCTTAATCCTCAGACCTCAGAATCCTGAGTAGAGGAACCCTTTTTTAATAAAGATTACCAAAGTGAGACTATATTCTTGAAGGGCTTCAAAAACAGATTTTTCACCTGTTTGTGAAATCAGGCTCTCTGAAGGTAGTGTTTCTATAAAGTAGTTAATATATATTATTATATATATCATTATATATTATATTATTATTTATATTATTAATATTTATATATTATATATATAATTTTATTGTTGTTAAGGTGCTGTACACAGGGGGTTATCATTTCACAAATCAGGTAATGAATATTTCTGTTTTTGGAACAGTGGCACCCTTTCCTTTGCTTTTCCCTTCTATACGGAACTTTTAAAAACAAGCAATTATGGTTTCCTTACTGTTCCTATTAGCAGGTCACAAAAACAGCAGCTCAGTCATGGACTAATATTCGAAGGCAGACACTAGCAGGACTGTGAAGCTATTCACATTGGCCAGACCTAGTGGAAACATGTCGTTTCCAAACCATCAGCTACAATTCTAGAACCCCTTCTTAAATTAGGAGGATTAAAGACAACCACAGGCTGCTAGTGCTGATATCTACTCTGCCAGAGAGTAAGTTAGCTCGTGTTCAAAATTAGGAATAGTTTAAACCTCATGCATGCTCTCCTGCAAGAAACCTAGATATAAATCAGGCCCAGCCTTCATTCCAACAGCCCATTGGACCTAGTGCTTAGGTTCTGATTTGGAAAGCCAAAGATAGGCTTCTATGTAGTTCCATGAAGCTTTTAAACTTGAAAGCAAATTTGTAAATAGGCATGACTGATACATATTTTCTTCTGAAGTTTTAAGTAGGTTCTCCTAGGGTCTATGATACTAAAATGTTAAAATCTACAGGCTATGGAATTGTGATCTGAAGGAAAGTTGTACAAAGTAGGCAAGATACAAGGATCCAAGAAGGGGAAAATCTGTCTTGGGGATATTGGTAATTGTTAGGAGATAGTCTTTCAGTATCCCTGAACAATCTTTCTGCATAGATTTCTCTGTTACATTCTTGCGTTTCCAACATACAGCCTTTCCAACATACAGAAGATTAAACACAACCGTCATACTTTGTTTTCAGTCATGTATTTCCTTCTGTACATTCAGGCATGGAATCCATGCTCACTGCTGACATTTCAGCAAAGCAACTACCGCTTCTCTGGACACCTTCTGTTTACAATAGGCCTCACTGGTGTTCACGTCTCTATTTCTTACCAGCCTTGCTCTCCTTCATTCCTTCCCATATATAACAGATTACACCTTTTCTGTAGCACATCTCTTCCACTCTCTCCAGGTTTTACAAACACAACACCCTTTCCCCTACATCATCACATTCAATTCTCATAGGTATTGTTCAAAGTAGAATTTGTGTTTGTGCGTGTGTGTGCACACTGGTCCTGGAGTTTGAATGCAAGGCCTGGGAGCTGTCTCTAGGCTTTTTTTCCCTCAAGGCTAGCATTCTACCACTTGGGCCACAGCTCCTCCTCAGGCCTTTTTTGGTTGTTAATCAGAGAGAAGTTTCCTGTTCTTGCCTAGGCTGGCTTTGACCAGGATCCTCAAATCTGTTTCCTGAGTAGTTAGGATTTCAGGCATGAGCCACCAGCACCCAGCATTTCTTGATTTTTTTTTTTTTTTTGGTCGGTCATGGGGCTTGAACTCTGGGCTTGGGCGCTGTCCCTCAGCTCTTCAGCTCAAGGCGAGTGCTCTACCACTTGAGCTACAGCACCACATCCAGTTTTCTGGTGGTTTATTGGAGACAAGAGTCTCATGGTCTTTCCTGCCTGTGGCTTTGAGCCACAATCCTCAGATCTCAGCCTCCTGAGTAGCTAGGATTACAGGCGTGAGCCACCAGTGCTCAGCTTCATTTCTTGATTTTTTTTTTTTTTTGGTCAGTTGTGGGGCTTGAACTCTGGGCTTGGGCACTGTCCCTCAGCTCTTCAGCTCAAGGCGAGTGCTCTACCACTTGACCTACAGCGCCACTTCGGTTTTCTGGTGGTTTATTGGAGATAGGAGTCTCACGGTCTTTCCTGCCCAGGCTGGCTTTGAACCATGATTCTCAGATCTCAGCATCCTGAGTAGCTAGGATTACAGGCATGAGCTACCAGCACCCGGCTCATTTCTTGATTTTTAAGTAAGGGTAACTGAGGTTATTGGGTATCTCTGCCAAGGTCTCCAACATTATTAAAGGCAGAGCAAGCATTTAAAATGAGATCTATATATAAAACCTCCAGAGTTCATGCCCTTCTGACTACATTTCTTTCTCTTTAGGTAGTTCAGTGTCTCTGAGACTCTTAATCTTCTGAAATACATGGGAAAATGGTTCCCACATGGGTCCATTTGGTAAGATGCAAGGCTCCACATTTAGTGCCTACCACAGACCAAACAAGTGCAGCTACTACTATTGTCTTCTTCCTCCTTAGCTACCTCTCCTTTTCTTCTTAAAACCACATTTTGATGGGAATACTTGCTTGTTTCATTTCTTCCTGCTTTCCTTTCTCCATCTGAGAAAACAGGATAGAGAAGGGCAGCAGAGGGCAGCCCCCAGCTCAGGGAGGGGGATAATTTTAGAAGAGAATCCCCTGGCAGAGGTAAGTGGGGGAAGGGAACAGAGCTGTGAAATTCAACCTGACACCCTACTCAAGGGCGGGTGGGAAGGACGTGGACTCTAGCTCAGACATGGCTTTGTAATTCCCAGCTCCTCGACCTTGCATAAGCTTTCCTATCCCTAAAAATGGGTACTCATTTTCACTATTCTAACTTCTTAACCTTTCCTGGATTTTTGTGTCTCACTCTGAGATGATGTTTTACTCTGCAGTATACAACCGCTTTTCATACTTTTTGCTCCTAATGTTCTTTCACGTCAAACTATTACCTGGTAATGTGCTTCAAGGCTTCAGTATCTTTTGCTCTTTTGTATACCTCAGCAACTTTCACAGCTGTTTCCTATCCAATGTTGCTACAGAATGTTCTACTACTTGCTAGACCATCTCTAGCCCAAGTGTCAGGCACTCACCTCTCTAGGAATGCACCAAGTACTCCTCAACAGTCCATACCTGGCTTTTCTACTGTCCTAGAATTTTTTAGTTATCTGTCCACTCTAGAGATATCTTAAATCTTGGACCAAGTTGCTAAATAAAATCCTATTATCCTTTCAACATCAGCTTCCTATTCGAACCCTACTACTCGAGTCCCCATCCTGTAATCAGATAAACCAGAACTATCACTGTTTGCTTAACTCTTCCATCTTACATAACCATGAGAAATTCCTGGGCTATGCCAACTAACATGTACAAAAAGAGTAATTAAAAAAAATAAGGTTTTCAGCTCTAGGTGTGTTTTGTGAGGTGAGGAGAAATGGCCCAGTATTGGGGGTGGGGGGAGACAGCTAAAGAAACTGAAAGATATAGGCTCCAGAAGATGAGTATCTATAGAAATTGACATCACACACATGTAACAAACATCAACATTTATTTGGCACCTGATGGCAATACAAAATCTTGGCAGTGGGAAGTGGAAAAGTTCTACCACTCAAATATGTCCATCCTGTACTGACTGACTGACCCAAAGGCAGGATGTGGCAGCAAGTCTCCAAACCACTCGGCGTGGAACAAACATTAATTGAGCACCTTGACTACTACTTTGGGCCTAGCAGTTTGCTAGGCACCATGGGAGATGTGAAGGAAGTCGTCTCACAGATCATTTGTCTTCAAGGATCTAAAAATACCAGTAGATAAAAATAACCCAGAAAAACAGACTGAAAATACTAAACTGTGCATAATGTCAAACGAGAAATTCTGCCAAAAAGTAGGATTCTAGGAGGGGTTGGATACTTGCCTCCTTCTATCATTCAACAAACATTTATTGAAGACCTAATAAGTGCTAGACTCTGGGTATATACTGATGAGTAAGAAATGCAGGGTTTGTACCCTCTTTGAGTTTACAGCCAAGAAGGAGAGGTAAAAATGAGTAAGTAAAACAAGAAAACATATCATTACAGATTGCAGTTAAGTCCAATGAAGGATTAATAAGATGCAGTAATTACGAAATACAGAAGACTGTTTGCAGACAGAATGGCCTGGGAAGGCCCCATCATACTTGAAGAATAAGATGCCACTCTTATTCAAGAGCATGGGATGGAAGCTAGGTACTGGTGACTCACTACTGTAACACTAGCTACTCAAGAGGCTGAGATGCAAAGGATCACAGTTCAAAGCTAGCTCATGTAGAAAGGCCCCCAACACTCTTATCTAACCAGCATGAAGTAGTACAGTACTAGCTGCAAGCAAGCAAGCCAAGCAAGTGTGAGACCCTGAATTCAAGCCCCAGTACCAGCAAAAGGAAAAACAAAAGTGGTGGGATGGAGAACACAGAACATCTGAGCAATCAAGGAGGTCACTGGGGCTGGAGCATAGTGAGAAATTACCACTAAACGAGGTTCAAGGGGAAGTTAAGAACCAGATCAAATAAAGCAGAGCAGGGGGTATGGGTAGGTCTTATGAGATGTACAGGAGGTCAAAGGGTTCCAAGCAGTAAAGGATCTAATTTATACTTAAAAAACAAAAACTACTCTGTTGTGTGGAGAATAGATTACAGGAAGACAAGAATGGAAATAAATACAAAAGAAGGTCTTAAGAACAGGAAGTTTTCAAAGGCAGAGAGAAGGAAGTTTTTCGGTTGAAAGAGTAACATCTGTATGGTAATATATGCATTAAACAGAAATAGAGAGAGCTGAGGCCACACAAAATCACAGGAGAGTCTGACAGAAGCAGGGGGCAAGAACAAGGTACTGTTACACCCGTGAGCAGCTAAAAGATCAAGTGCAGGAGTATGTCAGACAGAGTTGGTGGCAGCAGTGAACAGGATGAGATGAAACAGGGAGCTAACAACTAGAAAGCTTATACAGAAAAATTCAGATATGAGGCACAGCTGATTGCATGGAAGTGACACCTCACAGGAAGGAAAAAGCAGACACTTCACAGGTGACAGTGAAAGGAGGTACACCACTCTTCCTGGACTTCTGCCGACACTCCTGAAAGCATAACAGCTCAGGGAAAGATCAACTAAGAAAGATCATTCTATTTCCAAATGCAAGGCATGCAGACCAGAGGCTCTGTTGAAAGTCTGGGTGCTTGGAACTCAAAGGAGCACAGGTGGGGGGGAGGGTGTTTGAGATGCTTGTCTTTCTCCTGGGCCTGCAGTCCTGATGGGGAGGCACAGGGACCACCAGCCCGCACCCCTAGAAGCAGGGCGAGGCTGTCACAATTGCCTCTTCAAGCCAAATGAAAATGTCTAAACAAGGACACCTTCCACTCTCACCATGGTACAAAAGGGGCTGGACCATGAAAACAGTAGATGATTGCTGAGGTGTCTGAACTGAAAGCAGTAACAAAGTGCTACCTAAAAGCCATGAGGACAGAATACCACAAACACCAGTGATCCACATGCTCTCTTCCATGACCACATTGTGTTCATATCACCTGCCAGGCCACAGACAAAAACATTCCCAGCAACAAGTGTGGCCAGAGTTGCCGGCTCTACAAGGAGTCAGTGCCACCCAGGAGAGGCTGGTCTCGAGTCCAGATACCAAGGTGGAGATGATGGACACAGGAAACAAGCCGCATCCCTGAGGGGGCAGAATGGAAACCATTCGTCCTGAAGAAAAGGCTCTCTTGTGCCTTTGGTGGTCCAATGGCTCCCACCAGCAGGAACAGGAAGGTGGCATCACGTGGGAGGGTGTCCTGGGAACAGGTAGAGGTGACGGCACAGAGTGCTACAATACTCAGACATCTCTTTGCATCGGTGGAACTCTGTGCCAGGGGCGTAGCCTTCACGCTCCTTTATAAGCGCATTCACCTGGGAAGGCAGAACCAACGATCCAAAGTCTGAGACTGGGGATGGTAAAAGGACCAGGAAACCAATGCAAGGGAAGGGGGGTGGGGGAAGTTGCAAAGGCTCATGGCTGACCTACCTTAACCAGCATGTCAGCCACATGCATGTCACAAGCCCGCTCAGAGAACACCTGAGTGAGCGCCTCAATGTACCAGGAACCCCGTTTGGTGTTGCGCATGGCAGCAGTCCCTGCAACCAGATACGTGAGAGTCACAGCTGGACTTGTACTACACTTTGTGCCCTTCCCAATCAGCCTACCATGAAAAACTCGAGTCTAGAAGAGTAGGATTTCCGGACTCAGGCTACCTTTGAGGCAGGCATAGCCACATATCATGTCTGAGCGTGTGGGCAGTCTCATCTTCAGCAACTCCTCTTTGCCTGCATCGCTCTCCTCACACCCAGGGGATCCTGCATGGTTCTTCCCATCTTGCTGGTCAACCCCTCGGTCAGTCTCATCTGCAGAAAGGCAGACAAAATGAACAAAGGTGTTATTTCCCCCCATGGATCATGGGCCTGTCACAGGCAAGCCCAAGTTCCTTTATAACCGTGACAGGGAAGAACCCGTTCCAGCTGTTGACTCCAACCTATTGCTGATGGATTAAAACAAACCAACGAACAAAAATCCATGTATATTACTTTCCCAGCATGCATGCATCCATTCCTCAGAGGGCACCTTTTGCAGACTAGGCAGACTGCACTCAAGCACATGCACACATACAAGGCCAGACCGTTTGCCATTCCAAGTAAGGCAGAAGGTATCAAATTAAGAAATCCTTGTAAGTGGAATTAAAATTATCTAAGAATAAAATTTACTTGTTCAGTTAGTAATTTATCTTAAGGTCACAGGGCTTTTTACTGCAGTGTTTATAATAAAACATTGATATTTAGTTTTATTACATAAGCAAAAACAAACCCAACAAAACAAAAATCTGTTCATTAAAAATCACAATCTCAAAATATCCTGTCAGCAAAAACAAGTGGAGACTCCAAAACTGTAAAATTAAGCACAATCAGTGATTTCCAAGGTGTTTCTGATATTGTTGTAGCATTTACTATGTGTTCAACAGTTTCATAAGTTAAA
This sequence comes from Dipodomys ordii, assembly GCF_000151885.1. NCBI lineage: Eukaryota > Metazoa > Chordata > Mammalia > Rodentia > Heteromyidae > Dipodomys > Dipodomys ordii. Next base: position 9,212,839 of record NW_012267272.1, on the reverse strand, counting down.
TAATCACAAACATTCAAGATTTAGAAGAAAAATTCAAAAAAGGAAGAACTTAAAATTGGGATAATTTGATTTTCTCCTCCAAGTTTAAAAAGAACTCCAAGTTGCTGTTTTATCTTGGGGTTAGGCAGAGGTCCTGTCTGTCTGTAGAAAAGGGAGACAGGAAAGACACACAGATCAATACACTAAGGGTAAGACTTTTTCAGTATTTCCTGCTTGATGCGATATTTTCAGGGTCTAGCAAAGAAGAGATATTTGAAGAACTGTGGTAAAATGGACAAAGATTCACTGGTTCAATAAAAATTCACCGAGCAACTTCCAGGTACCAGGCAGCATTCTCTAGTAAGACCTAGAGACAACAGTGAGGGAAAACAAAATCACTCCCCTTATTAAGTTTACATTTTAACAAGAGTCAACTAGGGCAAAGCTTTTACGAACACTAACTATTTTACCAAATATGGAAGGAAGACTAGTATGTTCAAATTTTCATAGAAACAACTAATTTCTGGCCATCCCTTACCATTACCATCTCTTCTCTCTCTAAGTACGTATCCTCTCCTCCCGTCTGCCTCTATCTCTTGGGGTGGGAGGAGGTGCTTGAAACAGGGCCCTGTAATCTTGCTTGGCTTTCTTGCTCATTGGTAGAATGAATGGATTTATGTTTGTTTTGGTGCCAATCCTGGGGCTTGAACTCAGGGCCTGGACACTGTCCCTGAGCTACTTTTGCTCAAGGCTAGCATTCCACCACTTGAGCCATAGCTCCACTTCTGGATTTTTATTTATTTATTTATTTTTAGTAGTTCAGTGGAGATGAGTCTCATAGACTTTCCTGCCTGGACTGGCTCTGAACCAGGATCTTTAGATCTCGGCTTCCTGAACAGCTAGGATTACAGGCATGAGCCACCATGCCTGGATATAATTTTTAGAGGAGTTGGAGAGGCAATGCAAAATATTTAATTATTCCAAAAGAGAAACCATTTCTCCCTGTTTAGATCCAATACTGCATCCACATCTGAGTTCAGAAGAAAATGTCCAGTAATGTTTTGTTTTGCTGGCAATGATTCCTAAAGTAGGCCAAGCAAGCGTGTCCTCCAAGGGACAGGAGCCTGTCTCTTGCCTTGAAGGTGCATATTATTCAGTAAGTGCTACTGGGTCTTTCTTTACGATATCCCTTTTTCTGCTTTTTATTATTATTGTTATAATTTTCTAGACAGATAAAACTGTCATCCATTCATTCAGTATTTATAAGTGCCATCATGTGTCGGGTAGTGCTCAGGGCCTGGGGAGACAATTAACCAATGAAAAATTAACTTCCTTCCTAACCTCACATGCTCTTTTGTGAGTGCTACTCTGGACTGTGGTGACTTTTCTGGAAAAATTTATCACCTTATTTCCTACTTAAGCACCCAACAGTTCCGTACTATTATCTCTCAAGTCCAAAATCTCAACTGTGTCTAAAGATTTGTAATTAGCTGCTCAACTTTCTGTGATAAGCTACATTTCACTGTATACTTACACAGATGCTCAGCTTTTTAATTAGATCTGAGCATCAGGGGATATTATGTAATAGAGAGGATGCATCCTTTTATCTCTCGCCCTCTCTTCTTCTCGGTTTCCATCACCCTGACCTCTGTGAGTCATACATACTGCAACTAAGTCTTATCCTAGCCACAACTAACCTCTCTTAAAATGACCTATTATGATGGCATACTCCTTCACATGTCCACATGTAATTTCATCCTTGCTTGAAAACTAGTCTTAACTGACCTCATGTGTACTTGCTTTTGTTTTCTGAAGAACTTGTAGGCACCTTAGGGACCATATTCTCTCTTGCTTTTGTAGGAGTAGCAGAAGTGTAGTGCAGTCTTAGTTACACTGCAGGACTTTAGTAGAAAAAAAAACTTTACAGTGATATTAGATTAGGAAAACAATATTAAATACCATACAAGAGAGGAAACAAGGCACCTGCATGTTTGAATAAAGTACAGTTACCCTTTGAGGGCACTAATCACACTGAGCAGTCCCAGGTACCTTTCTCTGTGGATTTACCATCAGTCAGGTACCAGGCTAAGTAAGCTCTTAATCACCACAACTTTAAGATGAAAGTATAATGATATGAAATGTTCACATTTTATATGAAAGGAACTGAGGTGGAGGGATGAGAAGTAGCTTCTCCAATCCATATAATTACTAAGTAGCAGAGTGAGAATTTGACTCCAAATTTAGAACTCTTAATTACTACTGTTTTCCTCCAGGATGAGAAGGAGGCCTGTGTGTCTTCTAAGACTTGTCACAGAGGCTTGGCTCTTAAAGGGGTATAACAGACTACATGCAAGAAAGAAGAGGGACAGAAGCAGCTCAGGAAAGAGTCCAGGGCTGACATGGATTCTGTACAGCTATCCTGCATGGCCCATGAATGATGAAGGAAGAAGGCAAGAATGGAAGCATGGTTGGACACACAAGTACAAGGAGGAAGTAGAAAGGGACAGAGAGAGGAAAAAGGAAAGAAAGTAAGAAAGAGGAAAAAGACAAGCAGAAAATCCGGATGAGTTACAATAAAAAAGAATATGTTACAGTTACAAAGCAGGGAAAAAGAATCCATTTTCTCAGAAGAAAAGGTAGACATTGACAGGAGATCCTGAAAACAGGATATGGTGGTGCACAGAGATTGACCAGCCTGAGCCATGGGCTGCCCAAGTCCCCGCACACCCCATGCATTGGGAGACACTTACAGAGCAAGAGAGGCGGTGGCAGCAGTGAACAGAAGGAGGTGCCCAAGGGATCCAATAGCACCTGAGAGGAGCAAACAGGAAAGTGAGAGCTGGTGGGAGGCTGCCCAGGAGCCACCGCCCAGGTGCTGGCCTGCCAGGCACTCACCTCCACGGCAGGCCTGGATGAAGAACATTTTTGGCTTGTTCTGTAGGCCTGGACAGTTGGCATTGTCAAAGAGCCGAAAAACCTCCTGGAGCTGCCAGAGAGATAAGGGAGAAGGAGGTTAGGCAGCCAGCCGCTATCATTAGAAAAACATCAGTGGGAGATGAGGCAGCCCAGTGCCTACAGTCAGCCTGTGCAACATGAAACGCACCTGGAGCAATTTGCCGTCCACACCATAGATGCTGCCTTCCACACCATGCGAGAGGAGTGCCACGATGCAGGAGTCTGTGACCCGGTGTTCAGGTAACTGTGCGAAACTCTGGAGTTTCTCTTGCATTTCCTACAAGACAAACACCTTTCAGATAGCTCATGATAGTCGGAGCCAAGACAAGCACCCATCTCCAGTTTTCTGTTTAAAATTCCAAGCTACAAAATGAATACCAGTAAGCCAAAACAGTAAATGCAGTCCCATTCAATGTATATAATGTAAGAACTGAACTACGTAACTTGACAGTAGGGACAGGATGAGGAAAGACGGGAGAGAACGATGGTAGGTGGGGGTGACTTTGATGAAGGTGTCTTGTACTCATAATTTGACTTATGGAACTGAAACTTGTGTAAGTATTTAATGAAAAAAACACTTTTAAAAGCCTAAGCTATTAAAAGATAAAATGTATTTTGTATATTCCTGTGGCCAGTGATACGAAGTCAGAGACCTACTAAGAAGCTTAAAGAACCCTATGCACTCATCAAAAAATGCACGCGACTTCTGCCACAAAATTATGAACACAAGTTTGCAGACTCACTGAGACAGTAACTGTTAAATTGAAGTGAGTTACTAGCAAAGAAGCTATGTGAGCTAACCAATTTAGATTCATTTCCTGATCAAACAGAGCAAATGGCCTCATATACAAATGATACAGTAATGACCATATCTATTCAGCTACAGGAAAATAAACTACTCTGTAGCAGAGGGCATCAGTGTCATAGTAATGAGCAGCAACATTGTCTGGTGTTTTCTTTCAGGGATCATAGATATCCATCCGACAACGACCATTTCTGTATAAAATGCTTTGTGTGAGTAAATATGAATGATTTCACCCATGGATCAGACCCACCTGGGTTTAATCTCTGGGGTCATAAGGTAGAACAGATATAGTCCTTCAAAACTCCAAGTTTCACTTTGTCAGAAAATGATTACAAGTCAATTTGTTCTTAGTTTGTGAGAAGAGTAAATGAGACAATATCGAAGTGGTATCACTTTTTACTGCACAAATGTATCATTATTATGAGCATGTCCAATAGAGGAACAATGCCTTTTTTAAAAAAAGGAACCTATTGCTGCTCAACATTGGCATCCAACTTAAGAATTTTATTTGGCTTCTAAGTCGCCTTATACTTGCACCAGTAATTTAAGCATTCAGTTCTATCAGAAAGTTATGATACCTAACAGTATAACAACTTTTAAACCTATGCCTCCTCAGCATTACAAGATATCCAAGTCTCTCACCTGAGATTAAACATAGAGGAACCAGTTCATTTTGTTTTGACCTTGAAGGACACATAAGAAGGATAAACATCCACAGTTCTAGCACATGTGTGCTTCACATTGTGAAGCACACTTGTGTGATACATTCAGAGCAGAAAGCAACCACTGCAGCACTACCTAGGAACTGAGGACAAATGCAAAATACTGGAGATGGCAAACTGTTTTAACAAGTCCTCCAGCTGACTCTGGTATCTTAAAGAGTATAAAACCCACTAACCTACATATTTGGTATATGATTAAAATATTTATAAATTGGTTCAAGTGGCAGAGCGCTAGCCTTGAGCTGAAAAGCTGAGGGATAGCGCCTGGGCCTAGAGTTCAAGCCCCATGACAGACAAAAATAAATACTTATAAAATATTTGGAAAATTGCAATGGAAATGGAGCAATTGATATTGGAAATATATGTATACTTTCTGGGCTAACAGAAGCCAATCATAATCATTTATTTATAAAATATATATATATATATTTCATGGGACTATATGGTTGTGGATGTTCTTATGGAGTTGGCCATGAGAATAGATGATAAAGAAATTAATTTTGCCTAAAGAATGCAATAGAAATTACAAATTTGGTCACCTGTATTTTTGAACTCTGAGATTATTAGGTCAGGAGACAGAAAACAAAGTGCAGGACAAGAATGCATACACATTGTAATTGAGCTTAGTAAGAATAAACTATTCAACAAATGCAGATCATTATTATTTGAGGGATCTTCCCACACATAATATAGCTTTAAAAAATGGTATAGTTCAAGTGGTATAGTGCTTACTTTAGCACATACAAGGCCCAAGGTTCAATCCCATGAAAAATTGGGAAGGGGAGGAGAGTGGGGCAGGGGGTGGGGAGAGGGGGAGGAGGGGGATAAAGGGAGGAGGACCCACAAATTTATTTCTGATAAAATTAAATACACAGTTCTTATATTATTCTCATGTGTGCTGTGAGACACATGAGAATAACCTGTGAACCTCAGAAATTAGTGGCAAAATTGTATGAGTGGCTGCACTTCCTAGAGATGACCCATAGCTTACCTTTACACTGTCACTGCAGTTGATGACACAAATACAAGTGAAATAACTAACATTTGATAAAAAGAAATGTGCTGCTTTAGAAATGGAGATTCATGTTCTAATGCAGTGTATAACCTGAGGTAGACACACCAGAATTTAATGTCCAAGAGAAACACTGAAAAAAAACCTGTTTTGTTGGCCAGCAACAAACCAGTGTTCCCTTTTTAGTACCATCAAGGGTTAAAGACTATTTTCTATTTTTATGTAAGACATTAAAATTTGTGGTTCTGCTTTTTGGTTTTGCTCGCCAAATTATTATTGAATAGCTTCTAGAGAGGGTCACCAGAGAAGAGCAGTGTACAGGTGCCCAATGCGTCACATTGTGGCATCTACTGCAATTATCTGGCTTGTGACATTTCACCTATGCTCTATTCCCCTAGGCTTACATGCCTTCACCAAATCCTCTGCTTTAGAGCCTCTGTAAGTTCCTCCTACTCCACTCCTTCTCATCACATCTACCCAGGGAATTCTAGCTCCTGCAGAAGACTTTGATTTTTTTTGGTCCTTAGGAATATAGGACAATGTTCCTCTTCTGTTGATGTAAAAGCTTATTCCTTCATCTATCTGAAGTCCCTTGAACTCAATGTCTACATATAAAAAAAATTTGGCAGCTAATCTGGTTATCTGTTGTAAAGTACTTAAAATTTAACTTTACTATAGTTCCAGTTATAGAATGACATACCAGAGTATGAGATTCAATAGGCCCTTGAATCTGCCTCAGACTTACTATAGGAAATAGCACTTATGAAGTTGCTTTAGAGACTCACCAAATCAACTGAATGTTTAAACCAAGTCAGAAGTATATAGCTGATTTGGTGACTCAGTATTGTACCTTTAAGTCTCAGGTATATAAGATCTCTTCTTGACTAAGTAACAGTTTAGAAAACCATGCCCTAATAGATTGCCAATGAAAGGAATGGCTAGACCAAAACTTCTGGAAAAAAATATATAGCCACATTTTGTTGGGGTAACAGTTTCGTAGCAGTGGAAGTGGGCAGGCTACCCGTTTCCCTTTTGCCAAGCAGACCTCTCTGGGCAGCATGTAACCTACTTCAATTCTTCAGCAATGGCTAGAAATGGAACAAGTGTGGATTTACTACCTTGAATGGGCTATTACCAACAAACAGGAAAAAAAAAATCCTAGGATATAAAAGACAGCACTAGGCATCCACTGATGCTATACCATTTGTACAGTAAATGTTCAACTATTTCCACAGAAGCAAGACAGTTGAGATATAAATGAAGACCACAAAACAAATGCTGAACACAAAACCAGGACCACAACCATTTCCAACCCCAACAGGTCAAAGTAAACCTCCTAGAATTTTAATTTCACCACTGGTAACACTAAGGCAAGTTTAAATAGGCATTATAATGGGCCCAAAATAGTACTAATAAATTTTCAAATAGGCTACAGTCAGCTTCAAAACAGAAATCCTAAAGATAAGAGTGAAGTACAACAGAGCTGCAATAAAAAAAATAACCCATAAGGAAATACTCAGTAACTTATCATTTGAGAATCTAATGCAGAAATGATCTACTCTAAAATAGGACTTGTAGTCATGAGAAAGGTACACAGTTTGTGGTCATGAAATAGTACTTACAAGAATAATTTTAGCAAATTTTCTTTTCAAGAATTGTATCTGCTCAAGTCATCAGTTAAACATTAGTTGGTCATCTAAGTGACGATACTAGCTAGGAAGTAAATGTCCTGAGCAGTCCTGGTTTATAAATATCTTTTCTGAGTTGGTTAGGGTAAATCTCAGTGTCTCATCACTTCCTGAGTGACTGAGAATCAAGTTTCTGAACATGTAAAAGAACCTAACCCAGGACTATTATTACTCTATGAAAGCACAGCTAGTCTGAGATGTCAGTGTTGAAACAGCTGGTGGGGCCCTATCATTTTTACTATATTGCAAGGAGGGAAATATAACAGAGCAAGCAAGAGCGTATAATGAGCAACCAACTTGTAAGACATATCCAGGAAGCATGGGAACAGAAGAATCTGGCCTCAAAGGAGAGCTCAGTCCTTTACTTATCAGCCTTTCCAACTCTTAAGTACCTTCGCAGTCTGGTCATGCAAAACATGGACGCTGAAGCCCAAATGCTTGAAGAGGTTGACTAAAGTACTGTGGTCCACATCTCCTCCAGAGCGAAATTCCAGATCTTTCTCTCCAGTGAAGTGTACATTGCTTAGCACCAGTGCCAGGCCACGGGGTCGGGACTGTAATCTGTAGGCCTAAGGGAAAGAAGGCAGGTTAGATCAAGAGCTTATTGATGTCAGAAACTATGATTCCCCTGCTAGATTAGGCATTTCTTCTTTATTTTTTCTTGCCAGTCCTAGGGCTTAAACTCAGGGCCTGGGCACTGTCTCTGAGCTTCTTTTGCTCAAGGCTAACACTCCACCACTTAGGCCACAGTACTACTTCTGGCTTTTTCTGTTTATGTGGTACTGAGGAATTCAACCCAGGGCTTCATGCATTCTGGGCAAGCACTCTACCACTAAGCCACATTAGGCATTTTTTTTTTTTTTGTCAGTCATGGGGCTTGAACTCTGGGCCTGAGTGCTCTCCCTCAGCTCTTCAGCTCATGGTTAGCACTCTACCACTTGAGCCACAGCA
>NW_012267272.1:9165582-9200552 GCF_000151885.1 Dipodomys ordii | reverse complement strand
GCTCCGAGGGCCGGGGCCGGCTGGGCTGCGCGTCGGCGACCGCGGCCTGCTCCCGCGGGCCCCACTAAAGCCCCCTGGGTCTATTGCCCCTCTCACCTGCCCCTCCTGTCAGCCGCCATAAGCCCCTTCTGCTGCAGGACAGGTCGGGAACCCGCGCGCGGCGCCGCCATTGCCCGCTTTTCCCAGCGTGTGAGCGAACCGCCCACAAACTAAACAGACCCGAGGCCGCGGCCTCCTCCGCGTCCCCACCCCGCCTCCCGACGTCCGCCGCGCAGGTGTCCAACCATCCGCACGCCAGGCAGGCCTTCCCCGCCCCTGCCGTGCGCAAGCGCAGAACGCTCTCTGGGAACCAGCGTTGTCCAATGCGGTCCGAAAAGGCGGTGGACGGAACGGGAAGGGACAGGAAAAGAGAAGGCTTGGGAATCCGATTGGCTGGCGATTCCCGCGGAAATTGCAGCCTCCGCCCCTTCGGGCTTCTCCCTCTCTTCCCGCTACGCCAATTGTGATAAGTTCTCAAGAGCCCGGGAGGCTGGTGTTTGTCTGGGTTTCCAGCACCGATCGGTGCTTTTCCAGACTTTCTCGGGGCTCTCTTGGTCGCATTCGGTCCTCCCTTGCCCATAGGCACAACTGGCCCTCGAAGTCCATCCCTTCCCAGCCGTTGGCCCAAGACGGGGATTGAGAGCAGTGCGGGTGGCATGGTTTGCGTTTTCACCTTGTATTGAAGGACAGTAGGCTGTGCAGTTCAGGGGGTTATGGGATTTACCAGCAGCGTGTCCTTGTGCAGGTTTTCCACCCCTCTGACAGGCAGACTAAAAGAGACCCAGCTTCTGGAACAGATGTAACACGCTGTCTGTCACTCCTAGGCTGCTGCAGTCCTTCTCTAGCTTCTCTGCATCGCCTCACCATTCAGTCTCCGTCTAACAGTAGAAATACTGGACATTGGGTGGTAGGTCATCAGATGCTGCCAGATTTAAATTGTGCCAACAACATCTCCACTGCCTAGGGATAAACCGTAGCTTGCCTTTGCTCAGGCTTCAAAACCCCATTTGTGATGTCCAGACAGAAACTGTTCCTGACATAGTAGGCACTAGGAAATGCTGAGCAAATGAGATTGAGTCTGGGCTGGGAAAAATAGTTATGTCTGTAGATTCACCTAGGGGATTGTCCAGTTGTCTTCATAGAAAACATTATCATCATCATCCTGGTGAGCAAAGCAGACATCATAGGCAGGGGGTGGAGTATGAGGTTCCGAGGTGGGGGTCACCCTCAAGCTTTGCAGGTCAGGAGCGGTGGACACAACTCGTGGTCCTCGCAGTCGGAGGCTGATAAGAGCATTCCCAGGGCTTCTGGCCGGCGTCATAGTTCCCTCTGAGCCCACTCGCCTTTCCAGTCGGCCTGTCCTAGAACTGTCTGGTTGGTTAGGCTGTCCTCCATCAACTCCTGGGATGATTACAACACTGCTGTAAGGAGGTGGTTGATCCAACGGTTGGGGCTGGTCCTGTGATTCCAACACCACCACTGCCTCTTCATAGGTTGGTACCTCAAAAGCTGCGTTGTCCCTGAGGGAGGAGAAATAAGGTTGCTAGTGGCTGGCTGAAAGGAGCCCCTTTTGCTTTTCCTGTTTGCTAGTCACAGAAGACCACTCTGCTGATCCCTGACCCCTGTTGTCACTGATACCAGTGACAGAGGAAAGTTGTCTGTGCCTCAGAAACTAAAAAGATAGAGGGAGCCAGGGCTCAAAGTACATTCCTGACATCCTTTTGGCCCCTTAAACTCACCGTGCGTTGCCTGAAGACCCCGGGCTCTCTGTCTGCATAGACTGTACTGATCTTTGCATTGACCGGAACCCCCATTCCAGGCAACAGGCCAGAAGACAGGCAAAGAAGCAGCAGCCAGCCAGGCTGAGAAAGAAATATGCAGCAGGGGCGACTTTTGGCCATGAACCCAGCAAAACCAGCCCCAGGAGGAGGGAGGCACTGCTCAGGAAGAGAAATGGTTTCTTCAGTCTCCCCCACAACTGGCTTGGCACCATGGCCCCTTCCCAGGGCACCTGCAAAAAGACACACGGTTGTGTGTAAACCAGCCCTTGGCCTCATGGTTGGGTCAGACACCAAGACCAGCATAGCAGACTCCTCTGTTTCGGCTGCACGATCTTTAATTTCAAATCCAACAAGGGTCTCCTTCAGTTCCATAATTCTGTATAGGTTATTTGGAAAAGCATGGGAACCGGGCCAGAGGTTCTGATTCCCAGCCCTTGCGTGGTTTACCATGTGATGGTCTGTCTGCCTGCCTTCTTATGGCTCCTTATGGCCTCCCTTTCAGCTTCTTTCTACACTATGCAGGATCCAGTGACAACCACCCTACCTGTAGCCTCAGGATATACATATAGCATCTTTGGAATTCAGGTAATAGGGCAGGCCCTGCCCTTTTCTCTATTACTTCTCTAGAAGGACTTCTACCCCCGGCCTCCCTAGTCTAGAGGCCCTCTGCCTGATCTTTTTGGAGAAAGACGCGGAGAGGGTGTATCACTTACCCTTGCCCCAGTCTTCTGATCTCCCCCACCATCCAGTCAGACAGTGCTTTGGTTGGAAGGAGAAAGTGTACTTCGATGCAACAAAGCCATGGAAAAATTCAGTAAGAAAAATTCAGTAAGAAAAATTCAGGCCTGGTGTTCTGGCCCTCATGACTTTCCCATCTCTTCTACCCCACCCCCCTATCTTACAGACACACCCCAGCACCCATCCGCCCAATTCACTAGCCTCAGATTTCAAGTTTCCTGCCAGGAATCAGCCCAAGGTCTGGGGAGGAGAATGGAGGCAGGAGAGGCCTTGTCTTTTCTCCCAAACAGAGCAACTCTTAGACAGCTCCAATCCCCAACCAGCCTTTCAGTAGTTCCCTGAGCCCTGAGTACTAAGAGGCCCCACTGCTGGGATGTCTCCAGCCTCTGATCATGGCCCCAGCAGTTAATGCTCACCTTTCTCCACCCGGTGTCCAGCAGAAACCAGGTCAGCCAGCAGGAGAGCAGGGGCAGGAGGCGGAGCCCAATGGTCCCACCCTCTCTTCTGCCCCAATCCCTTCTTCCTGTCCAGTCTTCTTCCTCCCTCCCACTTTCTCTTCAAGGCTGGATCTGCTACTGCACCTTGATTTCTACTCCACCCAACCTCATAAGGAGGCTCCCCCCAACTTCCATGATCTTTGTACTTAGGACCCAAGTGAGAAGTAACCTTTCACGCTCCCCTCTCAGTGTACCTTGTAATCACAGCCATCTGCCTGAATACTTTATTTCCTGCCTGTATCAACCAGGTGACTGGGAGCAGAGGTGAAGCTTACTGAATTTCTGTTGATCACACTCTGCTTCTGTGTTTTGCACACGATGAACTATGCTGTGGCCATATGTGCCCTGTGTCTGCTGCTGCTCCACGGATTCTTTGTGTGTGTGTGTGTGTGTGTGTGTGTGTGTGTGTGTGTGTGCTTCTTGGTTGGGTTAACTAGGTTCTTCAAAATCTACCTTCCCACCAAGCCATAACTGCTTTTATTGTGCAACCACAGCAATCCTTTCTTCCTCTGTTCCTGTCTTTTCCAGTGCATTCTACTTTACTGTCTACTTACTTTTCTTCCACTTAGAGTTTCTCTAGGGAAGTGACAAATGCCAGTCATCTCTGAAATGAACATGGCTCTTGACACTGGTGGGCACTGCCCAGTAGAACAGATTCTCTCACTAGGAGTCACAGATGGGTCACTATGCCTGCCGATCCAGGAGCCGCTGTAGTTGTGGGCCAGGCAACACGTAAGTAAGGGAGTTGTGGGGAGATGGAGAGGGGTGGTGCCCTTGAGCCAAACTTGGCTCTGTTCCTTCAGAGTATCAACAGTGACACACCAATGGGAACTGTAGACAATGAGGCACAAATATACTATAACCTGGGAACCTTAGGGACAGTTGTGAGGGGGCTAGGCAGGGTTGTTGTAGCAGCATGTGTGGGGTGGTGAAATTTCATTATGTTCTTCAGTCCCAGATTGCTTTGGAGATAAGGAAGAGACACATAAGGCCATAGTGTCTACATGAAGTGTATATTATACAAAGTAGAAGTGGGGGTGGGGGATGGGAAGAGGGCTGGTTATTTTCTTCACACCAAATAAAATCTTCATCTTCTTCTTCTTCACCATCATCATCATCATCATTTGGATATAGAGCAAGCTATATAGCTAAGAATGACTTCAAACTTATGTAGCCCATAATGGTTTCAGATTCATGGTCCCCCTGCTACATCTTCCTGAGTGTGTTGTGATTATAGACCTGTACCACAGCATCCAGCTCATATTTGTTCATTTACTTACTATTAGGAAAGTATAGCTGGAATCAGGAGTTTTGATCTTTAATATATGAGCAGAAGGAAATTGGCAAAGGTTCACTGGTTTGTGTCATAAGTTAGTTTTGTTAAGGATTGAGAGAGGAGTGGAGGCGAGAGACAAGAGACCAAAGGGTATGGACCTGAGTTTCTACAGTATGAGGATTAGTTATGCAGGATTGGAGAGCTGGGACCTTTGTAGCTTTAAGGTCTTGGTTGACAGAGGAGAGTACAGTAGATTTGTTGATTGTAATAAGAACTAGATCCAAATCAGAGGCAGGATTTTATGGCTGCACAGTTAATGTATTCTTTGTTCCAAGAATTTTAAATGGATTAAAAAATAGCATTTCTTTAAAAATTAAATGTTACAATATATTTAAAAGTTACAGAAAATTATTTATAGTTAACATGGTCATTTAAAAGTTTTATAGCTTCTCTCAGGCTATGTACATACAAACCAGACTTTAGTCAAGGATCTTCATCATTTTGTATCTTTAAAAAGTTTTAAATGGGGGCTGGGAAGGTGGCTCAGGGGAAGAGTGCTTGCCTTACATGCATGAGACCCTGGGTTTGATTCCTCGGCACCACATAAGCAGAAAAAGCCGGAAGTGGCGCTGTGGTTCAAGTGGTAGAGCACTAGCCTTGAGCTGAAGAGCTGAGGGACAGCGCCCAGGCCCAGAGTTCAGGCCCCACCAACCAAAAAAAAAAAAAAGTTTTAAATGTTAGATAATATATATTTTACCTGTTGATACAGTCTTTATTATAGTAACTTTTCTTTCTTTTTCCTACTTTGTGCCACAGTTTTGCATATGCTAAGTACTTGTTCTGTGCTTATGTATGTGCTCCACTCTTAAAGTAATTTCTAACAAGCAAAGCAAAACAAGCTATAATTTCAAATATTCTATTTAATTTTTATGATCATTAAAAGTGATGACAGAAGAGACAGAAAATAGGTTAGAGGTTGCTAGGACCAGAGGTGGAGGGAGGAAGGAGTAATTAATTGCTAATGGGATTCTTTGTGGAGTGACCAAAAAGGTTTAGAATTAGATGTTGGTGAGGCTTTCAAAACTCTATGAACAAACTAAAAAGAACCTCACTGAATTGCACACTTCCAAAGGGTGAATTATATCTCAATAAAGCTATTCAAAAATAATGCAGAAGGCTGGGTGCCCGTGGCTCACGCCTGTAATCCTAGGAGGATGAGATCTGAGGATCGCAGTTCAAAGCCATCACGGGCAGGAAAGTCTCTTATCTCCAATAAACCACCAGAAAACTGGAAGTGGTGCTGTAGCTCAAGTGGTAGAGTGCTAGCCTTGAGCTGAAGAGCATAGGGACAGTGCCCAGGCCCAGAGTTCAAGCTCCATGACCGACAAAAAAAATAAATAAATAAAATTAAAAATAGATATATATATAGAGAGAGGGCTTCTTATATGTAGTTTTTCCTTCTTTTGGGGGTCAAATTATGAATTCTGAAAGGAGGATAAATTGTACAGTATACCATTTTTGATAGATATTGATATGTAAGCCTCTATTGCCTTAAATACAAATGACTGAACATTTCTCAAAAGTTTTACCTTTTTAAAATTCTTCAACTTGGTATCCATAGCCAAATATGAATGTATAACTCTGTCGTTTTACTTTCTACATCTCTGGAGACTCACTAGGTCCTCTGTGCCCATTTGTCAAGGAGACCCACTAGCTCCCCTGTGCCTGCTGTTCCCACCTCACTATGTTCTAGGAGAAGAGGAGAGGACTGCCAGGCTACAGGTGAGACGTGGATGCCTGCTGTACAGTGTGCTTACTTCTATTCTGTGATTTGTGTGTGTGTGTGTGTGTTTCTGAATCAGAGTCTACTTTAAATTGTAGTATGTTTGGTGTACATTGTTCACTGTGTTACATATGCAAATTAAGAAAGTAAAATGTGCATGATATCATAGGAGATAGTCTGTATGATTATGTACATTTTACAAATGGGGTCAGAAACTTAGGGAACTGTAATAACCAGTGGGGCCCCAAGGGCCTGGCCCACTGGAGGGGGCTGGGCATCAAGAGGCTGAGATCATCACCCCATGGGGTGGGCTTTCAAGAGCTGTCAAGAAGTGGTTGGAGAGTGGGCAGCTTAGGGGAGGGGCTGAGTGGTGGTTGAGACTGTTAGACCCATTGGAGTGGGGGAGGGGGCACAGCCTATATATAGAGGCTGTGTATTACCAGCAGGGAGGTGGGGGGGGCGGAGAGAGAGATGGTGGGGAGAAAGACAGCAAGAAGTGCCTACCGAAGCAGATCAGAACAGGTCTGTGGAGGGGCCTGAGGCTTCTAGAGAGGCCTGTGGAGAGGCCTCCACTGGAGTAGAGCAGGGCAGGCCTGTGGAGAGTGGAGAGGCCTGCAGAGAAGGAGGAAGGAAGGAAAAGGAAAGCCTTACCCTTTGGAGCTTTGGAGCTTTTGGAGGTCTGAGTTGTGGAGGTTTGCCAATCAAGTTACAGACCAACTAATAAAGGTCAGGGCTGCCCATAGGAGGCTTGGAGGTTTGGTGGTCGAGGCTTCTCTTGGTTCTGGGTAGCCAGCTCAGGACAAGTTGTCACCTTTGACTATGCCAAGATAGACTGTCACACTCTCAGGTCATAATAGAACCTAGGTGGCAGGGATGAAGTCAAGGTTTTAACCCACAGTCCCAGCCTGCCAGATCCCTGCCTCTTACTGTGTCATTCTCCCTCCAGTCATTTTGGCTGCTCTTTCTAATGACAACTTAGCAAAATGGTTATGATACAGTGTCATCATTGCTCTGATCTTCCCTGAAGAATTGGTTAGTTGTGATTTTCCTCATTGTTTGGCATCTTAATAGAAGGCTGATCTTCAGATGTTGAGGACAATAATGGAGACTATCAGAAGATAAAGTAAGGCTATTGATATTCAGCAAGATGGGAAAATGAAGATTGCAGAGTCTGTCTCAGATTGTTAATTAAGACTTAAGAGCTGTAGAATCCAAAGCAGGTAGCTTAAAGGAATCATGAGGGTCACAGACAATAACCCATTTCTGTGTTGAAACTATGATTAGGCTCACATACATTACCTCATTGGCTCCTTGGTAACAAGCATTCAGAGTAAATCTGCTTATCACTTACATTGCGTATTTGTTTAGTTTAGAAACAAACTCAGAGTCTTGACCTTTTAATCTGACTGTATTTTTCTGTTCATTAACCACCTTGTTGCTTCCATAAGTCCTTTGATATTGAAGGATAAATAATACATGGTATCACCATCACTTCTGGTTTTCATATTGTACAATGCTCATTAGGAAAGAATGGAGTGAACAGGATTCAGGCAGCCAATCAAGCTCCGGTATTTAGCACAAAGCTGCCAAAAGCTATTCTGAAATTTGAGAATGTGAGTGTGGTTGCTAAGTAACCAAAACAACAACAACAAAAGCATTGTTTTTGTAGGAAATGCCTGCTGATGATGGCCAGAGTCCTGTGTGCACATGTCCCTAAATACCAGCAAACGGGAGGTATTGGGGTTAGGCACGTGCGTATTTTGGTGATGGTTGAACTGAGCTTCAGATGTCAATTCCACCACTTCCTAGTTGTGTGACCTTGGGTAAGTTATATAACCTTTCTGAGCTTCAGTTTCTAAACTGTAAATCAGTGAAAATAAGTCTATGCTTATCACCCCTTTCTTATCCTGCTCCTTCCTGTAGCCTGTTGAACTGCAGCAGAAATTTATGGCTTGGATTTAATGAGCACATCTGTATGAGACCAGCAGGGGGCAACATCCTGTGACGGGGAACCAATTTCACTGTGTGGCACTCTGTTGTGTTTACATTGTACACACTCCCTATGCTAATCTTGTAAGGATATCTACCAAGGAGAGGTATCACATTTGGCTTGTGCCTTCAGAATTTTGTGATAGAGAGATAAAGAATTTGAAAGACTTAAATAATGATTAATGACAGTATCTGAGAAAGTATCAATGTTGTGTAGATAAGTATATATACATGATTAAAATATAGTTATTATAGTTAAGTAAACATAATCTATAATGAGAGTATAAATTAAATACTTAAAAGGATTGAAATACCACGAAAAAGAAAAACAAAAAGTGATACATAGAGTTTCTTTGAATACAATTGGAAGTATACCATAATTACTCCTTTTAATTTTATTTTTGTGTCAGTACTGAGGCTTGAACTCAGGGCCTGAGTGCTGTCCCTTAGTTTTTGTTTTTCCCTCAAAGCTAACACCCTATCATGTGAGCTATAGCTCCACTTCTAGTGTGGTGGTTCATTGGAAATAAGAATCTCATGGAATTTCCTTCTAGGGCTGGCTTCAAATCTTGATTCTAAGAGCTCATGCTCCTCAGAAGTTAAGACTGCAGTCATGAGGTATCCATTCTTGGTTTATTACTGTCTTTTATATTGCTTTTTTCATCTAACAATATATGTTGAAGATTAGTTCTTACCAACATATATAGGCTAATTTATTATTAATTATTAAAAACATAGAAAAAACTGGCCTGAGACTGTAGTTTAGTGATGTGTAAAGCACTGTATTTGTTCCCCAGTACTGTAAAAAAATACAGAAAATAATTGACTTATACCCACTACTTAGATTTTACAGATCTGCATCATTATTGGCTCTGCAATGACAATCTTTCCATTTGTGTCATTCACATATACAAATGAGGTGAAGTTTTTTAAGGAGGGCCAAATTATCCTCCAAAGAAGCCAGATCTCTCTCCCACATTGTAGGAGTGTCACTGACATTGCAGGAGGACCTGCGCATCCCCACACTTGCAGAAAGTGTCAGATTTAGGTGGAGGAAATTGTTTCATTCTGCGCTTGCTTATGTGGATGCTCTAGAGTGCATACAGTGGGTCAGAAAGGCATCATACTTGTAGGGAACTTACTGTCCAGAGAGGAAAGACAAGGTAAACAGTGACGAGTGCTGGGAGCAAGGTACAGCAGTTCAGAGGAGGGACTGAACACCGGGAAGGGTGGGGTCAGGAATGCACCAGGGAGGGAATAGGCCTTAATGTTGTCTCAGTAATTAGCCTGCAGAATTGATTGAATAAATGCCTGCCTATCATTTATTGGTTAGCAGTGAATAGGTACTGACTCAGGACTCATGATCATCTTCTGATACTTTCATTCTCTTTCAGCTGCCTTTCTCTGGCACAAATCTTTTCACTCCCTTTACAAGTCTTTTTTTTTTTTTTTGAGTCTGGCAGATTCTAGAATCAGCCACCCCTTTGAAAAGAGACTGAGCTGAAAAAGGAAGTAGAATTTTTCTCTAGAGATGGGAACATTTTCAGAATGTTGACTTATGTATTTGAGGTTTACTTCAAATTTAGATGTAAGAAATAAATATTAGCATACACAAAGAAAACTCTTGGTAGTGGAAATAAATCACTGTTGTAATGGTATCACATGAAACTGCAGTCATGAAATCTTTCAACATGTAAATAATTTCCAACTCTCTTTTATAGTTAATTATTTAGGGTTGGTTATTTCTTTTTTCTTTTTCTTTTTTTCTTTTCTTTTTTTTTTTTTTTTGGGTCCGGTCGTGGGGCCTATACTCTGGGCCTGGGCACTGTCCCTCAGCTCTTCAGCTCAAGACTAGCACTCTAATACTTGAGCCACAGCACCACTTCCAGCTTTTTTCTTTTTGCTTATGTGGTGCTGAGGAATTGAACCCAGGGCCTCAGGCATGCAAGGCAAGTGCTCTACCACTGAGCCACCTTCCCAGCCCTGGCTATTTCTTTTTTAAAGTTAATTTCTAAGGGACATTAGAACTAATTTATAATACATAACTAATTATGTATAACTTATGAATAATTATAACTAATATGTATATATTCTAATATATGACATATAAATGTGCTTTTATTTTTTAGAATATTTAATATAAAAACAAATAGAGCTGAGCCCCAGGCTTATGCCTATAATCCTAGCTGTTCAGGAGGCTTAGGTCCGAGAATCAAAGTTCAAAGCCAGCCCAGGCAAGAAAGTCCATGAAACTGTCCAATTATCCAGCAACAAAGCCAGAAGTGGAGCTGTGGCTCAAATGATAGAGCACAGCCTTGAATGGAAAAAGCTGAGGGACAGTGCCCAGACCCTAAGTTCAAGCCCCAGTCCCATTGCCTACTCACCTAAATAAATACAAAATAAAAGATGAGTTGATCTTACTGAACACCCCTGTGTCCAGCTTTCTTCTGTTGAGATGGAATCTCTCAGACTTCTACTTTGGCTGGCTTGGAACCAATCTCAACCTCCTATGTAGCTTAGGATGACAGATTGACAGATTGCTTAGCTATGGGTTAAAAGGGGCCCTTCAACTGTGATCCTGCTATTCTCAGCCTCTCGAGTAGCTATTACAGGGCATGATTCATCCATAGTACCCAGCTGTGTGGTCACACTTTTTTTTTTTTTGGCTGGGTCACTTTTTTTTGTACCAGTACTGGGACTTGAACTTAGGACCTCTCAGCATTTTTGTTTGAGACTGCTTTTCCACCACTGAGCCACATTTCTACATCTGGCTTTTTGGTGGGAGATAAGAAGCTCTCAGATTTGACTACTTTGGTTGGTTTTGAGCTGTGAGCCTAATATCACAGCCTCCAGAGTAGCTAGGATTACATGTGTGAACCATTGGTGCCCTCATCACAATTTTTGAAATTAAAAAAAAAACACCAAAAGCCACAGTGTGGAGAGAATGATCTTTATTCGTAAAACTTCCTACACTCACTGTGCTCCAGCAGCTTCTGTCTACAAGGACCTCTACTTTGTTTTAACTTGCCTCTTAACTTTGTAAAGATTGGACAATTTTCCCATCATTTTATGGTATTAACTTCTTTGAAAAAGGGAGGAGTTAACCTGGAAATGTACTTGTGGCATAGAGAATACAGGTTTTAAGTCCTGGGTGATGTAGGAATCATGGAAAAAGGAGTGAGAGGAAGAACACAGATGGGATGGGCTCTGGTTCTTCTCCTGGGGCAAAGAGAAGATGGCATCGGCTGTTCAAGGCTTCCAGCACTACTGAAGGCTCTGTACTTGGTTCCAGACAGGTGTGCCAATATGATCTCAGTTTCAGAATGAACTCTTCCCACAGTAGTGAATGCGCAATGGAAACTCAGGAACTCAGGATTCTGATGAATGTACGCTGGCACTGACGGAAGCCCTAACTTTGGATAGTGCTTCACAACTGGGTTGGAGGATGCGAAAGCTAAAGTACTTTGGAGGGCACTTGGGTTATAAAAGGTCAGAGACAGGGGCTCAGGGGTGTTCTCAGCATCTGCTTGGTGAGGGAACCGAGAACTAGGAAGGGGTGAGGACCTTTCCCAAGTCTCTGTGTACTAACTTTGTTCTGGTTCTATTGGTCTTTGTAACTGGGCCTGGCTTAAATATTTGGGCACAAGTTGGGCCATACTCCGGCCCCCTCCACTGGCTCCCCCTCTTATTGGGTTTCTGGTCCCAGCCCTGGTACCATCATCACTGTGGCTGGTCAGGTGGCAAGCTGCTTGGCTGGTAAGTTCATGGGGTTTAGTATTCTGTCTCTGACACAGATCCCTGGGTTTCTAAGTAAGAGAAATGGGGACTGTCTCCTGTGCCTCACACACATCCGTCCACCATGGACTGAGAGGGCTGAGAGTCTGGCAAGCGTTCTTGCCCCAGCCCCTGGAGCAGGACAAATACGACTACGGGAACAAGTGTACACCAACAGTATCAGGGCAGACCTTGACCCAGACATCTTCTGCTTATTGATTGGCATGGGCTTTATTTTGTGGGAAAGCAGAATGTGGGATTCTCCAAAAGGCACTTGGGAAGGTGCAGAAGTAAAGGCAGCCATGGCTAATGGTGGATGATTGGTAGGGGTAGGTAGAAGAGACTGCCCCTGGGGCCACAGAAGAGATACCCAAAACCCAGTGCACCAAGGGGGAGGGGGAGGGGCAAAGCCAGTGTCCTGCTGGTTTATACCAGCACTTTGCAGTCTTAGAGTCTGGCACTCTGGGTTAGAGGCACAGGGCCCATCCACTTCTCTCCTGGATAGAGAAAATTAGAGAGGTCCACACACTGTTCACAGGTTATGTGAACAGTGTGATGGTCCCACAGAGCCCTAGGGCTTTCTAGAATGCGCAAGGCTTGCCTTCAGGATCCAGAAGCCTTCCCTCTCTCCTTTGGAGTAGGAAGTCACCCCTGCCCCCACCCCTTCTCCCCACCCTGACATCCAGCCTTGAACAGCACTGCTTCCTTGTTGGAAGTGCTAAGAACTTGTTCTGAACACTTCCTTCTGGTCAGCAGGAGTAAGCGTGGGTATCAAGGCCCAGAATAGAAACTTGAACTTACCCAGCAAGTATGCTAGCACCTCCATGCGGTCAGAGCCAAATAACATGTGGGTTTTACCATCCAAATGGACCACAGTGGTAGGGAGCCCAAAGGCCTGCAGAGAACAGTAGAGTGTAGAGAGAAGGTGCTGCAGCAGGTGTGTATGGGGGGTGGGTGGGAGTTCCAGGCAACACGTGTGTGTTGGGGGGTGCTGGTACAGAAGGAAAACCAACAAAGGGATCTTTGCCAAGAGGCTTCATGGGATCGGGTTCCTCTTTTGCTTCGGTAGCACAGAGCCTTTGGCTCTTGTCTCACCCTCCACCTCCCTTTCTTCCCTTCCCTTCTTGGGCTCAGGTAGAGGAGAAGCAAGTGGGTTGTTTGGAAGAACTGAGGAGGACTCATACTGAGGAGGGGACTTTGGGGAGCGAGTGAAGGGCCTCACACTTACAGTCCCTACCTTCAGGGTGGGACTTGGAAGCAGTTTCTCACCCCATATTTGCAGGCTGCCTCAGTGGTCTCCTTGAGCTTGTTCTTCACCTCTGCTGTGGATGCCTTCTTCAGAAAGTTTTGGGCTTGCTCTACAGACAAACCTGCTTTCTCTGCAGCCTAAGAGATGGCAGAGAGCACAGCTGTGTCCACGCTGTGTCCACACTGTGTGCAAAAGCTCTAGTCTTTTCCTTCTCTGTCCTCAAGTTTTCCTGGTAAGGCCTTCAGCCACCCCTAAGTGACAGTCTATTCTTGTCAAGAGAAAATGTCTCCCTGCCTCAGAGTCTTGAGATTAGTAGAAAGAGCAGGGGCACAGAGTTACAGACACAGGTAATTGAATTCCAGAGGACAGAGACTAGCTGGACTCACCTACTCCTTTCACAAGAGATAAAATGAACACATCACCTGCTCAACAGGTACAGAGCTTGTCAGTAGCAATGCTAGATTCCAAGTCCAAGTGATTTCCTTTCTACCTCCCAGAATTCCTAAATATCTCTTGCTGTGTGGAATCAAGGACTGGGTTCTAACTCCTCTGGATTGTGGGAGGGGATCATGACACTAGTCACCTGCCAGGTTTTAAGAGAATGATAAAGGTTTCCATTTAAGGGTGATTGTTGAAGTTTTGGATCAGTGGTTTGCAACTTTGGTTGCAGATTACAATCTCCAAATTGAAAAAATGCCAACCCCAGGTTGGGCATTCTCTAGAGAACATCAGAGCCCTAGGGGGTGGGGTTGGCACTGGGTACTTCTGGTAAGGCTAGTGTTAAGTGGAGCACTGAGACTTGATGTCCTTCTTCTGGAGGTCATGAAGTTTATGCTAAGGGACGATTGTCTATGGCAGGTTAAATCAGAGATTTGAGTCTCAGATGAAATGTTCAGCATAAAGGAATGGACAAGTGAGCAAAAATAAGGCTAGTATGTGGGATGTTATATGGAAATGTAACTTTCAAAAAGTTAAAAATGAGCATGGTAGGCTCATGCCTATAATCCTAGCTACACAGAAGGCTGAAAGCGTGCACACCAGTTCCGGTGCTTGAATTCAGAGTCTGTGCACTGTCCTTAAGCATTTTTCTCAAGTATTCTACTACTTGAACCACAGCTCCACTTCCAGCTTTTTTGGTAGTTAACTGGACATAAAGAGTTTCACAGATTTTCTTGCCGGGCGTGCTTCAAACTGTGATCCTCAGATCTCAGCCTCATGAGCAGCTATAATTATAGTGCCCAGTTGTGATACTCTTATCTCCAACCACCAAAAAGCTAGACAAGTGATAGAGCACCAGCTTTGAGTAAAAAGTGTACAGGTTCTGAGTTCAAGCCCCAGGACTGGCATACAAAAAATAGTTAAAAGTGTCATGGAAAGTGTTAAATAAAATTATGCTTATTTTCTGATGAAATAAAGACACAGAAGATATACTAACCATTCTCTGCACATTTAACTTTGGTATGGTTTACCATTTCATGTATTACACATGAATATACCTTACCTCTCTCCTGTAAACTAGAAGACAAGTATTGTTTCGAATTTCCTGACTGAACATTTTTTATCTGAAGCTCTTGTCTCTACATGGATTTCGGTGTTTTGAGCACTTTCAATTTGCTGCCATTTCTGTCTGTATAATTTTTGGCACCAGGCCCTTATCGTTTCTAGGTCTTTTTAGTCTCCTGCTTTCCACTTTGCATCTGTTGGTGAGGTTTGTGTTGGAGTCTTTGGAGGCTGGGTTCTACCTGCATCTGGGGTTTTGCAAAGTTGATCATCTTTTCCTTATGCATTCTAAGCTCGCAATCTTAACACTGAGCTACACTTTAAGCCTCTGAGAAATCCCCCTCCCCCCTCATTCTTTTGGTGCTGGTACTTGAACTCAGGGGCCCTGCTTAGTACTTTTGCTCAAGGCTCTACCACTTGAGACACACACTTCTAGCTTTTTTTCTGGCTTTTTTTTTTTTTTTTTTGGTGATTGGTTGTAGGTAAGAGTCTCTCAGATTTGTCTGCCTAGACAAGCTTCTAACCTCCAACCTCAGATCTTAGCCTCCTGAGTAACTAGGATCATAGCTTGGTGGGAAATTCTTTTGAGAATCCTCTTTGTGCCAGCTTTGCATTCATTTGCCCTCTCAAACACAGACATTCTTTCTCTCTATGACCTTTCCCACACACTATGAAAATGAGTCTTTGCTTTATCCCCAAAGGCCAGCAGTTGCCATAGTCTCTAGGACCGCCATGGGTGGGGCTGCAGTACTTACCTCTAGCATACTCTGGGGTGCAGCTATGTCTTCATTCTGGGAAGAAGAGAACACTCAGCAGGAAAACACTGTCAGGAGGCAGGATGGCTGGGCCCTCCCTCTGGAAAGTGGCATGGCAAAGTCAGGCCACCATCCAAACTTCCCAATGGCAGATTCCCAGAGCCAAGCCCTCACCCGTGACCAGATGCGCATCCACAGCTCCCTGGACACCTTCTCCAGCATCTGTGGTTGCTCCATGTTGACTGCGGTGAGGAATCGCATGGCTGCCAGGGTTCCTGCGGGGTGGAGGTGGGGAGAAGAGTAAGGGGGCAGGGAGGGGAGGTTTGCACACAGACACTAGAGGGTAGGGCTTCTCTCGCAAGTATTCAGACAGAGGGAGGGAGGGCCAGCTCACCCCAGGTGCTGGCTTTCCCAGGCTCACTCACTTGTGGCCTTTCACAAAACTGTTCATAACTGACTTGCCCTGCTTGGCTTCTCCATATGTCACCAAGAACGTTTCTCCCATACCAACGCTTAGATTAGCCTGAGTTAGTCTTCCGAGCAAGCCCCTGCTTCCTGGCCCTTTAGTCACCTGCTCTGATCACTGCTGCCCCAATTCCCCAGCCGCACCCCACCTCTTTACCTTTTGGAACAACCTCAGAGAAGAAATCGTTGCGGAAATTCAAGGGCACCTGGAAATGCCTTTTCAGGAGATTAAGGTCACCTTTCATGTACCGGGCCTTGGCGGGCAACAGACCCGGCGCCTGGTTTCCTGGTGTGGAGAGTTGGGCAAGTTGGTGAGAGGCAACTCGAGGGTCTCAGGGTTGGCAGATCCGCCCTGGGGATCTCCCACAGGGCAGATTACCAGCCCCTTCCTCGCAGCCTCTCACCCGCTCCTCAGAGGTCTCCCCCTTCCTACCGCTGCTCCGCATGACGCCCCCGAGGAGGGTGGGCTGCAACTTCAGCTTGATGTTCCAGAGCTTTTGGTATCTGCACAGGACCTGTCCGCGTGGAGGCAAAGGAGAGCCAGTGTGTGCAAGACTCCAGAAAGACTTCGGAGAAAGTGACAGGGCCCAGAGCAAAGGGCGACAAACTCGCTCCTCCGGATCCCCAAACCTTTGCACCACTGGACGGGTTCCATCCTGCCTGGCACCCCGACCCCCACACTGACGTCAGAGGCTGGTGGTAGCCGTGGATCCCCCCTCGGCTTCTTGGTGTATCCAACCCCTGTTCTCTTCTGAACCCCGAGGCTGCCCTGTCTTGGGGGGGGTGAGTGCTCGACTCGGAACCGGCGATGGCACAAGGTGACCTTGAGCCGGGGCGCACTTTGCCTGTCCACGGCCCCCCCACCCCCCAGGGCTGCGCCAGAATTCCAGACTTCTGCTCAGGGGGCGCCCCGCGCTCCCGGTGCCTCCGCCCTCCAGGCCGCGGCCAGTCTTCCCCTGTCCCCCAGGTCACCTCGAAGCCCAGCCAGGAGTAGGGGGACATCACATCGTAGAAGAACTCCAGAGTGCGCGGCCCGGGCCCCATGCTGCCGCGGCAGGTGAAAACACGGGAAAGTCAGGCCACGGAAGAGCAGCTAACTGCTCCAGGTCCCTGCGTCCCGGGCGCGCAGACACCGCCCCCGGCGACGGGCACCGCCCCCGGCACTCAGGCACCGCCCCCTAGAGGCATGCCCCGCCCCCGGAACGCTGGCACCGCCCCCCGCGCGAGACACCGCCCCCCGGCCTCGCACACATCGCCCCCGGCAGCAGGCTCCGTCCCCGCCCCTGGCACCGCCCCCCGGCGCGCACACATCGCCCCCGGTGCGCAGGCACCGCCCCCCCGGCGCGCTGGCACCGCCCCTCCGGCGCACACATCTCCTCCGGCAGCAGGCTCCGCCCCCCGCCCCTGGCACCGCCCCCCGCGCGAGACACCGCCCCCCGGCCTCGCACACATCGCCCCCGGCAGCAGGCTCCGTCCCCGCCCCTGGCACCGCCCCCCGGCGCGCACACATCGCCCCCGGTGCGCTGGCACCGCCCCCCCGGCGCGCTGGCACCGCCCCTCCGGCGCACACATCTCCTCCGGCAGCAGGCTCCGCCCCCCGCCCCTGGCACCGCCCCCCGCGCGAGACACCGCCCCCCGGCGCGCACACGTCGCCCCCGGCAGCAGGCTCCACCCCCCGCCCCTGGCACCGCCCCCAGCGCGCTGGCAGCGCAGTCCCCGCCCCATCTCCGTTCGGTCGCACTTACAGGTAGTCCTCTCCCCCTTCCGCGCCAGTGCGCAGCCTCCGGAGACCCCGCCCCGGGCCCCCCCGCGCGGGGCCGAGCTCCTGCGTGAGTGGGAGCAGAACCGTGTCCAGGGTTCCAGGGGAAGCGCGGTGGGGGGCGCCGGGGGCTGCACTCCGCACCCTGCTCTGGCGTGGGGTCCGGTGCCGAGCGGGTGCGCGGTCTGACAGGCTCTCGGAGCCTCTGCCCGGGTTGCGCGCCTTTGGTCAGTTCTCTCGGGAGCTCTGTCCCGGGCCGGGGGGACAGGGCAGGTGCGGGGCCGGAAGGCGCCGCCGCTCCAGCGAGCGCGAGCGTACAGTGAGCTGGCGTGAACCTCGCGGACCGGGGGGGAGAAGCCCCTCAGGTCCCGCGGCGCCCCGCGGCGGCTCCTACCCGAGACCGGGGGAGAGCCCTTCCGTACGCCCGGACCCTGCGCGGACGGGTGGAGCGGCCCTGGGCAGCCCCGGGCCCGCACGTGCACGCGGGGGGCGCGCGTTAGTGCGTGAGTTAGCGCTTTAGAGATGATCAAGGTAACCGAGTGCTGTGCAGCCCCCGCCGCGTACGGGCTCCAAGGGTTACCAGCGCTGGAATCCAGCACTGCCAGGTTTGGTCTGGTCACCAGATTAGACACCGACCCGGAGGCGGTAGCGTACACAGAGCAGATACCCCCAATGGCGGAGTGATTCGCCTCCCTGGAAGGGAGTCATGATACAGACGCAGAAACACTCAGAACTTCACGTTTTTAAGTGTGTGTTTCTGGAATTTTCCATTTACTCTTTTCAGAACACAGTGGAGTACTGGAAAGTGAAACTTTGGCTGAGTAACGGTCCTATT
The DNA here is from genome assembly GCF_000151885.1 of Dipodomys ordii. NCBI lineage: Eukaryota > Metazoa > Chordata > Mammalia > Rodentia > Heteromyidae > Dipodomys > Dipodomys ordii. The sequence continues at coordinate 9,182,112 of NW_012267272.1, read as the reverse complement.
CCATCTACTTACTGCAACCTGGAGAAGAGCTTAGCAGAGTTTCGAAAAAAACCCACCACAAATCTTGAAAATAAGTTACAATTAACACCTGGTATGTCAGACATGTGCTACCTCTGATTAAAGATCAGAGACGCAAGTTAAATGGGCAGTAAAGTGAAGGACATTTTTACATTTTTTTTTTTTTTTGGAGAGACTGAAAGAGACAGGGCTAGTCAGGGCTGGGATAACTTCACTATAGCAATGTTTACAGGAATAGTGGGGAACTTGGGTTTGCGAATACACCCTGTTAGCTGAGTCTGTATTTACTACAATGATATATAAAGAATCACATTTAATTGAATTAAAATTATTTTATAAATGAGAAAGCACAGAACAGATTCCATTGCTCACTTATATTCATTAGGAAATAGTTCTAGACTATGAGAGTACCAAGATCAAGCCAGTACCTCCACATGGAATATGCTATAGACTCCTCTGTAATGTCTCCCAAAGGCCCATGCATTAAAGGCTCTGTCCCAAAGAAATGGGCAGTGCCTATCATCCTACCTACCGAGGATTTCAGTCCAAAGCCAGGGGCAGTAAAGTCCTTGTGGCTCTCGTCTACAGTTAAACACCAAATAGCGGGAAGTAGAGGTATAGCTCAAGTGGTAGAGCACCAGCCTTGAGAGAAAAGGCTCAGGTACAGTGCATGGACCCTGAGTTCAAACCCCAACACTGGCACAAATAAAAGAGTTACACAATCTGAATAGCAGCCATGGTAAGAGGTAGAAACTTTAAAAAGGGTGTTTGGTGAAGGTCATCACTGGTGAAGGTGATTGGAGCATGCCCTAGAAGGGACTGTAGAAGTGATCTGCTTCTCTTTGCCTCTGGCCTTGAGAAGGCTTCACCTTCTACCCCCTCTGTGATGGTAGTGCCATGCTTCAGACACTTCCCCAAACAATAGAATCACCAAATATAGATGGATACCCCAACGTCAAAGCAAGTAAACCTTTTCTCTTTATAAACTGATTATATCAATATTTGTTAAAGTAACATAACACTGAATTACACTGACTGAGTAGAACATACAAAATAGAAATGAGAAATGATACCCATTTGTAAATTCATTGGTTAACGACTACTGAAGCTGAACAATTGTACCTTTGTTTTTCTCTTGTAATATTAACTTGAAAGTATGCATGAAATAATTCAACATGGAAGTATAAGGTTTTGCTTTAAAAGTAGATGAATTGTTTCTAAAAACATATTTGGAAATAGTTTGGGACTTGAGAAAAGCATTCCTGAAAACTCCTTTCCCTGGCTTCTCCTAATGTGAATAATACATAGATGTGGTATAATAAAAACTAAAAAATTAACATTGCTACATTGCTATTAATTAAATTGCAGACTTTATTCAGATTCCTCCAGTTTTCTCACTAATGTTCTTTTTACTAGTTTCCTCTTATCTATGAATGTTTCTTGGTCTGTGTTTTATAATCTTGATACTGTTGAAAATACTGGTCAGCTAGTTTGTAGAATGCTTTCTCCTCTTGGATTTGACTGAGATTCTCTCGGGAGTAGTCTGGAGTTATGGATTTTGGAGAATACCATGGTGGTGAGATGCTCTTCTCCTCACATCTCACCAGAGAGTATACAATATCAACATGACTTGTGATGATGACAAAGTTGATCAGCTGGGTAAAGTGGACCCACTATCAAGGTTCTATACCATAAAATCCCCATTCTCCTTTTGCATACTCCATTTATTATTATTATTATTTCGCATCTTAATTCATGTCACCCCTTTGAGTTGATCAATGCAGCCCACATTTGTAGTGTGAGTTTTCATTTGAACAGAGTGTGATCAGTGGATTGTGGCTGCTGAAGCTAGGCTGTTTGTGATTGGACGAGACTCCTATGATTGGACTTGTGTGGTTGGCTGAGATAGGAGGAGATTCCTAGCTTTTAGTTTATTTCTGTAGTAAGTTAGGCTGCAATTCTTTTCACAGGAAGCACAGAGTTAGCCACAGGCTATTGGCTTCTTGCTTGTTTAGTTGAACCCTAGATATTGATCAGAATTGTTGAAACAAGAAATACTGGCACAAATAAATAAGTTGCTTTTTCAAATAAGTCCAAGATGCATTATTGAATAAATGGCATTTTAGCAACTGAGATGTTTAAACATGTAGTTGGGGCCTTTTGTGAGGTCTTATACTTGGAAGATCTCTAAACAGATCCAGTATTTAGTTGTTAAAAATAGATATTTATAAAAATAGTCATAAAAATTGGAAGTATGGACAGCCCTACTAACTGTAATGCCAGGTGGAGAAACTTAAATGGTTGACACATCCAGTAGTATTCAAGTTTTTAAGAAATCTGCTTGGGAAATCCAGTAAGTTACATAAAGACTGATTAAAAAACATTCTCTGAGTCAAAAGCTCACTTTACTTATCCTGGGGAGGAAACAGCTAAAGTTCAGTGTATTAAAGGAAAAGAAACCCAGTGGGGAAATGGGCAAGTGAAAATAAAAAATTCACAGGAATAAACTTTAGATGCTTTTCAATGAATTTTTAAAAAGCTCTTGCTTGTTCATACATTATGAAATATGTCAGTTAAATCTACATTGATTTGGTTTTATCTATCAACCTCACCAAGATCAAAGTCTGATGACTCAGTGTTGGTGAACGTTCTTAAGTAATCAGTGGGAGTGTCTAATAGTACAATCTCTGTGGAGAATAGTTCAAGCTTATATCCTTGTTTTGCAAATGAGCAAGCCCTGACTCAGCATTTGGAAGAATTTATGACATAGACAGGATTGTCTACACAATATAATGTGATATGAGGTTATGAGTGCAGGTTTTTAATCAAGTTTTTATTTAATGAGGTTATTAATTTTAGTCATGAAATAATACTGGCCTTTTCAAAAAATTTTTATATCTATTAAGAAGATCATAATATACTTTATTTTGGTAATGCAGTGAATCACATGAATTGATTTTTGTGTGCTTAATCCTTTGTGAAGCTGGGTGCAGTGGCTCAGGTTTGTAATCCCAGCTACTCAGAAGGTAGAGATCAGGATCAAAGTTGGAGACCAGCCTCTGTGTCTTATATGCGTATGTGTGGGGTAAATTTAGCAAGTCTATATTGTAAACAACAAATTGGATATAGTGATATGGGTCTGTGGTATGTATAGATGGACTGGAACAGAAACAAAACAATATCAGGGATCATGGGCAATTTCTCTTCACTTTTCATAGGCTCTTTAAAGCCATTGTAATTCCCTCTTCCCTCCTCCCTTCCTTCCCTTCTCTTCCCATCTTTCCTCCTTCCTTCCCCTCCCCTTCTCTTCTTTTCCCCATGTCTCCCCCGCTTTTTTTCAACCCCCCCCAAGGGGCCAAAGTCTAGTTGAGGCAACTCGTTAGCGGACTCTGGTTTGTGTCCCCAGAGGACATGTACATAATGTCACAGTGCCTCCTACTGTAGTAATCTTGATATTTCTCCCATCATAAATTCTTTGGAAGTAATGTCATTAGAGATTTTATAATTTGAATGTTGAAATGTTGACTGTCCCCCCAAAGGCACATGTGAAAGCTTGGTCTCCAAGCAGCTCGTGCTGTGGGCATTTAAGGAGTAGGGATTTGTGGGAGGTCCTGAGGTCGTTGGGCATGTGCTCTTGAAGAGGATTGTGGGACCCTGGACTCATTCACTCTCTCTTCCCCCATTCCCATTTCTCTGCTTCCTAGCTCCAGATTTGAATAGTTTTATGTTCTTTACTATCGATACCCAGTACTGTCATTAGAGGTCCAAGCAGTAGGACTACCCAATTTTGGCCTTGAAACTTCAGAACCATTATATATATATATATGTATGTATGTATATACACACATATATGTATATTTTTTCTCAGAGTTAATTGCCTCTGAGATTTCGTCATAGTAACACAAAACTGACTAATAAAGATGGGAAGAAATATGGAAAGATTTTCATCAGAAACTCTCTGAGAATTTGAAAGGACATTGAGAATTATCTTTAAATTCAGGTCTAAAAATGGATTCCTTTTTTTTTTTGCCAATGCTGGGGATTGAACTCAGGGCTTGGGCTCAAAGCTAGTGCTCTACCACTTGAGCCACAGTGCCACTTCCAGCTTTTTCTGAGTAGCTTATTGGAGGTAAGAATCTCATGGACTTTTCTGCCTGGGCTGGCTTTGAACCACAATCCTCAGATCTCATCTCCTGAGTAGCTAGGATTACAGACCTGAGCCACTGGCACTGGGATTTAGGATATTAACCTTTGATTTTGTCAGGATATAAACATCCAGTCTAAAGGACAGAGGGAAAAACGGTAGTATTTCATTTGGAGACAGCAGTGTATGCAAAAACCCTGTTGTCTGGAGTCTTGGGGAACTGAAATTTTCTTCAGGTGAAGGATTTGGAGGAGAGCATTATGAGAGATGAGGCCGAAACCAGGGCAGGTAGAGACTCAGACATGTGACTAGTTTTATAGTTTCTATTTGAATGATTTCAAGCTTTATGTGATTTTTAAAAAATTTACATTTGATAGAAAAGTTGTAGTTTTATCACTTATGTACTCAGAAGTGCAGAAAACGTAGAAAACATACAGGAAGTATTCTTAATGTACTACTGTGATGAACCACATAGCCACTTTTATGTAGCAAACACCCACCAAAATTACTGTATTTTAGATACTGTTTTACCAGCTTTGTAAATATGAACTAGTTTAGTACTTAACAACAATACTATGAATAGGTACCATTTTTTTCTAGGAGCTTAATTTGTGTACCATAAAATCCAACATTAAGTACACCATTCAATACTGGTTAGTAGTTGTATGGTCCTGACCATGACCCAAATTTAAGACATTTCCGTTATCCCATAAGCTTTCCGGGGCTGGTTTATAGTCACTCTTAGGCCCCAGGAAACCTCTGATCTTGCTTTAAGTCTACAGATTCACCTTTTATAGACATTTCATATAAACCGAATTATATAATACTGCAATCTTTTGCAGTGGAATATTTAGATTAGCCATAGTACCTTCCAAACTTATCCATGTTGTAGCATATATCAGTAGTTCTTATTTTCTATTGTTGAAAAATATTTCATTCTATGGATGTGCCACATTTTCTTTATCCACCCACAGTTGATGGATGTTTGCGTAATTCCCAGATGTGGAGTACTATGAACACACACACACACACACATATATATATGTATATATCTGCATGTCTTGGTGGGGACATGCATTTGTAGTTTTTGGGTCTATAGGACTAGAATTCCTACTCCGTCTAATGGTAAATTTAACTTTTATTAATTTTTAATGAATTGTTATTATAAAGGCCACACACAGAGCAGTTACAGTTACATAAGTGAGGTGATGAGTGTATTTCTTTTAGGTAGCGTCACCTTTTCCTTCATTTTCTACCAGTTTTATCCTTCCACTTCCCCCTCCCCGACAAGTTATATATCATTTCCAACATAGTGTCTAGAAAGTGCTACTGCTTCATTTATTCATCCTTTGTCCCTCCATTTCTGTGCTCCCTTTTCCTTCCCAAAGATAGATAAACAAACAAGACAAAAAGAAAGAAAAAAATCAGCAAGAAAGTACAAAAAACCCCTCTTGTTTCCATTTCCTGGAGTTCATTTTGACAAATATTATTTTATATAAGCATTGCACCTTTGTGTTCCTCTTCTAAGAGTATCCTCCTTTGGTCTGACTGCGTGTGAGTGTCTAGAGTTTTTTTTTTTTTAATAATTTATCATGTCCCAGTGCCTTTTAGATCTAACTTCTGCATATGAGAGAAAACACACACTGTTTGTATCTCTGAACTCAGCTTACCTCACTTAATATGATTTGTTCTAGGTCCATCCATTTCTATGCAAATAAAATACTATTCTTTCTAATTCCGTTGTGTACAGGTGCCACAATTTCTGGAACCACTCATCTGGTTTATCTTTTAAAGAAATGAACATCTCTCAGTGGCTGCTCAGGTAGTGCCACTGCCATCATCTCCATTTTGTTGATGATGACGTTGTCATAAATCTTATAAGTGGTGGAGGGGGTGGTGAGCCTTTGTAATCGAGTTCTTTAGAAGACCCTTTGACTGTGATTTGAGCTGCCATTTGTGGACCTACATTGACTCCCTGGAAGCCATTTCCTTTGTTTCCAAACCTTGTCTACTTTTCCTTACTTGTTTTTGGTTTCATAAATGTTAGAAAATATTCAGTTCCGTCTGCATGGATTGTACTGTAGGAATTTCTATGATGCTATTTTCCTTCTTGTTTACAAGGTCAATCCCTAAGCAAATTTCAGGCTTCTCAAGTATTTTTATTTTTGTATTCATTCTGTGAGAAAAAAATGAACAAACCTGTATTTTCAGCTGGGATTTTAAGCTCTCTAGTGATCAAATCTCATTTCTTGAACTGATCATCTTTTCCCCCCATCTGGGGAAAAAGTAACATTCTAGATACAGATTTAGTCCATGTGCCGAAATGTCCCTATGTGGGTTTCCTTCTGTCAGAGCAGCTAGTAGTCTGCAATGGGCATGTCAGTGAGCGTCTGTAGGTTGACAGGAGCTCGTGACCAGTTACTCCAAGGGCCCTTTGACTCTGGCTGGGAATTGCTTCATTCTAATTTAAAAAAGTAGCCATTACCAGCAGCCTCTTCTGCTTTCAAGATTTGATGAAATAAGATCTTGATTTCTTCACTTTGAAGAGACTTATAAGAGAATCATCTCTATTCTCTATGTTCTGAGCAAACCAGGAGGGAAGTTCACGTTTAGGATTTTAGATTAGCATATGTATGATTAACTGGTGATGTGCTGGTGGTTGTTTTTAGAAATAGGACTACCTTCCGAGAAGACATGTTGGAAAGTTACGGTGATGCTTGGCTGGAGTCTGCATTCTAGTAATTCTTTAGGATTGGCTATTTTATAAATGATGTTTTACTGAACATTTAAGTTGCTACACATCTTATAGACGAATAAGAAGCACCACTGTCATCTTAATTTGGTTTCTAAATCTTAAGCCCCTAACTACTATACTGTTTTCCAGAATGTCTCCGTGAACCCCCAGACTAGGCAAACTGTCCCTCTTTTGTGTTTTTGGGCCATTCTACCACCATCCTTAACATATTGTATTGAAATTGTCAGTACCCTCCATCATGCTGTGAATGTCAGCAGGAAGGATATGTAGACAGGAGTTGTTTCCTTTAATTTAATTTGATTTCAGGTTCAAAGTATAATCATTTCCTTTAATTCATTGCTCACTATATCATGCCCTCACACTTTTTCTTTCTGAGACAAGGTCTCATTAAGTAGCACCATCTGGCCTTAATGTAACTGTGGCCTCAAACTTGTGATCCTCCTTTCTCTGCCTCCTGAATGCTGAGAATACAAGGGTCTACCACCATGCCTGACTAGCTATCCTTTTTTTAAGATCTTATTTTTCTCTTTACCCTTGATCCCTACTCTATTACTGGTAACATCAATAATAATGACAATTGGTCCTTAGAACCTTGAGTACCTTAATATTAGCTCAGTCTATCATTGCAGTGACCCCCATATAATACTTGCTATTGTTAGCTTCCGTTTTCTGTACAAAATAACTGATATGCAGAGAGTTTAAGGACTCGACTAAGGTGACAGAAAAGGTTAGTGGTAGAGCCAGGACTTCAGCTCAAGTACTCTAGAAGCTAAATATTTAACTTCTGTGTAATACTACAACACAGGTGTTGGTGGGTGTCTCCTAGAAAATTGTGCTGTTGTGATTGATGCTACCTGGGGGCATAAACATGACCTCCTATAATGTGCTTTTCACAAACATAAACGACTGGGCTGCATGTTTCTTTTTACATTCTTTATCCAACACGCTCCCCACTAGCCTACTGACATATCTAATCCACTGATTTGGCTCATCGCATAATACTTTACCCTGGCCATCTACCACACATTCTTGACTCATTCATATGGCTACCTCCGCAATGATTTAAGGAAATCCTTATCTGTGTTCCATCATGGACTTATGCCAGAGTTTCTCTTGGAGACATATCCAAGAGTAGACCTTTGAGTCCAATGGTATGTGGATATTTTATTTCACCGAATGCCAATAAGTTGCTATCTAGAATGACAGAACCATTTGACACTCATGAAAATTCTCCTATCATCACATCTGCATCAATATGTAACAATTTTTTGCTGTTCTGAGGATTGTCAAAGGTTGTAATAGCCTCTTCCTTCCCCACAAGAGACACATTCCCAGACCCCCAGTTGATATTAGAATGTGCAGACTGTAACAAAGCCTATCTGTGCTGTAAGCTTTCTATGATAATGTTTACTTTATTAAATAGGTACAGTAAGAAATTTAGAACAATAACTAATGATGATACAGAATAATTCTAGCAATGTACTGTAAAATGGTATGTGAATGTGGCCTCCCTTTTCCTCTCAAAACACCTTATTGAAAGTACTCACCCTTCATTTCACTGGCTGTGTGTAGCTGGAACTATAGAAATCAAGGCTCTGAATAGATGAGGATAGTTATATGTTATTGTCATTTTAATTTTCATATTTTTGGCTGTGAATAACCATGAATATCTCTTCTGTCAGAGGGCCAGTTGGGTTTCCAGTGTGTGTGTGTGTGTGTGTGTGTGTGTGTGTGTGTATACATATGTGCCAGTTTTCCTCACTTAGTTTAGCTATTAGTGTCTTGTAGATTCTAGATATTACCAATACCTTCTTCTTGGCTGTTTCTTGTTTCTTTCACCGAATGGAAATATATTCAACATTTTCCTTTTTGTCCCTCGAACATTTTCCTTTTAATATGAGTTCTTGTGGTTTAAGTCATTTCCCACTCTTGGTCACAAAGTTATTTTGTATTTTCTTGTTATTCTTTCATAACTTCAAGCTCTATATTGATCTTCTATCCACTTGGGTTTGCTTTTGTATAAAAAAACAGATGGGCTCCAACTTTGTCTCTCTCCAAATGGCCTTTGCCCAGGGCTATTCAATTATCTGTCCTTTGTGCATTTATGTACAATTTCTCTCTGTTATATCTTGAGTTCCCATGCACAAAAGGCTCTAATTTACACTGGTTTCATGTCTTAGTTTATAGCTCATTATATGTTAATATCTGGTTGAAATATTGGCTATTTAAGAATAAGAATAGATCACTTGGTGCATTGTTAAAATAAATATTTATTTCTGGAAAAAATCTAGTAGAGCTGTTGATACTCAAATTCTTTGCGTCTAAATGATCTTATTTATCTTTATATACTCTGTGTGTGAGATATGCTATCTATATCCATATGTATATTACAGTATAGTGGCTCATTAAATATCTGTTGAATTTGCTGAACTGATTTATGATCCCTTTTGAGTGATTCTGTGGTAAATGTGATAATGGTGATCAGAACTGAAGTCATCTCATCTTCTTTTTTTTTTTTTTGGTCCAGTTGTGGGGCCTGAACTCTGGGCCTGGGCGCTGTCCCTCAGCTCTTCACCTCAAGGCTAGCGCTCTACCACTTGAGCCACAGCGCCACTTCCGGCTTTTTTCTTTTTGCTTATGTGGTGCTGAGGAATCGAACCCAGGGCCTCAGGCATGCAAGGCAAGTGCTCTACCACTGAGCCACCTTCCCAGCCCTCATCTCATCTTCTTTAGCAGGAGAGGAGTCAGAAGAGGACATCAAAGGACAAGGAGTTGATCCCTGAAGGGACCAAAGTGGCCTTGGTTTTAATTCATACAAAACTAGGGTGTCTTGATGGAGAACAGCTTCTACATAGGACTTTAGTAGTAATGTACACATACGACAACCAGTAACTGGGTAGTCAAGAGAATTTCAAAAGAAAACAGTGAAAATTTTCATAGTAGAGGTTTTTTTGCAAAGGTAAACTTATTCTCAGTTAATTTGTATAACTAAATTGTGGTTTGTTGAATCTGCAGTTGCAAATACCACTGCAAGAAAAGATGTGTACTGTAGAAATGAGGAGGTTGCCATCTAGCGGCCATAAATCTAAAGAGCACCATTGGCTCTAGGCATCAGAATAATAGCTCAATGGTCCTGAATAATAAAACACTATTTAGAGTTTCCAGGTGTTAGGCGCAGTTTAGATATTTCTCATGATACAGCAATTCTACTACAAGACAGTTGATTTTGATTCCTTGGCTAAGGAGTGTTAGAGAGTCCCTAATTTCCTGACTGCCTTACAAGAAGGACTCTCAGCCAAATGGCCAGCCAGACTCCCTTCATGTCAACCCAACAGCTTTGAAAACTCCATAGACACCTGGAGGAAGCTACATTGAAACCATGGCTGATTGCTGCCAAAGTACAACTCTGGATCCATAAGGCACTGTCTGAGCTATGACTACACTAGACTTAATGCCATCACGAACTCTGGTGAACTCTATATGGCCTTGCAGACATTTCTACCCAGGCCAAAGGGAGAGCACTTCTAGTCAGCAGAAGCCTGTGATTGGTGCAAACAGAATTCTTCATTTACATAAAGCATCCTTGCCATACCCCTGTTTGGTTACGTAAGTAGGTTGTTCAGCTCAGCATTTTGTGGAAGGGGCGGAATTGGGGATTTTACTACAGCCTTATGCTTTCTGTACAAGGACTATATCATTTGAGTTACAGCCCCAGTCTTTTTGCTTTTAGTTGTTTTTTCAGATAAGAAGAACCATCATCTTCAATCCTGTGGTGGGATTATAGGCATGTGTCACCATGTCTGGCTCCTGGGCTTACTTCATGAGTCAGCTGGGAACACCCTATTGTGTTGCTCCTTGGTCTTACAACATTATGCTCAATTAATTTTGTTGTCTTAGGAATTTTTCTATACATTTTTATCCTTGTTAATAGATCAAGCTGAAATGGTAATACAAAGGGAGGATGGCAGAAAGTGTTTGAAGAGTGCATGACAGATATAGGAAGAGGTGAGAAACTAGGCAGCTGAACAGATGTAGAAGCCAAAGTAGGAAGATTTAAAACAGAGGGAGTGGTTGTTGTGACCCCTCCCTGGGACCAGAGACTGGGGAGACTCAGTCCACAGTGTTTGCTACTTTGGAGGCAGAAGTGAGGTTTGCTAGACTCCCTAGGTGGTTGCGATATCACAGAGCCATCCCTGCCTCTTCCCCTGTTCTTTACAAGGACAGAATCTGTTTTCCTTAAGGCTTTTTATTGCTTAGATGACAGGTGTGTGCCACTGTGCTCAGCAGCTATAATGTCTGACTTTTTGAAAATAAGGTCTTTATATCAGGAATTGTCAGATTTATTATTTTAGTTACTGGACCTTTCTAAGCAAAAAAAAAAATCAAAACAGAACTTTTATGCTACTAGGTATAATGAATAGAATCAGTATCAACAATATAAATTGAGTTCCTGTTCTTGGATATTGGAACTCAGGCATAGAAATTATTAACTGAAGAACTCATGAAGGGTAAAATGCAAAGGCAATAGCATAAAAATAATTGATTAAGAAGACATTGAAATATTCTCTTGTGTTTGGAGATATTTCATTTTTATTGCATTAGATTAAATTTCACCAAAGTCAAGTAAAACTTAATAAAAAGTCTAAAACACTTGTACTGTAGGGTAGATAATTTTAGTTGACTTGTCTATCTTGCTAATCTTAATTTATAGATGGATCTATTTAGGTGTTTACTATGTCATGCCATGAAGGACTCTTGGACCAAGGCTATGGGGAAAGATGTGTTAGGAGCTTCCAAGGAGATAATAAATTTTCTTTTTTTTCCCCAGAAGGTTACATGAGGCAGTTTGGCTCATGGGTTCAGGCTGTGTATTCTCTTGTGAATGGAGCTTGGATGTTGGGGATATATTCATCAAGATTGTTTGGGCACTGATTAGTTAAAGGGTTACCCTGTCTTTTCAAAAATACCTCAGAGACTGGCAAAGTCACATGGCCTTTTCTTTTTCCTTTTTTTAAATGCCTTCATTACCTTCAGATTCAGACTCACCTTTGGCTTTATCTATTTTCCTGTTTATATCTTCACACCTTTGACAAGTGCAGAGAAATGCTCTTCCTCTCCTGTCCTTGGTGCCATTGCTTGTTAGGACTGCTCAAGTAGAGTGGACATCTTGATAGGGTTGGGTTAAGGACCAAGCCATAGCCATAGTCCTACTATCTCCAACCTGAGCACATGGCACAAAATTCAACCTCCCTTGCCCTTACCTCCACCAATCCCTTCTGACAGAGAAGTCCCGTTATTCCTCAGTACAGATTATGGCTATGAGGAAAAGGTAGAGGCAGAGCTTGTATATGATAGACACTTAAGTGACTATTTGACATTTCCAAGGCATTTTCTGGGCCTCTGAATCCAATGGTGAGCAAAAATTTTCTCACTACTTGTGAGTAGCATGTGAAAGTAAGGTGTTACTCTGCTAACAGTGAGGTGAAAGAAGAGGCTTGGGGGGTCCTTGGTCTTTCCTGAGAGTTGCAAACAACTGCTTTTCCAATGAACTTTTCTATCACTGATGGTCCCACTGCACTCAGAGCTGTGACCCATCACCAATGACTGGTTTGAATAAACCACAGTTTATTTGCAGGGCGCGACACAGGAGATGCAAACAGCAGTTTTCCCTAGAGAGGCCTGAGTGTAAGGAGACCCTTTTCTGCTTTGCATTCTTCAGTTTGGAGGAGGACTTCTGAAAATGCTCAGTGGAAAATTTCTTTTTCTATCAGCTCCAATCCCTTTTAACTGTCTCCATAAGACCAGGAGAGGATTCTGCCTTGAGTTTTCGCCTTTCCATGGTGAAGGAGAGAAAAAGAGAGATCAGAGCTTTGAAATACTTGTTTTGGAGGTTAAGCATTTTAGCTGTGGACATTTGATGTTTTTAGCGCCATCCTGGGCAGGGCTGTGTGGCTGAAGTGATAGAGCACTTGCTTGAGGGAGGTAGTGCCTTCAATCCTTAGTACCACACACCCATAAAAAAAATCCATGATTCTCCCACACTTCCACTTCCAGCTTCTTACCATTGGTTAATTGGAGATAAAAGTCTTACAGACTTTCTTGCCCCGGTTGGCTTTGAGCCACAAATCTCAGATCTCAGTCTTTTGAGTAGCTAAGATTACAGACATGAGCCACTGGAGCCCAGCTAGCTGTTGTTCTCTATTATTCCCCTTTTAGAGATACAGACACTGAGGCCAGAAGAGAAGCCATAATCTGTGTTCTACCTTGGAATTATTCTTTGGAGCCTTGCTCGCTCCTGAGCCACACCCAAACTTAGGGGATTGCTGATTCTTTTACTTTCTTCTGATGCAACTTAAAGAGGGTGGAGCAATGATAAAACACTTTATTTTAAAACAACCACAAGGAAAGCCAAATGAGAGACAAGCTAGAACATTTTTGAGCAATCTATTTTCCTCCCCGGAGATGATCGGTTGACAGGCAAGGGTCTGGACAGGGACACCTTCACGTGCCACACCCGACACTGGGAAGTGTCCCCCACCCAGAAATCTTCCTCCTGAATGCTTTTTGTTTTGCAGCGTACAGAGATAATTCCAAGGCCTGGGCCAGAGCTGTTGGTAGAGAGCTTCTCCCAAAGCGAGACTGGCCAAGACTGACTTCAGCACTCAATACCTCACACCTTTCCTTTCATCATTTCTTCTTTTCCAGTCCCTTACCTCAAATCTTTCCTGCTCAGACGTGCCCTTTCTGGGTCATAGCCCAAGCTCCAGAACCATCTTATCCTCCTATAAACAGAAACTTCTGTCAGTATAACGTGCTACTTCTCAGAGGACACCGAGATAAACATTTCCCCTGAAACCTTTACCTGCATAACAGTAAGCAATTTCCAGATTTAAAAGGGTTTGCAAGAAGTGGCTGTGGCTCAAGTGGTAGAGCACTTGCCTTGAGCAAAAGGAGCTCCCAGGCCCTGAGTTCAAGCCCCAGGCTAGGCAAAAAAATTTACAAAAAGCAAAAAAAGGGTTTGCAGAGAGCTTTCTGTACCCTTCAATCATGGAGGCCTGGCTTCTCAGCCTTTCCATCCTCCCTTCTGCTCCCTGCTTCCTAGGTATGTAGGACATTTTCTAGTCCTCTTAGGTCTCCCCTAAAGGTTTTACCTCTCTCTAAGAAGATGGGGAACTTGAGTCAGATGAGAGCAGTCTGTCTGTCTATCTATCTGTCTGTCTCTCTTTCTCAGTTCTCTTTTTTTCCTTTTTCTTTCCACAATTACTTCTCATATATGCCCTTGCTTTCTTCTCTCCTTCTCTAGTGCAAGAGTTCTCTGAAAGGTGAAATGAACATACAGTTTTTTTTGTCTTTAAAGGATTTTTCACCCTAGGGCCCCAAAGTGAAAGACAGGCGAGATAACAGAAGAGATTCCCTGCAGAGTCAATGCAAAGAAGTAGAAAACAGGAGTTTCAGCAGTTCCTAAGGGAAGATAATGCTGGATTGTGGGAAAACCTGGTGCCTTCAGTCACAACCTACAGGTTGCCAGTCTAGCCCTCATTTGTGAGAACTTGACCAACTACCATCCACGCTGGCCTCCCTCAGCAACCTCCAAACCCTAGCATTCCTACGTGGTTTTTGAATATTTATGACTTCATGGGTAAAGGAATCCTTCACTCCACAGCTGCCCACCTTCTCTAGGGTGCCAATGAAAGGGATCATTTAGGGTTTGCAAGGGGGTTCCAGCAAAGATACAGGCATAGTAGTACACCAGACTTTACATTTTTTACGTTCTTCAGTCCAGTGGAATCCATTCTTTTTCTTTATTTTGTCTAAAACCAACAAATTCGAACACTGAGCATTCTTGTCATTTCTGTGTGTTTATTTGGGTTTTGCATGAAAGACTTGGAGAGAGAGAGAGAGTCATCTTGTTGAGGGCAGGGTGATGAACAGCATCGGGAAGGTGTCCTGACCGTGGGGTCTTAGACTCTTGCAACAATGAGATGGTATTCTTCATAGCAACTGCAGAGAGGGATTGGCCATTTTGCTGTCCTGTCATGGTTCATATTCATTATGACAGCTTCAGACCCATTTTCTATTATTCTCTGTCATGCATTAGAATACACTCAGTGAGTATAGATAGGTGCCTGTTAACAAGTACGTATTACTACTATTATTTTCTAAATCCATCTCTACTTTTTAGGCATCAAAATCTATTTAGAAGCCAGGCACCGATAGCTCATAATTGTAATTCTAGCTACTTAGGAAGGCTGAGACCTGAGGATTATGGTTCAAAGCCAGCCTGAACAGGAAAATTCACGAGACTCTCATTTCTAATTAACCACCCAAAAACCCTGGAAGTGGTACTATGGTTCAAGTGGTAGAGTACCAGCTTTGATTTTAAAAGCTAAGGGATAGTGCTTAGGTCCCAAGTTTGAGTCCTAATACGCATGTGTACACACACACACACACACACACACACACATACACACACACTTCTATTTGGGCTTATTGAAATAACTATACTAACCTTAAATAGTCATATAAATAAAGTATCACTTAAAGCTATCCAAATTGTGGTTTTACAAATATTTCATTTTCTGGTTACATAAGTCCCAGGTTGCACAAACTATAAAGGGATGGGTAAACATGAAGGAGTGAATATGTGCATGTGAGTGTATGTGTGATTCCTTTTTGTAGCTTATATAGGTATAAGAAACTCTCTGCAGCATGTGCTTGACAGTCTGGGAGCCTAGGGGCTAATCTTTATGGCTGGGTGTGGTGATTCATGCATGTAACCCAAGCTACTCAGACATGGATAGCTTGGTCACTCAAGGCCAGTTTGGGCAAAATGTTAGTGAGACTCTACCTCAACCAGTAAGCCAGTTGTGATGGCATGCTCCTCTGGTCCCAAATAAGCAGGGGTTGTAGGTAGGAGGATGAGGGACCAAGACTGGCCTGCAGGAAAACATAAAACTCTATCAGAAAAATAACTAAAGTAAAAAAAAAATGGGATGGGATGTGGCTCATTTGTGACAACTACTGTTTAGCAAGCATGGGGCACTGAGATCAAATCCCAGAACCTCGAAAAACAACTTAGTCTTTGCTGCCAACCTTAAGAGTAGCGTAAGCTGGCCATGAGTTTAGTGTTCTTAGTGTTCCCTGTGCATTTTCCTCAGTAATTATGATTCAAAAACACCTAATAATTTATAAGATTATTTCTTTGTTGCTTTGTATGTCCCTCCCCCATGGCATAACCCCTGCTTTCACTATATTTGAGGTTGTTATAATGTGTGGAAGGGAAGGGAAAAAACAAATAGTTTAAATAGGGATACAGATGGACCCATTGCAACAATGAGACATACAAGTCGTTATGTCAAAAACGAACTTTACAACTTTGGTGGGGGGGGGAGGGTTGGGTGGGAGGTGGAGGGAGGATGGGATGGGAAGGGGAAACAAAGGAGGAGGCTACAATGCTTGATAAGAAATGTACTCATTATCTTGCCCATGTAATTGTAACCCTCTGTACAATATTTTCACAATTAAAAAAAAAGCAATTCTTCAGTAAGAACAATGCCAGAAGAATATCAATACCAAACTTCTCTAACTATATTACAAACCTGTAGTAATAAAA